>NC_073229.2:104451875-104765000 GCF_029281585.2 Gorilla gorilla gorilla
AATGGGGATATGTAAATAGTACAGTCTAAACATAAAAAAAGGGTGCCTGAGTGAACCTAAGCAAATCAGTCCAGAAGACTTCATAAAGAATATAGGATTTTCTCTGAGATTGATGAATGAGTAAGTGTCCTGGACACATAAACATATAAGCCAGCCATTCACAGAAATCAGTTAATTGAAAACCTTTGCAAGGTGTGGCAAGTGTGTGTTGATAGACACCAACAAATCAGATCAATAATTTCATTTCCTTAATGGCAAATGATACAGAAAATTATGGAAACAGATAAATCAGATGATGACACAGCGTACTGTCACATGGAGATATATCTTTTCATTTTTTCATGGAGTCTTACAGCTGTGGATTCATAGCAGGCTTGAGTACTCTCATTTCCTTTATCCTGACCCCAGCTTCCTTGTGGAAGTTGGCTTGATGCCTCCTGGGGGCTCTTCTTCTGGAGACTTGATATGAGGCTACCTGGTAACTGAAAGCAAGTGACTGGTACATGTAAAGAACAATACAGTCCTAGATGGTGGTTACAGTGAGGTCAGAGTCAGTTTCCAGAAGTATTCATTGGACCAGCCTCCAGCATATCCCAGATATGTTCCTCATATTGAGCCAGGGTCCTCAAGCCTCTCTCATCATTTAAGTTACATAACTAGTAGCTAAGTCTGAGACTCGCTCCCTAGTCCTTCAACTTGTCTTCACCACCAACTTTTCTTTCCCAAGAGGCATAATGGCCTTGGAGAAACAGCTTTATTTAATCATACAGACTGCAGTTAGAACCTACTACTTATTAATAGCTGTGTTTTCTTAAGAAACTTATTTTCATGTATAAATATAAATCTCAATTCTTATTTGTAAACTGAGGATGATTATAGCTAACATATAGGGTTCCATGAGCTAACATATACAAAGTGGCTTGTGCATTGACAGATATTTAATAGGAATGTAATAAATTGTTTATATTCTTTTTTCCATATTCTAAAATTGAACTGTATCCAATATTAAATCCACCTACCCCCTCTGTCAATATTCTGTGCTTCACAGTGCTAATGATTTTCTATTACATTTTTTTCAGATATACCCCCATGAAAGAACCTCTGTTAAATTTTCAGTAAATTAAAACTTAAACGTCTCCAGATGGGTCCATGAATGACTAAAAAAAATCTTCTAGTGAAAAATAACAAGATCGTCACAGAAAAAGTGACAAACATAAAGTATATCTAGCCATTATAGAAAATGTAAAAAAATTTATTTATATTCACATTAGGCCTATTTTAACACAGAACACTATGTAAATGTCCAAATTGACTTTTGTTAGACCATATTGTCATATTTATTTTAGTAGAAGATGAAGCACACACTTCATAATGGAGTATAAAATTTACCAAAGTTGTAGATAATCCATTCAAATGGAATGTGTCTATATGTGTTTTGGACTACTTAACACTGCAAATGCAACTTCAAATAACTAAATTAAAAACATAAAAATTATTCCCAAAAGTAATATCATGGGCTACTTTACATTTTATTCAATTTAATCTAGCAAAAAATTTTGAATGCCAGATACTGCAAAGAATTCTACAATCACAACTAAGGGGATGGTCACTGACCTTGGAAGAGCTGATAGTCTAGTGAGAAATAAAACAAATATATGAATTAATTATAATATAAAATAAAATAAGATGAACAAAATTGGAAGACTAAGCTATAAGGTCCACTAAGCAGTGGCTATTTTTTTTTCATTTCCCCCCTATATACACAAGTGTTTATTTGTATTATTTTTACAATTTGGGGATTATGCTGTGTGTTTTGATTCCAGCTTATTTTCATTTTTCATTGTATCATGGACATTGTTTCATGTTCTTAACTTGTTCAAAAGTCATGTTTAATGGCCATAAGGTATTCCATCATATGATAGTAATTTAAATAATTCTTCTATTGTTGACCATTTAGATTGCTTACTCACTGCTACAAGCCTCAGAAGAAATAAAAGAGCAAAAATATCCCTAAACATTTATTATTAATGTAAAGTGTGTTCAAACATGTTTTCTACTACGTACGTTAAGCAAAGTTACTATCAGATCTTATTGTATATAATTTTGTAGATATAATTAAACAGTACTACTCAGATTAAATGGGGGGAAAAAAACCAACACAGGTAGATTTTCTTCTTCTTCTTCTTTTTTTTTTTTTTTGAGACGGAGTCTCGCTCTGTCGCCCAGGCTGGAGTGCAGTGGCATGATCCCGGCTCACTGCAAGCTCCGCCTCCCAGGTTCACGCCATTCTCCTGCCTCAGCCTCCCGAGTAGCTGGGACTACAGGCGCCCGCCACTACGCCCAGCTGATTTTTTGTATTTTCAGTAGAGACGGAGTTTCACCGTGGTCTCGATCTCCTGACCTCGTCATCTGCCCGCCTTGGCCTCCCAAAGAGCTGGGATTACAGGTGTCAGCCACCGCGCCCGGCCGTAGATTTTCTTCTTAACTTGGCTTGCCATTCACATGTATATACCTACCACACATAGATTTTCATAATTGTACCCAAATGCTATAGTTTATTGTGTACTTGCTATTATTTGCTATAAAGTATTTCTTTATAATAAACCTATTGTGTTTTGGGGCGGTCTACTATTAAAAGTATAGTTTTTTTTGTTTTTTGTTTTTTTTTTAGACGGAGTCTCGCTTTTGTCACCCACGCTGGAGTGCAGTGGCACGATCTCGGCTCACTGCAACCTCCGCCTCCCAGGTTCAAGTGATTCTCCTGCCTCAGCCTCCCGAATAGCTGGGATTACAGGCACTTGCCACCACACCTGGCTAATTTTTGTATTTTTAGTAGAGACAGGGGTTTCACCATGTTGGCCAGGCTGGTCTCGGACTCCTGACCTCAGGTGATCTGCCCACCTTGGCCTCCCAAAGTATTGGGATTACAGGAGTGAGCCACCATGCCCAGCCAAAAGTATAGATTATCAACAGTAAATTTTAATATTGGGAGCTATTCAAAGTGCATTTTGTGTACTTTTTCTGTCTCATACTTTCTATAGTCTCATCCTTTCTATAGTCTCATCATTAATTTTATAAAAATATTTATCTTTGAAATATTTACTTGTGTAATAATGACTTTGTTATTTTAACAAAAGAGTAAGTATTCATGTATTTTGGCCTGTGTTTTTTTGTTTGTTTGTTTGTTTGTTTTTTTGCTGAATAGCTTGTGGCTTGCCATCTTTATTTAACCATCTGGTGAAATGTTTCTCTTCCATACTAAAATGGCTTTATTCTTTACCATTTTACTTGTTAAAAATTTTATTTTAGGATCGGGGTACATGTGCAGGTTTGTTATATAGGTTGTGTGTCACAGGGATTTGGTGTACAGATTATTGGCCACACAGGTAATAAGCATAGTAACTGATAGGTAGCTTTTCCATCTTCACCCTCCTGCCAACCTCAGCCCTCAAGTAGGCCTCAGTGGTTTGCTGCCTTCTTTGTGTTCATGTGTACTCAATGTTTAACTCCCATTTATAAGTGAGAACATGTGGTATTCAGTTTTCTGTTCCTGAAATAATTAGCTTAGGCTAATGGCCTCCAGCTCCATCCATGTCGATGCAAGGACATGATCTCATTCCTTTTTATGACTACATGATATTGCATGGTGTATATATACAACATTTTTTTTTTTTTAATTTCCAACTTTTAAGTTCAGGGTACATGTGCAGAATGTGCAGGTTTGTTACATAGGTAAACATCTGTCCTGGTGGTTTGCTACACAGATCATCCCATCACCCAAGTATTAAGCCCAGCATCTATTAACTATTCTTCTTGATGCTCTTCCTCCTCCAACCCAAAGCCCTGCATCAGGCTGGTGTGTGTCATTGTCCCCAGTGTGTCCATGTGTTCTCATCATTTAGCTCCCATTTATAAGTGAGAACATGTGGTATTTAGTTTTCTGTTCCTGCATTAGTTTGCTAAGGATAATCGCTTCCAGCTGCAGCCATGTCCCTGCAAAGGATGTGATCTTGTTCTGTTTTATGACTGCATAGTATTCCGTGGTTTATATGTACCACATTTTATTTGTCCAGTCTATCATTGACAGGCATTTAGGTTGATTCCATGTGTTTGCTATTGTGAATAGTACTGCATTGAATATATGTGTGCATGTATCTTTATAACAGAACCATTTATATTCCTTTGGGTATGTAATCAGTAATGGAATCGCTGGGTCAAATGGTATTTCTGTGTCTAGGTCTTTAAGGAATTGCCACATCATCTTCCACAGTGGTTGAATTTACACTCCCACCAACAATGTAAAAGTGTTCCCTTTTCTCCACAACCTCACCAGCATCTGTTGTTTTTTGACGTTTTAGTAGTAGCCATTCTGACTGGTGTCAGATGGTATTTCATTGGGGTTTTGATTTGCATTTCTCTAATGATAACAGTAATGTTGCACTTTTTTCATGTTTGATGGCCACATGTATGTCTTCTTTTGAGATGTGTCCTTCTGTTCATGTCCTTTGCCCACTTTTTAATGAGGTTCTTTTTTTCTTGTAAATTTGTTTAAGTTCCTTGTAAATGCTGGATATTAGACTTTTTTCAGATGGTGATATGGTTTGGCTGTGACCCCACCCAATCTCACGTTGTGGGTGGGACCCAGTGAGAGGTAATTGAATCATGGGGGCAGATCTTTCCCATGCTGTTCTCATGATAGTGAATAAGTCTCATGAGATCTGATGGTTTTAAAAAGGGGAGTTTCCCTACACAAGCTCTCTCTTTTTGTCTGCCATCATCTATGTAAGATGACTTGCTCCTCCTTGCCTTTCCCCATGATTGTGAGCCCTCTCCAACCACGGGGAACTGCAAGTCCATTAAACCTCTTTGTTTTGTAAATTGCCCAGTCTCAGGTATGCCTTTATGAGCAATGGGAAAACGGACTAATACAGATGGATAGATCGCAAAAATTTTCTCCCATTCTATAGGTTGCCTGTTTACTCTGTTGATGGTTTCTTTTGCTGTGAAGAAGCTCTTGAGTTTAATTAGATTCATTTGTCAATTTTTGCTTTTGTTGCAATTGCTTTTGGCATCTTCGTCAAGAAATCTTTGCCTGTGCTTATGTCCTATTGCCTAGGTTTTCTTCTAGGGTTTTTATAGTTTTGGGTTTTACATGTAACTCTTTAATCCATCTTGAGTTGATTTTTGTATATTGTGTAAAGAAGGGGTCCAGCTTCAGTTTTCTGCATACGATTAGCCAGTTCTCCCAGCACCATATAAAACAGGGAATTTTTTCTCCATTGCTTGTTTTTGTCAGGTTCATCAAAGATCAAATGGTTATAGGTGTGTGGTTCTATTTCTGGGTTCTCTATTGTGTTTCATTGTTCTGTGTGTGTGTTCTTCTACCAGTAGCATGCTGTGTTGTTTACTGTAGCCTTGTAGTATAGTTTGAAGTCGAGTAACATTGATGCCTCCAGCTTTGTTCTTTTTGTTTAGGATTGTCTTGGCTATTTGGGCTCTTTTCAGGTTTCATATGAATTTCAAAATAGTATTTTCTAATTCTGTGAAGATCGTCAATAGTAAGTTATTGGGAATAGCATTGAATCTATAAACTGCTTTGGGCAGAATGGCCATTTTAATGATATCAGTTCTTCCTATTAATGAGTCTGGAATGTTTTCCATGTCTTTGTGTCATCTCTGTATTTCTTTGAGCAGTGGTTTGTAGTTCTCCTTGAAGAGGTCCTTCACTTCCCTTATTAGCTGTATTCCTAAGTGTTTTATTCTTTTTATGGCAATTGTGAATGGGAGTTCACATTCATAATTTGGCTCTTGGCTTGCCTGTTGTTAGTGTATAGGAATGCTAGTAATTTTTGCGCATTGATTCTGTATCCTGAGACTTTGATGAAGCTGCTTATCAGCTTAAGAATCTTTGGGGCCAAGATGATAGATTTTCTAAATATAAGATTATGTCATCTGCAAACAAAGCTAGTTTGACTTCCTCTCTCTTTATTTGAATATGCTTTATTTCTTTGTCTTGCCTGATTGCCCTAGCCAGAACTTCCAGGACTATGTTGAATCGGAGTGGTGAGAGAGGGCAACCTTGTCTTGTGCTAGTTTTCAAGGGGAAGGCTTCCAGCTTTTGCCCATTCAGTATGATATTGGCTGTGGGTCTGTCATATATGGCTCTTAGTAGCTAGAGGTATGTTCCTTCAGTACCTTGTTTATTGAGCATTTTTAACATGAAGGGATGTTGAATTTTATTGAAGGCTTTTTCTGAATCTATTGAGATAATCATGTGGTTTTTGTTGTTAGTTCTGTTTTTGCGCTGAATCACATATATTGATTTGCATATGTTGAACCAACCTTGCATCCCACGGGTGAAGCCAGCTTGATTATGATCGATAAGCTTTGTGATGTGCTGCTGGACTTGGTTTGCCTGTATTTTATTGAGGATGTTTGCATTGATGTTCATTAAGGATATTGGCCTGAAGTTTTTTGTTGTTGTATCTCTTGCAGGTTTTGGTATCAGGATGATGCTGGTCTCATAGAATGAGTTAGAGAGGAGTCCATCCTTTTTGATTTTTTGGAATAGTTTCAGTAGGAATGGTACCAAGCTCTTCTTTGTAGCACTGGTAGAAATCAGCTGTGAATCCATCTGGTCCTGGGCTTTTTTTGTGGTTAGGCTATTTATTACTGCCTCAATTTCAGAACTCGTTATTAGTCTATTCAGGGATTCAGTTTCTTCCTGGTTCAGTCTTGGGAGGGTGTATGTGTCCAGAAATTTATCCATTTCTTCTGTATTTTCTAGTTAACGTGCATAGAAGTGTTTATAGTATTCTCTAATGGTTGTTTGTATTTCTGGCATCAGTGGTAATATCCTGATTATTTAATATCCCAGTATTTCTGATTGTGTTTATTTGAATCTTCTTTTTTTCTTTATTAGTGTAGCTAGTGGTTTTTTTTTTTTTTTTTTTCTTTGAGATGGAGTCTCGCTTTGTCACCCAGGCTGGAGTGCAGTGGCGCAATCTCAGCTCACTGCAACCTCTGCCTCCTGGGTTCAAGTGATTCTCCTGCCTCAGCCTCCCGAGTAGCTGGGATTACAGGCATCCGCCACCATGCCTGGCTAATTTTTGTATTTTTAGTAGAGACATGGTTTCACCTTGTTGGCCAGGCTGGTCTCAAACTCCTGACCTCAGGTGATCTGCCCACCTCAGCCTCCCAAAGTGCTGGAATTACAGGTGTGAGCCACCACACCTGGCCTGAGCCACCACACCTGGCCTGAGCCACTGCGCCTGACCTATTTTATTAATTTTTTCAAAAAACCAGATCCTAGATTTGTTGATGTTTTGAAGGGTTTTTTTGTGTTGCTGCGTTTTTCAGTTCATCTCTGATCTTGGTTATTTTTTGTCTTCTCCTAGCTTTGGGGTTTGTTTTCTCTTGGTTTTCTGGTTCTTTTGATGTTCTAGTTCTTGTGATGTTAGCTTGTTAACTTGAGATCTTTCCTAGCTTTTTTACGTGGGCATTTAGTGCTGTAAATTTCCTCCTCAACACTGCTTTAGCTGCATCCCAGAGATTGTGGTGCTTTGTATCTTTGTTCTCATTAGTTTCAAAGAACTTCTTGATTTCTGCCTTAATTTCATCATTTACCCAAAAGTCATTCAGAGCAGGTTGTTCAATTTCCATTTAGTTGTATGGTTTTGAGTGATTTTCTTAATCTTGAGTTCTAATTTGATTGCACTGTTTATGATGATTTCAGTACTTTTGCATTTACTGAGGAGTGTTTTACTTCTGATTATGTGATCCATTTTAGAGTATGTGCTGTGTGACAATGAGAAGAATGTATATTCTCTTCTTTTTGGGTAGAGAGTTCTGTAGATACCTATCAGGTCTGCTTGAGCTGTCACTCAGTCAGGAGAACTGGGATCAGGGTCCCACTTAAAGGAGTAATCTGGCTGCGTTTTGGTGGAGCAGCTGTACTTTATTGAGGACCCCTTTAGTCCCTGATCCATTTGGGCTGTCCAAGGTCCACAGGCTGGACCAGCTAAGAAACCCAAACAGCAAAGGTGGTAGCCTGCTCCACCCACCATGCACGCTGTCTTAGAGAGAAATTAGAACTCTTGTCAGCTGTAGTACACAGAGAGAGGTGGCTGGAGACCCCAAGTGGGAGGACCCACCCTCGAGGGGGATTTGTAACTCGGGGTCTCATTTAAAGAAGCAGTCTGGCAATGACTCAGCAAAACAGCTGTGCCATGCTGTGGAACCACTTTTGCCCTGGTCAGCTTGGACTCTTCAAAGCCTGCAGGCTGGAACCGCTGAGTCGTCAAAACAACCAAGGTGGTGGCCTGCCCCTCCCCCAAGGCATTCTGTCCGAGGGAGAGACCAGACCTCTGTCCATAGAATATGGGCTGGTAGGGGGAGCTCAGGCCTCTGGTGGGAGGTCCCGCTTAGCGAGAAGGAATAGATCGGGGTCCTGCTTAAGAAAGCAGTCTGGCCACATTCTGGCAAAGCAGCTGTGCTGTGCCGCGGGACTCGCTCCTCATCCAGACCGTTTGTACTCTGCAAAGCCCATGGGCTGGAATGGCTGAGTTGTTTAAACAGCAGAGATGGCGGCCCGCCTCTCCCCACTGGGGTTCCATCCCCTCTCAGGCAGCCTCCACACTGTTTCCAGCTGCCTGGAATTCCAAGCCACTGGGCCTTATCTTCTGAGGTGCCATGGAAATGGGGCCTGTAGAACCGACACTGCTCAACTCCCTAGATTTAGCCGCCTTCCTAGGGGTATTTATGAACCTCCTGCCTTGCTGGGGATCCTGGGGCCAGAGCATGTAAAGCTCTGGGTCTCTGTGCGTGCCTGAGCAACCGCTCTGTTGAGACTCCACAGAGTTCTGTGTGTTGGACCCAAGGCCCTGGTGGCATGGGCTCATGAGGGGATCTCCAGATCTGAGGGTTGCAAAGATCCGTGGTTTCTTAGGGTTGTACATTCGTTCACCGCTTTCCTTAACTGGGGGTGGGGGTTCCCTTGACTACATGTCACTCCCAGTTGGGCCATCGCCTCACCATGCTTTTCTTCATTCTCCTGGGTTGAGTTGTTTTCCTGATCAGTCCCAGTGCAAGTACCTGGATATTTCAGTAGAAGGTGCTGTATTTACTCACCCCCCTTTTGTTGCTCTCTGTGAGTGCCACACACTACAGCTGCTTCTGTTCCACCGTCTTGGCCCCCGATCCCTTGTTTTTTTTTTTAAGTTATTTATTTTTATTTATTTTTAGAGACAGGATCTTGCCATGTCTCCCAGGTTTGAATGCAGTGGCACAATCATAGTTCACTGTATCTTCGAACTCCTGGGCTCAAGGAATCCTTCCACGTCGGCCTCCCAAAGTGCTGGGACTACATGCATGAGCCCCTGCAACTGGCCTGTTTCCTTCGTCTAGAAAATGAGGCTCTTAGTAGTTCACTGGCATGGTGTAAGGAGTAAATTATGGAAAATATGTAAAGCACCTACCGCAATATCTGGCATATAGTAAGCACAGAATAAATAGCCAAGTCCTTCTCTTTTCTTCCTGTTTACGCCGCAATTTAGAGTATTAACTGGCCTGTAAAAGATTCTGTAAAGAAAAATGCTGTATCAGTTAGAGCCTTTTAAAAAGTGAAAATATCTTTCAGGGATCTTCCTCCCATCAGGCAAGCTGTTGGACTAGGGTCACTTCTAAGGTTTCATTCCTATGCTGTGATTTTAGGATTCCGAAACTGAAAATAACTGGTATGCTTCATTAGGCAGTACAGTGTCAAGTTTAGGATAATTTACTTTCACAGATCATAAAACAGATGTTAAAACATTTATAAACCTCAATGAGTTATTTTTTAATTCACAGTCCAATTATCTTAAGATTTTAAGCCATGCTTGTTTTAGATTTCCTTGAATCATAATGATTTTGTGTGCATATGAAAAGTAATTCCAATTCTGTATCATTATGAGACAAAATATTCAGTGAAACTCAAACTGCTTTTTTTTTTATTTTTCAAAGCCTTTTTTTTCCTTTTGCATCGACTTTATTTCAGTTCTTCATAAGAATATAAAATATACTCCTTTTCATCAGAACTTTTCTTCCACAGCCACTAAGTTCATATCATATGACTATTTGGTGGGTAACAATATTAGCAGATATGTTTATGATATCCATTCTTTATTTAACCTTACTCTTAATAAATGGAGAAAATTATGAAATCAAGGTACTTCCCACAAGGAATTCTTAAAGGGCTTTATACCGATAACTTTTGTCTTGTGACTTCTGTTTTCTTTGCCTAGAAGCAGTGGAAGAAATGAGAGGAAACTGATCTCATTTGTTTTACTCTCTCAGTGGCTAGCTATTATTTCCCTGCAGCCTGAACATGGGTTTTGTTACAGAGCTTTGTGGACTGCCTTCTTGTTTCATGCATAGACTATGCCAACCTTGGATCGCAGTGGAGGGCAGAAGCTATTTAGAAGCACCCAACAGTGTGGCTTTTATTCTGATTGTTTTCAAATGTGCTTAGTTGGCTCAAACCAGGCTTCCCAGAACAGAATCTTAGGGTGGGGTTTAGAATTAGAGCAGCATTTCTCCAGAAAGATTTACGCTGTCAACCTTTTATAAATTAGGACTCTCACTGGGCTTGCTCTAATTCTTTAAAACATTTGTATTCCAATTGCTTTCATCTTTGGTTGAGCTGTCTGGATCAGATGTGGCCTTTGTCTCTGATTTTGCTTCTGATACACACTTAGGGCCTGTGCAGTTTCTCTCCTTTACCCTTAAGGGGCAGACTTGACTAAAATTCAGAGATATCTGTGTTTTCTATTGCTGCCAAAATACCCAAATACCGTTCCAAAATACCCAAAACTTAAAGGGTACACCCCCAACTTAAAGCAACACAGATTTAATGTCTTACAGTTCTGTAGGTTTAGAGTCCAACACACATATCAATGGTCTAAAATCAAGGTGTCAACAGAGCCGCATTCCTTTCTGGAGAATTCTCTAGGGGACTATCTGTTTCCTAGCCCCATCTAACTTCTAGAGGCCTCTCACATTTTTTGGTTCATGGCTCTTCTTCTGTCTTCAAAGCCACAGAAATTGTATCTCGCGCATCTCGCTGACCCTTCTATAGTCACAGCATCTGCTCAATGACCACAGCTAGGGGAAGTTCACCAATTTTAAGGGCATGTGATTAGGTTGGGCCCATCTGGGTAATCCAGGCTACTATTCCCATCTCAAGGTTTTTAATTACACCTGCAAAGTCCCTTTTGCCATGTAAGGTAACATATTCGTAGTTCGAAGGATTAGGACATGGACATTTTGGGGACAATTATTCTGCCTACCACAATCCCTTTCTCTTTTCCTTAGTAGACCACACTAGTCTGGTGACTTGAAGGAACCTAGCCATTTCTCTTCTACCTCACCACAGTGGGCCCAGGATATAGTCATTTTAAAAACATAAAACCCAGTGTATCAGGCTCTAGGCCAGGGCTTCTCAGCTGACTGTTTCTATTGGTGTAATAGACTGGATTTTGGCTGTCTCTCCCTCTACTTTCCTCCAGCAGTCTTTGGTCTTGTTTTGAGATGTTTTCCCTCCTGTGGTCCTCAGTCTGCCAGTGTTCTTCCTATAACTTTATCTCTGTGTGTCAGGATATACACTGTACTTTATAGAAATGGCAGTGGAACCCCAACAATTGTGGGTGTTTGGGTAATAATCCACAGCCTTATCACTCCCAACACCCTTCCCATTGTAGCTTTCCTCTATAAAGAGAAGTTTGGAGCTCCTAAAACCAGATCTGAAATTTATTTATTCAATTAATCATTCAAATGTGCAAGATGTGGGGAGAATTGGATATAGAGATATGGCTCCTGCCCTCAAGAAATTAATAGGCAAACAGGGAGAAAGACATGAAATACAAGCATTGCTGTATGTGGGATGGATGTCTGTATATACAGTTGGTCCTCTGTATGTATCCCTGTGTTCTTCATCTGTGGGTTCAACCAACCACAGATCAAAAAAATTGGGGGCTAGGCGTGGTGGCTCATGTCTGTAATCCTAGCACTTTGGGAGGCCAAGGCAAGTGGATCACCTGAGGTCAGGAGTTCGAGACCAGTCTGACCAATATGGTGAAACCCCATCTACTAAAAATATAAAAATTAGCCGGGCATGGCAGCATGCGCCTGTAGTCCCAGCTACTCAGGAGGCTGAGGCAGGAGAATTGCTTGAACCGGGAGGTGGAGGTTGCAGTGAGCCAAGATTGTGCCACTGCACTCCAGCCTGGGTGACAGAGCGAGATTCTCTCTCTAAAAAAAAAAAAAAGGAAATTGGAAAAAAAAAATTGTACTGAACATGTACAGACTTTTTTTAATTGTCATTGTTTCCTAGGCAACACAGTGTAACAATCATTTACATCACATTATGTATTGTAAATAATCTAGAGATGACTTAAAGTATACGGGAAGATATACATAGATTATATGCAAATATTACACTATTTTATAAAAGGGACTTGAGCATCTTCAGATTTTGGTATCTATGGAAGGTTCTCAAGCCAATCCTTTATGGATACCAGGGGTTGACATATGTGTATATTTATATATGTGTGTTAGTATCTGTTATAATGGGAGCACAGGAAAGATAAGCCCTTAAATCTCCCTCAGGGATTCAGGGAAAGTTGTCCAGAGGCAGCTAGGGTTGAGCAGCAGATGTCATGACACTACTAACCAGATAAGTCTTCTGCTTTCACTCAGGCCTTATGGAATAAGCTATGCTTGTGGAATTTTTTATGTGGAAAAGAATTACATGAAACAGTCTGCATTGCTCTTCTCACTGTTTTTAGAGGGAATCAGTAGGAATCAGAATACTGGCTGACTCTTTAGGTATGTGGGCTTATATAAATTTTTTAGCTCTTTAATCCTTAGTTTTTCCATTAGTAGTACCCAACTTGCTGAATTGTGAGGTTTGAATGAATTATTAAGGTTAAGCTTTTAGAATGGGACCTACTACCCAGAAAATATTTAACAATATTATTGTAATGTATCACCGTCACCATTTATTACTACAATCTCTCTTGAATTACTCATCACTTTTCTGACATCATCATATGAAACAAGTTTTTTAATTCATGCCAGCTTCTCCCTCTTACTTACGGTTTAGGAGTTGCCTCTAATGCCTAAGGAAACGTGTAGCCCTCTGGTTGTACTGCAAAAGTGGTTGCATTTTGAAGGCAGGCGTATACAACTTCCAGAGTAAGAATATGTGTATTCAGGTGTAGGCGTTGTCAGTTTCCAATAAGATAATTTATAATTCTTAATTTATATTAGGAAGATCTCACATTGTTCTCTTCTATAAATTATGCATGTATTTGTAAATCTAAAAGAAACTTTGATTTTTCTCTCTGATTAAGGTGTATAATTATAATCTTAAATAAAAGTGAAGTTCAAAGTAGCTTCATTTAAAATATTAATAGACAAAACATAAGATCAGTTCTTTTCAGGATTGGTTTGTCAGCCACATGTTAGATCTGCTTAGAAATCTTCAGTGAAATAGGAAACATTGTATAAATGTTACCTAATGTAAATACTGCTAAATTTAAGATATACTAAAATTTGAGTATTTTCCCTCTAGTCTCAAATAAGCAAAAGGAAATCTGAGTTATATGAAAATGAAAGCATGTATTCAGCTTTTATAAAACCATTATAAATAAGTTATTTTTCCTACCAAGTTAAATAGGATATGTTTACATGTTTTAAATTTTAGTTTTATTAGTTACAGTATCATATTGTGAATAGTAGCAAATATGTCCTTATATAGTTCTGGGTTCTTGCTTTATAATGTACATAGACAAATATCTTTTTAAAAAAATTTTTGTGTTCCACAGATGCAACAGGTTTTGATAATTTCTTATTTCACCTGTTGGTTACAGTCACAATAATATGTTCTTTCTTCTACCTTATGATTGACCATTTCTGACATAAAAGTTAAGAATTTGTATCATCTAAACAGCCTTTTGTGTCCTTTCTCGTTTTTCATACATCTTGATAATTGTAGTGTTTTTCATGTTTGCTTCTATTTTCTATCTTTCCAAGTTTGCAAAACATTATTAAAACTTCATTTCTAGTTCTTCACTAATAGGACCCAAATCTAAGTCTCTCAACTTCAGGCTCTACTTAAGTATCCAGAGTTCACAATTCAGCGACCGTTTCCAGGGTAGAGGCCTGTAGAAGAATCAGTCCTATTTTTACAAAAACAGAGAAATTTGTGCTCCTAATATTTGCATAGCCATAAAATTGCAAAAGTTATATTGGTTTTACAATTTTAAATTGATAGGCAATTATGATATGATTTTTGTAAATGACATTCTAATAAAAATTATCAACATTTGGTTATGGTAGCGATGGTGAAGAAACACAGTGAAAGCAAATATTTTCTTATGTCACTTATACATGTACAACAATGGCCATATTTCTGAAATGTAAATGAAAGTATAATGCCTTCTTCGATTTTTTATTTTGACCACTGAGTAAATTAAACCTTCAATAATCTCATAAAAATGAGATATTTTCTTGCTATACCTCTGATATCCCCTGTCCCCTGAAAAAATATGAAATTAGTACAGAGCCAGTAAAAAATACCAAGAACACCCAGGATAGATTCTATCCTGACCTAAACAAGCTTATATTATGAAAGTGGTGTTATTTTTTAACAGATCATAAATTAGACAGTATAGTTCATCTAGGGCCGATAACTTCTCCCCATGCAGCTGTTGTCACTCTTTGGAGGTGCTTCCTAGAATGTGTGCTGAGAAGGATGCTATAATTAGTGATGTCTGCCTTGGGTGCAGAATATCAGTAGTGGTTAGGAGCAGTACACATTTTCCATCCTTAAGTATCTGGATGGGAAGAGATCTAGAGAACAGAATATCTTATGTCTCCTGACTCATAACTTGGGATCTTTCCTCAATTCTACTGAATAACCTGTAGTGGAAAACCATGTTTCTATAGTCCTATCCCTCGTCCAGGTGGATTGTCTGAACAGGACTCCTGTGGAATGGTTGTGGTAATGTAATTCACGTGGACATTGACAAGTTGCCATCATGTGGTCATGAGGATGGTGTTGGATTCCTTATGTGTGAGGCTGATAAGGGCCCTATGTTCAATTCTTAGTGGTCCTTTTAAACCTACACCTGTTTATATTTTTTATTAACATGCCCATAACTTGTTTTTCGTGAATCCACTGAAACTTCCAGAGACTCGAACTTTGCCTAAAGTTTAAAACAGGAATTTTTTAAATCCCTTAAATGAAAAATAGTTTTAAGTGTATCCCAACTAATATGAAACAGGGAACTAATGTCTAATATCCTTGGGAACTATAAAATATTCAATAGTAATCAAAACATAAAATGATTCTCTTCTGTCTTTCCGTTATTCTCTACTTCCAGTTACATTTTGTAAAATGTAAACAATTGCACCTGCAATTGATGGAAAAAATACCATCATGAAATCACATGTGTTTTCTGACTTCATATATGTATTGTAGTATTTAATATTAAGTAAGCTCAGAAGATACTTACATGGAATCTACTGCCTTTTCTGAGCACAAGAGAAGCAATGATTAATAGAATGTGGTACTTGCTCCAAGGAGCATTCATTTAAGAGGAGGGATGCTCCTATTTGGGTCTTCACTGTATAAAGCATTTATATGTATATTACTTAACAACTAAAAGGTATGTACTTATGCAGAATACTGCCATCATTGCTCTTTTCTTTACTGTACTGGTACCATTCATCAGGTCCATGGAAGCCAGCTCCTCACACATTCTCTCTTAGACATATGCGTTTTCTTTTTCTTTTTCTTTTTTTTTTTTGTGACGGAGTCTCGCTCTGTTGCCCAGGCTGGAGTGCAATGGCACAATCTCGGCTCACTGCAACCTCTACCTCCCAGGTTCAAGCGATTCTCCTGCCTCAGCCTCCCGAGTAGCTGGGAATACAGGCGCGCACCACTATGCCTGGCTAATTTTTGTATTTTTAGTAGAGACAGGGTTTCACCATGTTGTCAGGCTGGTCTCGAACTCCTGACCTCGTGATCCACCCGCCTCGGCCTCCCAAAGTGCTGGGATTACAGGCATGAGCCCCCACACCCGGCAGACGTGTGTTTTCTAAAGTGGATTTATTAGAAATTGGGATCCCCTTAGCCATCTTTACTTAGAGGAGACTTTGGCTTAGTGACCTACAGTTGTGTGTAAATGAAAAGCAAAATTAATGGGAAGTATACTCACAAAAGTAGGACTTTAAAGTTGCAAAAATAGCATGCATCAAGAATAGTATAAAATTTTAATTTCTCCATCGTCACCAATAAACATTTATGGAGAATCCCCAGAGTGACTGACTCTGGATTTTACATCTTATGTTAAACTAACTTTTGCATTCTGTTCTTGCTGTTTTATAATTACCCCAAATGTTCTCTGTTACTTCTAATGATTCTTCTTTTTTTTTTCTTTTTTCTTTTTTTTTTGAATACGGCAGAGAATGCCTGTGGGTTTAAAAATTTTTAACTAATCTTGATGAATCAATTATAATTTATAAAAGTGGAGCATAACAGTTAAGAGCTCATGCTATGGAATTGGACAGAGCTGATTTCAAATACTGTTCTGCCACATGCAAAGTGCATAACTGGACTAGTCACTTACCTTTCTGAACCTCAGTTTCCTCATCTCTGAAGGGGATGATGAAGGTTCAGCCCTCTCATAGGGCTCATGACAGTTAATGAGATAATGTCACATGCTTAATACCAGCATCTTGTATGCTCCATAGGTGTTAGCTGTCTGTTTGTAATAATATTTTTGTGTTTGGTTACACAAACCCACTTTCTTCATTTGTTTTCTGCTATTAATGCCTTTTGAAGTATTGTGTTGTTTGTGAACACATAGTACAAATTGACTTTTGTTTTTTTAATTATCAATTTTGTTTCTGTAACTGCACAAAAAAGTGATAAATTGTGAGCTTATATTTTCTTTTAATACATAGATATCGCCTCCCAACATACATGAATTTTAAGACACTAAAAACCCCTTAAAGATCTTTTCTTAATCAGTGTTTAGTAAATGGGCTTACATTCTAGCGTACAGACCAATTCAAACTGTTCTACAGTAGAGAGGAATTTATATGTTGGCCAGTTTTTCATACAGTGATTTCTAACTCTTTCCCCTTCAGTATTTCCCTAACATACACTTTCTCATCCAGTATTTCTTTTAGAATTCTCACACTTTTGCCCTCATAACTCACTTTCATATTCCTAGAGCTCTTTTCTTCACACTGATTGTGCTGCTCCTTTTCAATTTTTCCAACCTTATGGAATTATTAGTGAGAAAAAGCAAAATTATTATTATTTGAGACGGAATCTCGCTCTGTCGCCCAGGCTGGAGTGCAGTGGCGCGATCTTGGCTCACCGCAAGCTCCGCCCCCCAGGTTCACGCCATCTCTCGTCTCAGCCTCCGGAGTAGCTGAGACTACAGGCGCCCGCCACTACGGCCGGCTAATTTTTTTGTATTTTTAGTAGAGACGGGGTTTCACCGTGTTAGCCAGGGTGGTCTCGATCTCCTGACCTCGTGATCCACCTGCCTCGGCCTCCCAAAGTGCTGGGATTACAGGTGTGAGCCACCATGCCCGGCCCAAAATTATTTTTTATATATGGTGACTTTCCCCCACGCTTTCATCTTACAGTAGAGGCAGCTCAGAAAAAAATCACTGAATTAAGTCATTCAGAGGTCGTTTATAATAGCTATTCAGCAGTGAGCTGGTTCTCAGTCCTGGTTATCCATTACAATTTCCCAGCATTTAAAATTCTGATACCGTGACCATACCCAAGAATAATTAAATAAGACTTTCTGTAGGTGGGACCTAGGCGTCTGTTTTTAAAGCCCTTCAGGTGATCTTAATGGGCAGCTAAGTATGAGAGCTACTGTAGGACAGTGTTGTATGGCCTGATTAGGTAGGAATGAGAGGGAGAGGAAGAAATCAGGACAGGAAATGTAGACTTATTTTGATAAGTTTTGGTAGTGAAAGGCAGAAAAGAGATGGGACTGTAACTTAAGGAATTAGCAGGAAACACAACATACCTGAGAAAGAACATTCTAGCATATATATATTAGCATATATAGTAGTGAGTCTCAGCTACTCCCCTAGGGCAGTGTATCAGCAATTTAGGAACCAGGGATGAACATGCATTTGGCAAAACTTCCTAATTTTGATACACCTTTCCCTTTCTCACTACCCTCCCTTCTCTCTTCTCTCCCCAGCCTCTGTCTACAATACTGCTATCCTGCTCCCTCTGCTAGTGGTTACCTCATCCTTTTCTTTCCTAAACTGGGTGACAGAGCATCTCAAAGTTGACTTCCCTCATGGTGGCCATATGGCTCCAGCAGTTCTCAGCAAGAGTTCTGAATTCACCCTGATTAGACCATTAAGGTCATATTTCAACTAGTAACTGAGGCTGGGGGAATGGAATATGCTCATTTGTGAAGTCAATCAAGAAAGTACATAGGAAGATGGGAAAGGATGCTGGTAGACAGCCAATACTACCCACTATATATGTAAAAGTCACAGTGATTCAATGCAATCAGTTATTTTACATGTGCAAATTATGAGTGGTCTTGTATGGGGACAGTTTTGAATAACATATAGAAAGTCCTATATAGTACTGATATTTTTCTGAGCATCAAATATTTAGAGAAAAATCTGTGGTGTTTTAGAATATAATATAATAAACATCAAATAATTTACGAGATCAAACATGGTTTATTAACTTAAACACTAGCATATAGCAGTCTGTAGCACATCTTACTGACTGATCCTTTTTTGAAAAAATCATTACTTCACATTGTTGATGTTGTGGCAGAATCTAGGACTTCTATAATTACATTTCTGGAGATTATCAGGCAAATGTGTGGCTTTACCTTTTCTGGTTACTATTTTATAGAAAAATGTAATTGCTAGGTATGTCATTTAAGACCCTGCAATCTATTTGTCTGAAAAATGGAACAAAAGCTAGTAAGAGTTTTAAATGACTCTCAAAGCCTCCTGCAAAATGACATTAGCAGTTGAAATAAAATAGTTAACAGTCTAAAAAGTGTTTAAGATAAGGCCCATAACTATTAATTTTAGGACTGTTTTGTGTACAATGTAAATGACACATGTTTGAGTTAATCCATTTGATGGTGGTGATCACATTCTTAAGAAATGATTTGGTATCTCAAAGCAGTTTCTCAACTAGACAATGAGCAGAAAACCTGTTGCTAGTTTTGGAAGTTTAAATTGTCAAACTTCAATTATTTCTGTTCAATTTGGGATTAAAGTTTGGGATTAAAAACACATGAGCAAAAATCTCATAACCCCAGTTCAGTCATGAGAGAAACACCAGACAAATTTCAACTGAGGGATATTCTACAGAATATATGTCCAGTACTCCTCAAAACTGTCCAAGTCATCAAAAAACAACAAAAGTCTGAGAAACTGTCGCAGCCAAGGGATACTAAGGAAACAAGAGGACTGAATGTAATTTGGATTCTGGATGGGATCCCAGAGTGGAAAAAGGACATTAGGGCAAAACTGAGGAAATCTGAATACAGGTTGGGCTTTAGTTAATGTGTCAATACTGGTTCATTAATTGTGACAAATACACTATATTAGTGTAGGATGTTAATAATATTAACAATGGTGGAAACCGGTTGTGGGATATATGGGAAAACTGTGTACTGTTTTCATAGTTTTTATCTAAATTTTAAAATACCTCAAAATAAAATGTTATTTTTAAAGATGTGGGGATACATTTTTCAGGAAATAGTCTCCGCCAGAAGGTTACTATAGCAGAGCCTGAATGCTACTGTTTGATGAATGAAAGAAGTCCAGTATTCTTGGAGATCTTCTCTGTAATCCTCCAGGCTGAGGCATCACTTAGATTTGGCATTTGAGACCTTTATTGTTGACGTATGAAATTCTGTTTTATGTCTGTCTCTCACTTTGTTTCACCATAGTATAGTATAGGTTATAGGAGCAAGAAAACTGATTTTTCTTTCAAGATCCACTGTATGCCAAACATGTACTGGATTTCACTAAAATTAACACATCGAATTTTTAGAAACTTGTAGGATAGGACTACCCTTTCTACAAAAGAGGAAAACAGACTCAGAAGAGTAAGTTACTTGGCCAGGCACAGTGGCTCACACCTGTAATCCCAGCACTTTGGGAGGCCGAGGTAGGTAGATCACTTGAGGTCAGTAGTTCGAGACCAGCCTGGGCAATATGGTGAAACTCCATCTCTACTAAAAATACAAAAGTTAGCAGGGCATTGTGGCTTGTGTCTGTAATCCCAGAGAATCGCTTGAACCCAGGAGGCAGAGGTTGCCGTGAGCTGAGATCGCACCACTGGACTCCAGCTTGGGCAACAGAGCGAGACTCAGTCTCAAAAGAAAAGAAAAAAAAAGAGAAGAGTAAGTAACTTGCCCAGAGTCACGCAGATGCTTACTGACAGACTACATGAGAGCCTTGTTTATTACTTGACTCCAATTTCCAGCCTTTCTACCTTCTCATATATATGCCTTCTTTGTTATGGTAAGATTCAGATTAGCAAGATACTCTTTTTAACCTGTGCCTATGTTTTAAAAAAAAAATTTTAAAGTTTGACATAAGTGTAAGCCAGCAGGAAGTTGCAAAAACAGTACAGATGCTCCCCAACTTATGATGGGGTTACCTTCCAGTAGACTCATTATTGAAAGTATCATAGGTCAAAAATACATTTAATACACCTAACCTGTAACTTAGCCTTGTATGCTTTAAATGTGGTCATTAGCCTACAGTTGGGCAAAATCAGCTAACACAAAGCCTATTTTATAATGAAGTGTTGAATATTTCATGTAATTTATTGAATACTGGAAGTGAAAAACAGAATGGTTGTATGAGTAAAGTACGGTTTCTACTGAATACATTTTGCTTTTGCACCATTGTAAAATCAAAAAATTTTTAAGTTGAACATTTCTTAAGTTGGGGACTGTATTAGTTCATTCTCACAATGTTATAACAACATACCTGAGACTGGGTAATTTATAAAGGAAAGAGGTTTAATTGACTCACAATCCCACAAGGCTGGGAAGGTCTCAGGAAACTTGCAGTCTTTTGCATTTCACCATGAAAGACTTCGTCCAACTTTTTGGGTTTTTATTACAAAATAAATAGTGTTTTCTCTACCCTCTCTGCACCTCGTATTTGAGGAATTCTCATACTTCTCTTTCAGGATGCCTTTCCCCACCCATTTTGTTTATGGTGGTAATATTATACCAATATGGCCAGCTTTTATGTACTTTGTGATCTCGCTACTATGAAGTTAGCCCCCTTCAGCATTTATTCAGAATAATGCCTCTTAAAAAAGTGTTTAATGATTTCATAAGGTCCTTGGTGTTTCTTAATGTCTTCCTTTCTCTTTTTTCCCTCCCCTTTTCCCCTCCCCTCTTCTCCCCTCTCCCCTCCCCTCCCTCCCTTCCTTCCTTTCATTTTTTTCTCTGTGACCATCTGTATGTTCTTTTCTTTTCGTCTGCCTTTTAGTGTTAAAATGGTCACCTGACGACCATCTGAGTTGAGCTTTGTCAAGAACTAAGGGCTGAAGTTCTTTTTGTTCAGACTATGTTTCTGTTACCAGTATTGAGGGACTAAGGACTTTCAAGCCCTTCTCATTCTCCCAGCCTGAGAGATATTAAGATAAGGGAAAACTAGATTTTGCAGGTAAACTTTGATTTGTTGAATGCCTGCTTTGTGCCAGACATCGTGTGCTACGATATATTCTATTAAAAGGATTCAGGAAGGGCATTTACTCTTTTAGCTACTGGAGTTTGATTTTCTTTATTATCATGCTGATCAGTGTACACTGGCAGTGTGGCTGATTGAGTGGAAAAGGGAGAGCCACACTGTCTTGTCACTCACCTAGTTGATAACAGATTCAGGACAAGGACTCTCGTCTCCTTTCTAATACAGTATTAGCCCTAAACCCAAAGAAGTTGAGATGTTTTGTCATTCTTTAGTTTTTCCCAAAGGGAACATTTTTCACAACATAAAAAGATAGCTGATTGGAATTAACTTATACTTTATAAGAGATCAGTGCATATCTAGAGGCGACATAGTAGAATTTTCAAACAATCAGAAATCTCATAAATCGGAATCTAAGGGAAAACAAATATACCCTCCTGAACATTGTATAATTGGGTATACAGAAAACTTTCTAATTTTATTTTGCCTTCATTTTTAGACTAACTTGCAATTACCCCAAGTTGCTAGGTAGCAAAATTATTATGGTAGTAGCTCAGAATTTGCTGTATTTTAATCAGCCTTGGTGACTGAAAACACAGAGAGAATGTCAATGAGGGAGAAAGGTTTTCCTTTACTGCCCCTAGATAAAGCGGATGAAAATCTGTTTCTCTCCACGGTAGATTCCTACTCCTTGCCAAAGATACAACAGACAACATTTATAAAAATACAATCTTTGTGCATGTTGCTAGGTTACTCAATTTTGAGCCTTTTTCTTTACAATACATAATCATTCAAAAAATACTGAAAGAGGTAAGAAATAGGGAGTGGAAACCCGTAGTGTGAGTAAATGGGAAATTGATATCTTTAAGGCACTAGATATGGTAGTAAATAGATTACTAGAAGAGAAAAAATACTTGAATAGTAGCCAAGAAAGGATTCCAATTACTTACAAACTACAGTGACTAACTACTTTCAATTCTAAAATCCCCTATTTTAATTTTTCTAAGTTTCTGAGAAATGGGCATTTTAGTATTGCTCCTTAAAAACTTTTTTACTGAATAAAATAATTTTCATGAAATTACAAAAACATAGGATCTGCTCATATTGATAGTGTGTTTGACTTACCACTCACTGTACTGTGTCTCACTTAGATTACCAGCAAAAATATTACTCACATCTAATGATATTTCTGGGTATCCTATAAATGAACCCTGAGAGGTTACCTGGAGAGTCTTGTAATGCTCCCTAGCTGCTCCTGTATATATTCTATAAAATATAGCCATGTAAAGTATGAAGACAATCTGTTACTGTCTTCCTGCCAGGGCTGGTCAACTGGCCATCAGACACTGTGGTTGCATCTGGTTGTCCCCTTCTTCCTACTGCTCCATTGTCCCCCTTTGGGTGTCTCCCCCTCCTCCCCGTGCTGGTGCTGCCCTTTCATAGGCCTTCTCTCACTAACTGGATCTCACCAGGCTCCTTTCTGCATTCCTAGCTTTGTACTTGCTGTGTGACCTGGCAGGAGTGCTTCTCCTGGGTTCTTTGCAGATCTGGTTTCCCCTTCTCAAATGACACCACCTTAGAAAGCCCTTTCCTGAGCATACTGTGCAACTCAGAGCTCCCTGTTAGTCTCTATCACAGACCCCTTACTTACTTCCTTTTTAGCACTCCTCAAACACCTTCCCCCCACTAAAACATAAAACTCTATGAGGATAGGGACATTGTGGACACTCACATATTAATAAGTGATTGAAACATGAATGCATTTTTAAAAAGATCAGTACCAACATCCTAAAGGCTCCTGGAGAAGGGCATTTGAGCTGACTTTGAAAAGTAGAATGTGAAGATAGCAGGGTGTCGGAAAACAAGAGTTTGAGAAGAGAGAGGCTTGTGTCGAGGTGATCTTATTAAAAAAAAAAAGCTTTGGTATGAAGGCAGGCATGTACATGTCTTTACTGGGCTTTGTGGAGAAAATAGAGATAAAGAATAAACTTTGGGGAACTAGGAAAACCTTCTATCTAGGAAAGGGACATGATCAAAATGGCACCAGTGTGGCATCTAGTGGATGAGTTGAAGGTTCAGGAATTGCTAAGAAGTAAAAGCATCCACACCCTACTTCCTGTCTTGCTGACATATATATATTTGGCCTTATCAGTAACAAAGCTCATTAATACTCCAGGATGAAACAGAATAGAAATACAAACTGGAATTGTTTGTTTAATCTATATTTATGCATTCACAAATATTTACTGATGCCTGCTCCATGTCAGTCATTGTACCTCTGATCCATTTGGGGTTGTAAATCTGTGTATGTGATACTTGGCGATGTTTTTGCATACCTAAAATGAGACACCACTTAAGAGATTTAGCTGTTGATACTCGAACCAGTGAAGACAAAGCTGGCAAATACCTCCCTAAATAGGAAGGATATGTATTTAATTTGGAAAATGTCAATTTATTTGTTACCCTACACAGTAAGAATTAGATATCTAGAAACAACTACAGGTATGAAATATAACTGTTGAAATGTGTGCTTCTTTTAAGAAACTCCAAGAGCTACATGGAAGCATGTGTTGTTTTCTTGTCAGTTTTCCTTCTCATATGCCATTTGCTCCTGAAATACCCAATTTTTTTTCTGCCCAGACCTACACACCCAACCCACTTTAGCTGTACCATCCTTAGATTACTATGTCACAAATTTTACCTTGTTTTGAAACTGAAGTACAATGGCTGATTTTGCTATTTTTGCATTTATTTGCAAAGCTGAATTCTAGTAATTACCAGCAAAGATAATCGTTTTGCACAAAAAGAGGTATATTTCTATCTTGAAACTAGGTTATATTGTTAATGCCACAGAAAAGGAAATGGCTTTTTCAGAATATTAGCGTTTGTATCTCTTGCTTATTGATAGGGAAAAGTTAGTTGCCATAGTGATCTAACAGCCTCTGGAGGGAATGCAGTCATGGCCTTAAGCATCCGGCAACCCACCCAGTTGAGAGAGCCCCTCTGAAAAGGATTTTCTTCCATGGAAATTGAGTTTCTAAAATAAAAAGAGTTTATTTTAGCTTAGATTTGCTTATAGGTTTGTTTTGCACTTTTACCTACTGGAATTAAAGGAAAAACATTTATAATAAAGACAGCATATATTTCTTCAGGGATGACATTAAATAATATATTTTTGTGTTAACCATTCCATAAATGTGTTCTCAGACACACAAAATGACCTTTATACTTTTATTCTTGTGAGCTATGGAGCTTAAAAGCAAACCACTTCAACCAGATGTTGATCCAATAAATTTATCAATATTTGGGGTTTTTAGAGTTTCAGTATATATTCTTAGGTGGAGGGAACTTTCATGGCCCACCAAAATCTGCTCAAGCTGTGCTGGGTGAAACAGCACTCATCTATAATACTCATGTAACATGAGCCAATCTGCAGTCGGTTGTTCTGAATTCTACATCACTCACAGCGCAGGTTGATGTGTGAACACTGTATTTACAGGACCAAAACTGCACATTTGCTCTGCAGCTGTGTTTAACCGTTATCAGTTTGGCACACAGCATGACTGCTTTGGAGGGAGAATAGACACTTCTCATCCCTTTTGGCATTTATGAAGTAACCGAAGTACCTACTGCTGAAGTGATTCACTTGAGCTTAATTAGATTTGCTACATAATTAGCATTTGAAGAAACCTAAAGAAAATCCTTGGGGGTTGGTTATTTGTTATGTCAATTGTAAGCATGCTCATTTGGGGGGGACTAGGAATTGAAAATGATGAAATTTAATGCACCGTAAACCCAGATGTATTATATGCATATATAATTTTTTAAAGAGTTTTTAAAAGCTATGCTTCGCAGGGATGACTGAAATGCTTGTCTCAGACAACTGAGACCTGTGCAAGGGGATTGATCCATCTGCATGTGCCCATGTCTGCTTGATGGCGCTTACGTGTGTACAACTAGCTTTACACCTCTCATGAGAGCCCACAGCTCTTTAATAAACACCCCAGTGCCAGCCGTGAGAGCTGTGCCAATAACCACCAGTTGAAGCTGGAGAGTGCAGTCTGAGACAGTGAGATCCTATACTGCACTTGTATTTACATTTTAAGGTTAATTTAATTGCAATGGCTTGTTCTGGTATGTGTTGCTTTAATTGCAAAGAAAAAAATGAATTTAATTTTATACTCGAGACATTTCTTTAAATACTCCTGAAGTTTGTTCTTTAGTATTAGAGTTCTACAAAGTGAATTAACTGTGGAGAATAGCTGTAAAATACTGAGAGGAGAGGTTAAATTTTATATTCCAGTTTAAGTTAAGGCTAGGATAAAACTTGTAAACTATGTTTATGTAAAATATTTTCTAATCTGTCAAAAAGTTGTCACATTTTAATCAAATTACTTAGTTACCTAAATTTGTCTAGCCATAAATAAGGAAATAAATGAGAGGGAACAAGTTTAATTTATTGATGAAGCACTCTGATGATTTTTTTTACCCTTATAGTAAAAAAAAAAAAAAAACCTTCAAACTTACATCCTACCATAGGTTCACCATCAAATCTCAAGTCAGAATCAGGTTCAAATCAGAATTCAAAACCAGTTTTAGAACTCAAGTGGCAGCTCATGCCCTGCATGCAGGCAAACGGCTAGGAATTAATCAGAAAGTTCCACCCGTGTCCATCCTTCCTCTTATTTGCTCATCTTCCCAGCAAGCACTAAAAAGAAAAAAAAAAAAAGTACAAATTCGTACGGAACCTACTGTAACTCTGATTAAAGAGATCCTGTATTCCCCAATGACCGACCCCCTAGCTCCCCCAAAAAGGAATTAAACGGCTAAGCTTTTTATAAATGTTTTTAAAATCCTTATTGGACTTGACATAAACATGCAGATAATTCTACTAGTTTCTTTTTCATAGGTACACTAATAGGACTAAGTACAGAATTCCCCTTGTATCCAAGCAAGACTTTTACAAAAACTTAAATCTGAAGTCTTATGCAGTGCACCTAAAATTAACCAGGAGACTTGGTGCATATACCAACAAATGTTGTACACCTGTGTGATAGTGGTCACCTCACTTAACCTCTCCCAGCTTCAGTTTCTTGTCTTTACTACTACATAAAGTTGTTGAAAGGATTAAAGGAGACTATATAAATAGCTATTTTTATTTATAATTAAATAATATCTGTGTGGTTACTATTTAGTCTGGGTAACTAAATAGCTGGGTTTTTTTGTTCTTTGTACACATGCACATATTCCTTTTTTAAAACAGGCATATGAGCAAATACATTTTTTTCTATATGCCTCCATGTTGTTTCTCTGGATTTCCGCCAGGATGGGATGTGCCAATTATGCACGGAATTGTTTGCGTGTCCATGGGTGCTTATATAAGTCATTATCTTTGGTGTGTGACAAATACACAAACTCCTGTATCTCTAGTAGCCTGTAATTCCTAATTGAGGGCCATGATTGAATTTATGTAGTTTAGCCCCAAGTAAGTAGTTAAAAATTATTAAGTAAATGCCCTGGTTCATCTAAACAAAATATGTGACTAATAGCTTTTTATATGAACTATATACATTTAGTTTACCTAAGTTTATTAATAAATAGTATCTCTGAGCATTTTTAATTTTATATTTTATACTTAACTATGAAAGTATCCAGAACCAGATTCCAGTCACTAACTACCTCTTCATTAATGGATCGATGGTTTTATCAGATTTATTAGAAATTTGTCTATACTGAGCATGTAATATGTACTTTGTGAAAATAGGTATAAAACTGGGCTCATCTTATCAGCATACCATTTACCCAATTATGGGAGTAAAAAAGGAGGCATGTGTATTTTTCCCCTAATTCTGAAATGTCTCCCAGTTCTTGAAATTTGATTGTGAAAATGTGTGCATGCAAATTAAGACACTCAATCTGAAAGCCTTCTTTGTATAAAATACTAACCAAATTTAAAGTTGAACCATAGGGTAAATATAGTAGAAAAGTATATTTTGAATTCTGAATTTTATTTCCATTGGATACAAACAATAATTACAATTGCTAGATGTGTTTTAATGAATAGTTTGAACTCATCACGCTAGCAAAAATCATCTGCATATAAATAATAGAGCAATTTCAAGCAATTTTTTCTTACTTAGGTCAGATATTCCTGCCAGAAACTTGTTTGCTTTGTTAATTTGTTCAATTATTAAACTTTGAGAGTACAAAGATAAATTTACTAATGGGGTTCAATTAACAAATTTCTGATTACATTTCCCTAATGATGATAGTATAGAACATTTATTTCTGCTGTGCTTTATTAGTAAAATTGCAGTGATCCGGTGACTGGAATTAAACTGCTGAAAAATGACTTGGTCTGATTTATTCACTGAGCAAAACCAAGCTTTAAAGGCTGTGTTGCTATGGCACCCAAGATTAACTGTTAAAAAAAAAAAAGTTTAATTTTAGTAAAAACATTGGTACATCTCTTTTGGCATTGTGTAGATAAAAATAGATTCCCCCCTCCCCCTTTTCTTGTCTTTTTTATGTTTAGCAAGTCCTTTGCATTCTTTTAAACATACACTAAAAGAAATTTAGCATATTTAAAGAGAAGGGAAAAAGCAGTAAAATAAAACTGTTTTATCAAAAGATTACAATTTGTAAAATAGCAAATATTTCAGTCATCATTTTTTATATGTATATATATACTTTTTATTTTGTCTAATTTAATCCTTTCAAAAACTGTCTGGCTTCTCATACTTTTTAGAAAGATGGTGCCAGAGAGGGAGAAATCACTCTATTCTAGTAGTTTCGTTTTGTAGTTAGTCTTCAAACTTAAAAACAGGTTGCAAAATTGGGACAGTGACAAGTTTTAGGAGAAATCTTAATGTAGCTCTCTAATCTTTCAAATTCTAAAAGAATATGTTTTCTGTTTCGTGAGACAAAGGAATTGTCTGGTTGCTTTAGCCAGGATTGATTTCTGTCTTCAGAACACCATTTGGTGGTGGTAGACTGCTAGATGAAGAATTTTGTGGGGGAAAAAAAAAAAAAAGAAGAAAAATTGAATGCTTTGTATGATCCTCAAAAGCCACTTTTCAGGAGTATTTTACATTTCTTGGTGCCAAGCAAATCAGAAATCCTACCTTACAGAGAGCGATTTGTTCATGAGATGACCCAGTGCTGCAAGTCGCTTATGTTTATCATTATGCTTCCACATTCTAAGGAAATTCCACTTTCAAACGTTGCCGTCAGTGCTTTCTTCTATAGGAAGAATTTGAACTATAAAATTTGAGAAGCTTCAGCGTCTGTGGAAATTTGAGAGCATTGCCTTTTTTCTTCTTTATTGAATGTAAAGTGTTTTAACAAAAGCATGGTAGCCCAGTACATTTTAAATGTCAAAACTTGCACATAGTGTATCTCATAAAGAATTTAAATTTTAGACTTTGAACTTTTAAAGCCTCAAACATCTTTAGAGGCTGACTACAGCAAATAAACAGAATGTTTTGCAGAGAGATTTAGTGAAGAAAATTTTTTTTTGCCGTTGTTTCTCACAGTGCTCTGCAGGTGAAAATGGTGAGGAAACTTTGAGTGATAGTTCAAGACTATGCAGGGGAGAATTTGAAAGCAGAAACAAGCTTTTACAGATTTTACCTGGAAAAACAAAGTGGTTTATATGAGGTGCTAGTTCTTACCTTTATGATTGCTAATTTAGATTTTATAAAAATTGAAATGAGTTAATATTTTAAAATATTTAAGTATGGTCTCTGGACCACAATAAGCACAGTGTACTTTTTTAAAAAGTGACTTTATGTAAGATTATAAATTACAGAAATGAGTTGTCACTTCCTTGTTGTTACTTATTTCTGATTTTAAAATAGCAAAATTTATAAAGCTATAGTTTTGAGAAAATAGTAATTCATATTCTTATAATTGTTATAATCTCAATACATAAATTATTGATTTAATGTTAAATTTTGATTTTAAAATTTACTTCAGTTTCTATAGGTAATATATTGAGGTTCTGACAATTTTATATTAATGTATGATTTTATTCTGACACAGCTGTTGAATTTGAACCACTAATTATTTCTAAGAATTTGTTAATACCATTCTCCAACTTTGTTTTAGGTAGCTAGATTGTATCCAGGGAAACCCATTTAGATCAGAAATAACATTTCTTTCTAACTTCAAAAAATAAGCATCCACTTTAAAAATGGAATCTGAATTTAAATAAAAATCCTAATTTAGGATTCAGTTTCATTCTTTAACTAGCGGAAAGAAATCTTAGCAAAACAAACAAACAAACAAACAAAAAAAACCAAATTTACCAAATTGCCAGTAATTTGCATTAAGGAGGAAGAGATGGATTTTTTTTTTAAGTCAGCAGACATTGAAGATAGTTCAGTGAAGTTAAGTAATAGAGATCTCAGATTTTAATTTAGTCAAGATTATGATTTTACATAGAAGCACTGTTGAAATAGGCTTGATAATAATGTTTTAAGTGTTATACAAATCTGGATGAAATTATATTATTTACTGTCTTACTCATTGGTTCAACTGTGTTTTAAAAGTGAGAGAGCTTATATCAATGAGTGTTTGTTCTGTGCATCTCATGTGCATGGTGTTAACAAAATAAAATAAGCATACTTCTAACATTTGGGGGAGCATCCTATTAGTTTGGGGGTAGGTTAGGGACTCTGCTTTCCAAATAATTAATTTGATAGATCCATGCTCTTGAAAAATTGGGTACATACTATTTTTAAACTTTATTTTTCAAACATGATATGTATTGTTTAAAGCATTAGCTTAAATGAAAAATAATATTTTACATTCGTAAAGTTCTGTTTATTTAATTCAGTAATGAAATTAATTTGGAGTTGTTGGCATACTGCCTTCACAGGTTTCTGTGACTCATTTGCTGAGAAAGTGTGATTCAAGAGACCAGAATCATTTTTTTCTCATTTGCTAAAACTCATGTTTTGACTGTGGGCAAATGTTCATGGCAGATTTAAAACAAATTTAAAGTAAATATTCTGTGATAATATTTGGAAGCTGAATGATGTCTAGCCTTACATAACTAGGACAAATATAAATCTGTGAGTTCATGGACTTTAAAAGTATCAACTATACATCATTTTAGAATACTGGTTTTGTTTTTCTCATATTCTTAGAGTTTAACTCTTATACTACTAATTATGACCTCTAGAAGGTAATTCCATTTAGAAGCAAAATATCTGCTGTTTTATTAATTTAATAATTAAGGACTAAATGGTGTTCCAATTTAGGTTTAAAAGTAAGCACATTCACACAGCATTTAAAACTATTTCTTAATGTTTTCTTCCTGGAGAAGAAATGATAGCTCCATGATCGCTATATGTTCTGTTCAATACTCATTATATTTATAATTTATATTATATATATATTTATCCATTATATTTATAATTTAGTCCTGTCCAAATAAAATATATTCTCATAGTTAAGTGTGTTGTGGTAGTATAATGATTACATGAAATAACCTGGACCTTGCTGTTTGCAAAGTAATTTAAATGTTCATTTTCTGAGTTGCTACTTGGAAATTAAGTTGTGGAGTGATGTTTCTCATTGGTCCAAGGAGCAACATAAAATCCTGATTTATCAGATAATCCTACAGGAAACGTATGCCTGTTTTGACTTATGATATGTTTCTTAGTACAATGTCCTGCTTTTCTGGCTTTCCATTAAATGTTTAGAAAAATTAGTTAATAGTTTTGCAGGAAAATAAAGGAAATTTATCAGTCTATACCAGCTATATAAGAAGTAGGAACATATATAAAAGACCTATAATTTTCCGATCTCACTTTGAACTTTTCTTCACAGTTTTCCAACTCAAGATGGTATATAGTCTTGCACAATGGGCTGTAGCCAACTTTCCGTCAGAAGAACTGAGTAAAAATTATTCCAAAATTGTTCTTAGAAATAAATCTGAGCCTGGAATTGTCTTGCATTAAAAAACAAAAAGCAAATGATTGCTTTAAAAGCACACCAAATGATATTGGATGGTCTTTATTCTTGACTCTGTTTTTTAAAGTGTGTATACGTTCATTACATCCAGTTGTCTATTGGGCTTTTTTACTCTAACTTTTCGGAAGTTGACTGACAGACCACTTTTCTATAGTGGGAAATAGGCGCCTTGTGTGCGCGGAGGGATTTCCAGCCCCCCGCTCCGGAACCAGCAATTAGCGTTTGGGCGTCCTGCACCCCACCAGGGGGCAGCACCAGACACTGCCTTTCCTAGAGGCCTGAGTGCATTAAGGCTTTCTGGCAGTGTTCTCCACCCCTCTTCCTCATACAGCCCTTACGTATTTTTGGTATTTTCTTACACATTTTAGGCTTAGTAAGTGTTTAATAAATGTTAGCTGTTTAGGCATTGTGCTATACGGATGCTACTTTTCAGGTTTGACCGTTCTGTGTACCTGAATTTTGTCTTTAATGATAATTTGTTCTATTATTTAAAATACCTTGTGTTTATTATAAATATGGGATTCCTTTAACTTGTAAAATCTAGCAATTATTGAGCACTATGACATGTCAGGCATGAAAACAGGTACTTTTTATATGCTATTGCAGAATCTAAGTAGACATAGAGGCAAGATAACAATAGAGTCATAAAACAATATGAAACTGCAATAATGGGGAATTGTAATACTTCTATTTTGATGTTGAATAAACAGTATAAACCTCGGGGAGGTTAAATCACAATGGAACAAAGATCCCTTCAGATAGAATTCCAAATTCCGTGCTGTATCAATTATATTATGAAACCTTGCCATAAAAAAAAAATTGTTGAGGGTGAGTGAAGCCACGATGTGTAATGCCTGAGACAGAGGTTTCAGTGATGTAACTCCAGTGACACTGTGACAAGGAGAATTAGGGATTGACATACTTAAAACTTGAATGAAGAAATAGGGTTAGATATTGAGAGATCCCAAGGAAACCTGTGAAAACCTTAATATATGTGTTTTTATGCACACGTAACATGTAACATATTACATTCGTCAAAACATGGGAATAAATTGGCGTACTCTTAATTTTTAAAAGCCCCATAAATATATTTTACTTAAAACCGTAATGGATCTTATTCTTTTAATTTGTGCTTGTCCTCTCTTACCTGCTAGAAAATTTAAAGGTTGTCTGTCCTTCCTAATTTTAACAAGATACTTCGTTTTCCAAAAATGAAACAAGACAAAAAGGTAAATTTGTTTTGTTTTGTTACAGAAAATAGTCAGATGAAGATATTTTGCCTGTGTCTGTGATTTTAATGATTTCGAATTGTTATTTCACATTGTTTGCTTTCTTTTCTGGCTATAATGTGCATAGCAATCCAGATGGCTAATATATAAACAATTGGAGTTATGCTTATTAGAAATTATTTAGTGTGGCTTAGGAGGTTCCCACTACCCAGGACCATCTGTTCATTGCTCTGTGTATTACCTTCATGATCAAGTTTGTGTTTTCAGCTCCTTCACATATGTTAGCCTACACCTTTCTTTATATGTGAAAGAGGCTTCTAAGACTGAACTTAACTCATATGGCCCTCAAGGCTATATTGTCAAACCTTGATAATCCAAGCCTGCCTTCCACGTTACCATTCTTCTTTATTCCTAATTCATTTTTTTCCCGTATCATTGCTATTCTCAATAGTAGGGTCTTAAAATTTGCAGAAGAGTGACTAAGAAAATGGGCTTTGTAGTCAGGTTTGAATCTTACTTGGCTGTGTATGTAGCGATTTGATCTTGGGCAACCTCCTTTATCTTGGTTTCCTCACCTGTGAAATGGAGTATAATACTGGCTTCACGGATTTGTTAAAATGGTTAAATGAGATAAAATATAACTCATTTAGCCCATGCCTGGTTTATTATTAACATAATTTAGAATGAAAATTCTCTTGTTGCAAAAAGGCATATTCAGAAGTAAATTCAAATACTATATTCTAAAATTTCACATGCGTCTTTTGGAAGAAATAGCTACTTTTCTTTAAGCACCTGTCATATGTGCTTTCACATTGCCAACAGAATATATGTAGGCGGTACTAAATTGTTGTTTTGGGGTTCATTTTCAGTCCTTCTTACTGGATCTTGGGTGCAACTTTAGACCCCAAGTAGCTAGAGAACAGTTTCTCTAGGTGCCTGTCTGTTGCCTCTGGTTACATGTTACACTATAATCTGCTTTGGAGCCTCACAGCCACATATGTCATTGTTCCACGTGAACTGAGCCAGCTTACATACACAGCTCTGTGGGGAGAAAGACCATAAACGAAGACTCCCCGTTTCTAGCCCATATTCTGCATAATACATGTAAGTCTCTCAACAGCCCTGTAGGCTATGCCATTACTTAATTCCCAATTTATGTGGCTTACTTTTTCTGAATGAAAAGTCATCAAATATGGTTTTTAAGATATGGAACAGAAGAATATGATTAATCTGAATTGTCATGAAAATTCAGGGCACATGGTTGCTATGGTTATGGCGTCATGTATTTATAATGGAGAGATACTTTGTCTTCATTGATCTACAGACTTGCCAATGGGATTAGGTATTTTTTTTCTGTGTGTGTGTGTGTGTGTGTTTGTGTTTGTGTGTACGTACGTACGTACTTGTATACAGCTTCTGCATGAAAACACTGAGGCTGAACAAGGTGTTCTGTTTTGGTGGTAGTGCAGAGAAACATACTCACACATAAATTATTTATATGTGAACCAATTCAGTGAGAAGTAAGTACAGCTGCTTAATTGACCTAAGGGTCTTATTTCCAACTGCTTAAAAGTAAGTGTAAACTGAAGTTCATGGAAGAAATAACTTAAGGCTCTTTAATATACTTTTGTTGGTGAAGAGAATTTCAAGCTGTTTCAGTCAGTTAGCATATATTCTTTAAAAAACTGATACCCTATTCATAGTCTTCTCTTATATATCCTTGAATTATCTTCCATGATTTTTACATTTTATATACTTATAATAGCATATTATAACAACTTAATGCTACATAATTTACAGTAATCGTTTCCAAATTAAGGAAGCCCTATGTGTAAAATCACAAATTTATGTAACATAAAACAGGAACTTTTATTCATATAAGAAAATCATTATTCACTTTACTGTTTTCCTTTATTTCAGCATCATTTATTACAAAATTAATACTGTTTTCGAAAAACCAAAACAATATATTATAAAGCACAATGTGGAGTCTTCTCTCACCTCCTTGTCATTCCCAGCCTCAAAGGGTAACCACTGTTTACAGTTCAAGTGTGTCTTCACAGCAGATGTTTTTCTATGCTCGTGCAAACATATAGATGTATTCCTGGAAAGAGTGATGCTTGCATTCTTGAGGAGTTAGGAGCATTGCTATTTGAAAAAATAAAAATCCAGTTTGATGATGTTAGTCATTATGCTGAAAGGAGTGATTTTAACAAATACCAACAGATCTTCTTGTGGTAGGCCAGCTTTCCAAGTTACTGGTTCAAGAGAACAGTCATTTTATAACAGGTATAAAATCAAAGACGTTTAGTAAAATATTTTGCCCTTAATTTTCCATGGATAGCTTGTTTATGAAGAGTTCAGTATTCAGGGAAGATGGAAAAACAGCCCTGTGTCAGCTAAAGTAATAAAACCGACTTAATCCCAAATTGACAATTTAAAGCCCTTTAAAATTACTTGTTGCAAACAAGAAACAATCCACCCAGTCTGTCATCTCTTTTCAGCTTATTAGTAGTGGGATCTCTTAGGTGGCTCTTTAAACCGTGTGTATTAAAAGTCCTAAAGTTGTTCGTGGAGATTTCCAGTTGCTAGGGAATACCAACGCTTATTTGGTGTTTGATATTGTAAATCATGATAGTTATTGGGGCCAAAGGGAGGTCTGTAAATGTCCACTAGGTTCTCTTTGGAGCTAATTTGTGCTGTTTGCATTTTCTTTCTGCCCCAATACACTTGTCACTGGAAGAAATCACACAGGGGGTAGGGATAAAGCATGAGGTATCATGATTCCTTCATGTAAAAATTTTGCTCAAATTAAAATGTGAACACAGTATAATATGTAAAAAAAATTGGACCTCCTTAAATCCTTTATAAAGCAAGGCAATGTGTAAACATATGAATAAATACCAAGGTTTTATTTTAAGTAATAGCTGTGAATGTTAAAAGTAATATTATTTTCCTTAGAATAGTTTAATCACATACCCCTTTTAAATTTTTTAAGCCTTTAAACGTTTTATTTTCAGTCCGGGCTTGGGGGCTCACACCTGTAATCCTAGCAGTTTGGGAGGCTGAGGCTGGGGGATCACTTGAGCCCAGGAGTTTGAGACCAGCCTGGGCAACATAAGAAGACCTCATTTCTGAAAGAAAAAAAAAGAGAGGAAAGAAAGGGGAAGGAAGGGAAGGAAGGAAGGGAAGGAAAGGGAAGATAAAAACGAAAAGAAAAGGAACAAAGGAAGGCGTCGGTGATGCACACAAGTGGTCACAGCTACTTGGTAGTCTGAGGTGGGATTGCTTGAGTCTGGAAGATCGAGGTTGCAGTGAGCCGTGTTTGCACCACTGCACTTCAGCCTGGGCGAGAGAGTGAGACCCTATTTCAAAATAAATTCAAATTTGAATATTTTACTTGAGTAACATTTTTTTTCTCCTGAAAATAATTTTCTACAGTGTTCTACTGTGGTTGAGGTTTTACATGTTTAAACCAGATCTCTAGCCTCATGGGACTCATAGTCTCTCATGGAAGACAGATAATTCGGCAACTACAATGGATTATGCCGAGTTCAGTGCTTTGGGAGCTCAGAGCACAAGCCCCTTCCTCATCTGCCCTGTAGGGCTGGGGAGGTGCTGTCAAGGAAGGCTTCCCAGCAGGAGTGATTCCTCAGGTAATAACCTGAGATTTGTACACACATCAGTCATGCAAAGAGCTGTGGACTTGCGGTGTGAGTGGCCAGAGACCCAGCATTATCTGCAAAAGCCAGACTATGAGAGAGATGAGGACACAGTTAAGTAACTGATAGAAGTTCAGTCTGGCTGGGGCATGGAGGAATTACAAACATTTATTATGAAAGTAATACATGTTCATTGTATAAAATGTGAGAAAAACAGAAAATGAGAAGGTATATATTATTGCCAGTTTCATGCTGCAGAGTTAACTACTGTGAACATTTGTTGCATTTTTATAATTCTTTCCATTTATATTCATAGAACAGCGTATTTGATATTATCCCAGTTTGGCTTAGACAATAGATATATATACAGGTATAAAATGCATATGCATACATGAAAACACATAATAAAACTGGGATCATGCTAACATGCTGTTACCTGCTTTTTTCATATTACAGTATACTTAAATATTTTTAATGTCCTTAGATGCAATTGTATTTTGAGTAAGTGAAATATTTTAAGTTGCACTATTTCATTTCTGTGAGTAAAAAAAATTCTTGAAGTTAAGCATCCTGACTCTGTCTGCAGGAGGAATGTTTCTTGAACCTAGAGGCTCCTATATCAAGAGTATGTGGTTATGACACACCATTTCCTCACATTTTTGAACCATTCTACATCCCAGACAAATGGAAGTGTTATGATGCCCTTCGAAAAATGATCAACTATTGACCATATAGGTAGGTATGCATCTTGAGAAAGCTACTATGTGCCCCTGACATTAACGTACTGTTAACCAAGACACAGCAATCATCAGTGTTTTGTATTTTGGTGAAAGGCAACTTTCAGAAGAAAATAATGTGCTTTAGAAAAAAAAATTCAAATTTATAGTAGTATATTTACATTTTTGTTGTTGTTGTTGTTGTTCTGAGATGGAGTCTCACTCTGTCGCCCAGGCTAGACTGCAGTGGTGCAATCTCAGCTCACTGCAACCTCCCCCCCACCCCCGAGTTCAAGCGATTCTCCTGCCTCAGCCTGCTGAGTAGTTGGGATTACAGGCGCCCACCACCATGCCCAGCTAATTTTTGTGTTTTTATTGGAGGTGGGGTTTCACTATGTTGGCTCAGCTGATTTCAAATTCCTGACCTCAAGTGATCCACCTGCCTCAGCCTCCCAAAGTGCTGGGATTACAGGCATGAGCCACTGCACCTGGCTATATTTACATTTAATAGAAACATATCTAGCATACGTATATGTGATTTTTTTTTTTTTTTTGAGACTGAGTCTCACTCGGTCACCAGGCTGGAGTGCAGTGGTGCGATCTTGGCTCATGGCAACCCCCGCCTCCCAGGTTCAAGTGATTGTCCTGCCTCAGTCTCCTGAGTAGCTGGGACTACAGGTGTGCACCAACATGCCAGCTAATTTTTTATATTTTTAGTAGAGACGGGGTTTCACCATGTTGGCCAGGATGGTCTCGACCTCTTGACCTTGTGATCCACCCGCCTTGGCCTCCCAAAGTGCTGGAATTACAGGCATGAGCCACCGCGCCTGGCCTGTATATGTGATTTCTAAAAAATAGATGCATGCATATGTTAACATTGAATAGTCAATCACTAGATGAAGATGCTCTCTACCATGGTTTAGATTGCAAGTGTACTTTATACCATTGTTTCAACTTCAACCTTTATTTTTGTATATATTTTTTCAACTACTTAAACTGTTCATGAATAGGCGTACTTTCTGTATTTAAAAATGGCCCCTCAAGCACCGTTAATTTACATTGCAGTTATTTACATGATAATTCATGACATTCTGAAACTTGCCTGTATATTATCTGAAAAATGGATTTCTTGAGCAAAAGATCTGTTTATTGTATGTAAGGAAAAATTTTACCTGAAAACAAACAAACAAACCCCAAAACCCAGCACCACTACCATTTCCAGAAGCTTTTTTAGCAAGTGAATATTTTTTACATAATGGATAATAAATGGTATTTATTCATTATGATTTTCTAAGTAATGCTTATCAGCCCCTTCAGTGGTGTTATTCTAACAAAATGAATACATTACAAATTATTAAGTTAGCTTTTCAGAGTTTTAATATAGAAGTTACTATCACTGACACACTGATTTTGAAATGTTTCAAAATGAGTAGATATGATTAGATCCTTTACCTTTTAATATCTAGTTTTTCCAAAAATGATAGTGATATCTTTTGAAGAACCATGCTTTTTCAAAAGCAAAATCAACTCTGTATAATAGCACATTCTCTACTTTTTAAAGATCAGAAATGCTAGAATTCTTGACTTTTGTGTATGGGTAGTAAATCTAGCTCACCGAAAATCAGAGTGAAACGCCTTTACATTTGTGCGGATAGAGAAGTTAACTCTCCCTCATATGTCACTGTGCTACCATAATCCCTACATTTTCTGTCTGTTCTAGTCTAAGAATATCGTTATAGATGGAAGTTAGGACCATTAGCCCACAGATGCGTGTATTCTCTCAGACATACCGGTGTAGATGCTATATTTCTGATGTCTTCTTAATGTCTGTGAAAGCAACTGGCATCTACAATAAATCACACTTAGAACTGGTTAGAGGACTCCCTCTTGTTGTCCATGTGGTTCCCTTCCGTGGACCAGCCGTAATAAAGAGCCAAGGTAATGATGGTGGCCACATGCCTCGTTGCTATTTTTAAAGTAATATTCAGATGTGGTTTTAAATTTAGATTATGTATTCCTTTTGAAACATAAGAAAAACATTTAAACCTATGCTGAAAATACGATAAAAGAAAAACAACTCCAATATGCTAAAAGTTAAATATGGTATTTAAGAAAATAGTCATGTATGCAATTGAGAATGTCTATAATTTATTTTACAGAAAAGCTGGAAGATTATGACTAGATATGGAAATATTTTTTCTGAATTTTTTTTTATATTTCCTCCGACTTACCTCTTTCTGAAAAGAGAGTTTTTATTAAGTGAACCATCATGATATTGGCTGAAAAGTTCTACATTCTATTATTGTATTGTAACACACATGTATTGATGATTTTCATTAAGAGTTTCAGATTAACTTTGAAATATATTCCACATGGTAATCTTATAAATTCTGTTTAATTACATCTGTAAATATTATGTGTGTGATAGTATTCAATAAAGTAAAATCAAATTGTCTTTGGGTTGTATGTGTTCTTTTTTTTTCCTTCAGTAAAAAGTTTTTGTTTCAGAGTAATAGCTTGTGAATTGGTTAATTAAATCTGAATTAAAGTACAGTCTTCACTATAGAAATGGTGACTTCTCAACTTTATTGTATTTGGTTCAGTTCTTTATGACCAGGATGGTTATATGTTGACAGAACTTCTAGAATGTTTTCCCTCATTCTTCCCTCTTGCCTGAACAAGGTGTCGTAATGAATGTACTCACCTCCCCAGTGTGTGGTGGGTCGTGGGGCAGAATTTTTCCTACTGCCTGTCTTCCGTGAGATGGACAGCCTAAGCCTGTCCATTACAAAACTGCCAAGTTTTAGCTGTAGCTGTAGTGTTTGTCATGATGTTGCAAAGCAATTTTTGCCCATGTTCTTTATATTATTACTTGGATAAAAAGAAAAAACAACAGTAGCAGCAACAGATGACTCTGACAGGAGGAAACCTCCTTATTGGGGACATTGTCCAGTCCTCTTGTTTCTTACTCTGCCTCTTCTGCCCTTCACCACATTTTAGACAAGCCTTAGCCTTTCTAAATAATGAATCCTCCAGCAGAACCCCTCATCCCCTGACACACCTCCCCTCCCATAGTTCCAGAAGATTTCCTCTCATGGGTTCCAGGAAAAAGGTCTCTACCCCCATAAAGCAAAGAATGAGGGTTGTCATGTTTTCCTTTCTCTAGAAACACTGGAAAAAAGCAAAAAGAAAACAAAAAGAACACTTTTCTATAACTACAATTGTATGTGTCCCTTTAAAACTGTAATTTAACAAGTTGTGTCCTATCTATTTTTACCAGCAATTTGAAGGAGGATACAGAAGGTCACTTCTGTAGATTACCAGAAACTTGGAGGCAAAGTAAAGGCACTTGATCACAGAGTCTGAATAGTTATGATCTGAAATAATGAACCCAATCATTTGTAAAAAATAAAACCCTGTCCTTGGATTAAAAATAGAAAAACTTGTACAGCATAGGAAGGGAAAAGATGTAGTTTGTCAGCAACAAGTTTGGAAAAGATTTAGGGAGTTCAGTTGGCTTACCATACAGAACATTCTGAGTTTAAGATGCCAAAACTCAGTATGGACTTTGGCTTTGGTCTTTGTTCTCCACTAATGGCTCAAAGCATCCTACAGGGAACTCTGCACTGACAACGGTCAGTCCAGCAGAACAGGACATGTACAGTGGTCTGCCACCTTGGCTTACAGTGGGTTGTAGTTAAACATATTGATTTTAGTGGAATTAATTTGTTATGGCTGTTGTATCTTTCTAATGCTATATTTTCTATTCATTTGGTATTTTAAGGATTTTCTCTTAGCTATTTTAATTTTACTTTCTTTAACTCTATTTTTGAAATAGCAAGTGTGAGAATAACTATGAGGATGATCTATGTACTAAATGCCTGTATGTGAAAGCCTCTTTTCACCTCTAATTAGCCCTGTAGTCCCCACAAGTAAACACTCCCTTCTCTTCCAATAAACCTTTACAGTTAACACTAAACTCAATCTATGGCATAAGACATACATACACATTTAATTTATTGCCAAAATACATTTTTGCATGAAAGAAAGAGTCCATATTATGAAAATAAGAAAATAGTGGCAAGAAGGCACTTGAGAGATTTTAAATGAATGCCAGGTCCAAAATCCTCCACTGCTCCCGGCCTCACATAATAATGTCTGCTTCTTGTGACAACATGGATCTATAAACTAATTTAATTTCCATGGTTTAATGTATCTAATTCTTTCAGGAAAAAATATAATAACTGCATTCTATGCAACTAATAGAATAGCTAACTAAAAGACCTGTGTACATTTAAAAAAAATGAATAAGATTCAGAACTTCTAGAATGTTTTCCCTCATTCTTCCCTCTTGCCTGAACAAGGTGTTATATAGCTAACTAAAAGTTCTGTGTATATTTAAAAAAAATGAGGAATAAGATTCAGAAAATTATCTCAGTTCCTTAGGTTTAAATCTCATAATCTAAAAATTCTTGGTCAAAATGTTTAGAAGACCCACTTAGAAGGTCCACATTTGGCTTCATGTAATCCCTTTCTCATCAGCTTGCCTACAGTGGATACATGTGGTTTCTGGCTGCCTAGCATCCCGGCCTCCAACTTCTAGAAACAGCACTGCTGTTTGTTTAGAGAACTCCCTCTCCCCACCACGTGTGGTTCTGGAGAGGCTGCCAATCCCAACACTGTGCAGTGTTAGCCACAGAGATGGCCCTGACCCAGACCCAGCCAGGTACCTCAGAATAGAAAGTGAGGATACCCATGCAGAAACAAAAAGTATTAGACTCAGCCTTGTCGATGACGCTGTAGTCTAAAAGACTGTGTCTCAAATTTTCACCTGCTCCAAGTACACCTGAATCTACAACTGATAGCTGCTAACCAGCTAGGCACACAGACTATGTTACTTTTAGCAGAAATCTTTGGCCTGATGGATGAGGAACATGACCCCAAAAAAGTCACATTGGAACCTCCAGGGCAACATGAGATTTAGAGATCCTGATATACTTTAAACTTGGGCCATCAGGTTTGGAAAGCAATATAAAATATTCATATATGGTTAAAGATTTAGAAACCCTGGCACCTCTCTGAATATACTAATTAGAGATATTTACCAGAAAAGTTGGAAATAAAACAGTGTAACAAGAATGAGGACATCATAACTGGAAGGACTGGAACTGAAAATAGAAACAAGTAAAAAGGTGTATATCTAAATAATTGTCTTAAATACACTTTTATGTGAAGTGATGGCTCCATATTGCAAAAATAAGAAAATAGTGATGATCATAAATATGACTTAAGTTGACAAAGACTGGAGTAGTAGATTTGCCAAAAGGAGTTCAAAACTTCTAAACTCTTCATCTTTAGGAAAGAAGAGTGTAACTGCATTATTCTGCTGTTAACCTTGAAAGTTTAATAATGGCTTTTAAATGCTTCAAAAACTTAACCACTAATAGAACTAAAAGCAGCATATGTGTCTTCCACATCATTGCACAAATGGTCTATACTAAATGTATTATTTCATTTCACAAACATTTAGTGAGTGCCTGTTATGGGCCGGGCACCGGGCTAGATTCTTAGGTACAAAGTTAACTAAGAAATAGCCCCTGCAACACAAATGAGGGGTGGGTAGTGGGGGGACAGCAAGGAAAGAAAAATAGGATAAAGCAAAGTCAAACACAAGACATAAATGTAATCAGGTGAATTCCCTAATTAATAAGAAAGAACTTAGATTGGGTTAAAAAACAAAATCCAATTAAAAGCTGTTCACCAGGAAGTCTTGAAATAAATTGACCTAGAAAGGTGAAAATTTGAAAATGGAAAAATATGTTAGGCAAAAATGAAAATGAAAACAAATATGGCATAATTCATATCAGACAAAATAGAAGAAAATATGCATTCGAAATTGACAAAAGGAATACATCATAGTGAAGGAAAGTATGACAGTTAAATCCTTTATGTTACAAATGTGTAGTATTAAAATACAAGTGAAAACTTTACAGTTACAAAAGATATGGAGAGAACAGTTGTAGAAGATGACTTTATCACTTTACTTGCAATTTGATAGATGAAGTAGACTAGAGTAAAAGAATATAGGATATTTTGGTTATATACATAGTAGAATAGAATCAATAGAAATATGTTTTAAACTTTTTTATTTCCACAAACAGAAACTATATCACCTTTTAAAGTATACATAAGTAGTTAAAACTACTGATCATGAATAAAGAAAAATAACAGTAAATTTCCCAAGGAAAAGAATGTTGTAAAAGCACCATGTTTTCTGACCACATCCTAGATCAATAGTAAATATTCCAACTACATGGAAATAAAAAAGTACCCCACTTAGAAACTGTGGAGCCAAGAAGGAAATGTAAAAGTAATGACAAAATATTTAGAATATGAGATCACTGATGTGCTTCAGCTAAGATTCTACTCAGAGGTAAATTCATAGACACTAAATATTTTAAAGAAGAAAACAAGATATAAGAATGCGAGAACAAAGAAGGAAAAGTGCAAGAAAAACGAAAAATAAAAGTAGTAAGTTCCAAATGAGGAAAAACTAAAATTAAAGTTTTTTTAAATAAAAATAGTGGGGTTTTTTTTTTCCATTTTACTGTATATGTCTGTATCCTATGAAGGTTAAGCTATGTTTTTATGTAATCATGGTATCTGCAAATACAGACCATGTATGGTTGTGTTTGCATTGGTTAATACTGCAAAGCTCCTTTCTTTGAGGGAGAAGAAATAATTTTGCAAAACCTAATAGTTGGCCCACAGTGTTGATAAACAAAAGTCTTCATTATTAGGATATTTTATTCCACCATTTATATAAAATAATTATCAGGGTCTTGATTTGCTAAAAGTCCTTTTGTTTCTTGCTGAGCCCTATTTGGCTGTTGTAAGTATTTTATTTACTATGAACCCTCATAAGATTCAGTGGCTATAAAGAATTAGAATAATTGTTTCAAGAATGTTTTCTTGATCATCTGGAACATTTATCTACTTATTTATCATGGGTTTTTGTTGTTGTTGTTTACTTATTTATTTTTGCCTTCCATCCTCAATGTTTTATTGGTTCCAGGACAAGGACCATTAGTCCATTTTGTTTACAACAAATTCCACAGAACCTAGAGTAACGCTTGGTCTACAGAAAGCTCTCAATATGTTGCTGAATGGACAGAAGAAAGGAAGCGAAGGCTTATCCCTGAGTTATACTTTGTACCTGAGAAACACTTTGTTAGAGGCCTGTTTGGTTAATGTGCACATTTAAAATGATATTATGTACATTTAACCTTGTATACTAGTTCTTATTTATTACATCAGACTCATGGGGTTGTACTTCATTTCTTAAAGAATTCCAGAAACAGAAAGAGTCCTTCATATAGGGCTAAATTCCAAGGATCTCCAATAGATAAGCTTTGTTTCTGTATTTTTAGGCCTATAGTCTTCAGATAGATTTCAAAACCATCTCTTTGTTAAGTAGCTCTAGGACAATATTGTGCTTTAAGGTGTCTATGTGTGTGTGTATATATATAAACAAAGTAGAATACTCATTCAAAACAGTTTAAGGGTGATGAGGGCAACTTTTCTTCATTTCTTTCATCTTTTCTGTTCTTGTAGTTACAAATGGGGAGTTGGCCTGGGTCCAAGTTAATTCTTCCCATGGCCCTGTCTGTATTGTCCCCTTTTTACAGTGGTTAAAGTCTGCAGACTTCAGACTGGGCAGTCGTAGGACACCATCTCCTTGGCCACTGTGACTGGTGAAGGAATAGGTGACCAAAATTGGGCCAATCAGAGCCCTTCTTAAAGATTTTTCATATCAATAGATCTGGAATTTTTTTTTTTTTTGAGACAGGGTGTCACTCTGTCACCCAGGCTGGAGTGCAGTGGTATGATCTCGGCTCACTTCAGCCTCGACCTCATGGGCTCAAGCAATTCTCCCACCTCAGCCTCCTGAGTAACTGGGACTACAAACGTGTGCTACCACACCCAGCTAATTTTTTCTTTCTTTCTTTTTTTTTTTTTTTTTGAGATGGAGTTTCGCTCTTGTTGCCCAGGCTGGAGTGCAATGGCGCGATCTCAGCTCACCGCAACCTCTGCCTTCCGGGTTCAAGCGATTCTCCTGCCTCCGCCTCCCAAGTAGCTGGGATTACAGGCATGTGCCACCACGCCCGACTAATTTTGTATTTTTAGTAGAGACGGGGTTTCTCCATGTTAATCAGGCTGGTCTCGAACTCCCGACCTCAGGTGATCTGCCTGCCTTGGCCTCCCAAATTGGTGTTGGGATTACAGGTATTAGCCACTGCGCCCGGCTTTTTGTTTTCTTTTTTTTTTTTTTTTTTTGGAGATAGGGTTTGGCCATGTTGCCCAGGCTGGTCTTAAACTCCTGGGCTCAAGCCATCTGCCTGTCTCTGCCTCCAAAATGCTGGGACTACAGGTGTGAGCCACCACACTCAGCTGAAAGTTGTTATTTTGGAGGGATTTATGGCCACCTTCTCTACAGAGGAGGTCATCTTTAACTGAAAAAGGGTGAAACCACTATATTGAGGAATGCTGCAATGCAATATGGAGTCAATCTTGCCAGGTCCCTGTCTCTAGAGAGTCAGTCAATCAACCCCCAGGCTAGCTCCATTTCTGCCACATGCAGCCTGAAGTGTTCCATTCTTTCTCTCATTCTGTAAGGAATCAGCCCAAGGTCCTTCCAATGAACCACCATTTTCTGTAATCAAGTTAGGTTTCTATTGCTTGCAACCAAAAGCATTCTAATTCAACCATTCTAATAGTTTGCAGTATATTATATTTGAAAGAGGAAAATCTACATGTTTTAATAAAGTATACTTTGGGAAAACCCTCCACCTTGGGATTAGTTTATATATTGTGCTAAATTTTTTAAAATATATGACATATATTTCATATATATGACATTAGCCACAGACCCTATGTTAATGTCAAGTGTTTTAACCACAAAATAAGTGAATGCAGACTCTCGGCCTGAAAGTTGAATGCTGGCAGCCTTCCCTTAGGCCAGAAAAATGAGCAGTTCCACAGCAGCTGTCCTTTAGAAACCATACTCCATGGAAGTTTATTTTGTTTTTAATTTTTATAAATTTATGGGGTACAAGTATAATTTTGTTACATGTATAGCTTGCATAGTCTTCAAGTCAAGACTTTAGGGTCTCCATCATCCAGATAACATACATTGTACCCATTAAGTGATTTCTCATCATTCACTGCCTTCCAACTCCCTCTCCTCTCTGAGTCTCCATTCTCTATTATTCCACTCTCTATGTCCATGTGTACACATTTTTTAGCACCTACTTATGAGTGAGAGCATGTGATATTTGACTTTCTGTGTCTGGCTTGTTTTACTTAAGATAATGACCTCCAGTTCCATCTATGTTCCTGAAAAAAATCTGATTTTACTCTTTTTAATCACTAAATAGTATTTCATTGTGTATATAATCACCATCTTTTCTTTATCCAATCATTCGTTGGTTGACTCTATATAGTGCTATGATAAACACATGAGTGCAGGTATCTTTTTGATACACTGATTTCTTTTCATTTGCATAGATATCCAGTAGTGTGATCACTGGATTGAATGATAGTTGTATTTTTAATTCTTTGAGAAATTTCCATGTTTTCCTTAGAGACTGTACTAATTTATATTCCCATCAACGTGTATAGGATTCTTTTTTCTCTTCATTCTCACTAAAATGTGTTATTTTTTTGTCTTTTAATAATAGCTATTCTGTGGCCAGGCACAGTGGCTCACGCCTGTAATCTCAGCACTTTGGGAGGCTGAGGTGGGTGGATCACAAGGTCAAGAGATCAAGACCATCCTGGCCAACATGGTGAAACCCCATCTCTACTAAAAATACAAAAATTAGCTGGGTGTGGTGACACGTGCCTGTAGTCCCAGCAACTTGGGAGGCTGAGGCAGGAGAATCACTTGAACCCGGGAGGCAGAGGTTGCAGTGAGCTGAGATCACGCCACTGCACTCCAGCCTGGGCGACAGAGTGAGACTCAGTCTCAAAAAAAAAAAAAAAGTAAAATAATAGTAGCCATTCTGACTAAGGTATGATGACGTCTCATTTTAATTTGCATTTCTGTGATGATTAGTGATGTTGAGAATTTTCATACACCTGTAGGAAATTTGTATGTCTTCTTTTGAGAAATGTATATTCATATTTTTTGCCCATTTTTAATGAGATTATTTTTTGTATTTGTTGAATTGAGTTTCTTGTAGATTCTGGATATGAGTCTCCTGTTGGATGAATAGTTTGCAAAAATGTTCTCTCATTATGCAGGTTTTCTATTCACCCTATTGATCATCTATTATACTGTGCAGAAGTTTTTTAGTTTAATTTAGTTTAATTATATCCCATTTGTCTTTATTTATTTATTTTTTTATACAGAGTCTCACTCTGTCACCCAGGCTGGAGTGCAATGGGGTGATCTCGGCTTACTACAACCTCTGCCTCACGGGTTCAAACAATTCTCCCGCCTCAGCCTCCCAAGTAACTGGGATTACAGGCACATGCCATCATGCCCAGCTAATTTTTTTTTGTATTTTAGTAGAGACGGGGTTTCACTGTGTTGCCCAGGCTGGTCTTGAACTCCTGAGCTCAGGCAGTCCACCCGCCTTGGCCTCCCAAAGTGCTAGGATTACAGGTGTGAGCCACCATGCCTGGCCCTATTTTTTTGTTGTTATTGCTTACACTTTTGAGGTCTTAGTCATAAATAATTTGCCTAGACCAATGTGCAGAAGGGTTTTCCCTGGGTTTTCTTCTAGTATTTTTATAGTTTCAGATTTTACTTTTACGTTTTTAATTCATCTTGAGTTGATTTTTGTATACAGTGATAGGAGTTCAGTTCCATTCTTTTGCATATAGTGAATCTATTTTCTCAGCACCATTTATGGAAAAGGGTGTCCTTTGTGTATGTTTTTATTGGCTTTGTCAAAGATCAGTTAGCTGTAAATATGTGATCTTATGTCTGTGTTATCTATTCTGTTCCATTAATCTATGTGTCTGGTTTTATACCAGTACTGTGCTGTTTTGATTACTATAGCCTTATAGTATAATTTGAAATCAAGCAATGTGATGCCTCCAGCTTTGTTCTTTTGCTTAGGACTGCTTTGGTTATTTGGACTCTTGTTTTGTTCCATATGAGTTTTAGAATTGTTTTTTCTAATTCCGTGAAAAATGATGTTGGTATCTTGATAGGGATTTCATTGAATCTGTAGATTGCTTTGAGCAGTATGGTTATGTTAATGATATTAGTTATTCCAATTCATGGGATGTTTTTCCATTTGTTTGTGTCATCTACAATTAGGTAGGCAGATCACCTGAGGTCGGGAGTTCGAGACTAGCCTGGCCAACATGGTGAAACCCCATCTGTACTAAAAACACAAAAATTAACTGGGCATGGTGGTACACCCCTGTAATCCCAGCTACTTGTGAAGCTGAGGTGGGAGAATCGCTTGAACCCGGGAGGCAGAGGTTGCAGTGAGCCGAGATCGTGCCACTGCACTCCAGCCTGGGCAACAGAGCGAGACTCTGTCTCAAAAAAAAAAAAAAAAAAAAAAAGGAAGAAAATACTTTGGTAAATTTGCCATATTTACACTCCTTCTATTAAAGCATGTTTACTTGCACCGTGATTTATCTTTTAAGCGAAATATTTCAGAGAACAGTATAGTAAATGTCTATGTACCCTCCCTCCTAGCATAAAAATTATAAAGTTCAATTCATTTTTTCCTAGTTTTCCCTAACCCAGAGGGCAATTTAGACCCTATGTTAACAGTAACAAATAGTATTTTTTAAAAAAAATCTGTCCCAAAGGCTAGACAACCCACAAGGGTTTCCCTAATTATTTTGGGTAATTGCGTGAGGGGTTGCTTTCAAACACAAGGAATTTGCACAACCACGTGGAGTACATGGTTCTCTCTGGCTCTGGCTCCATCTCCCAGCAGAAATATCTGCTGCCAGTAGCTATGGAAGGCACCTAAGGGCTGCTACTGCCACAGGTGCCGCCTGCAGCTGACTCTCACTATTGAAGCTATACTTCTTTGGGTTGTTGGAGTGGTGACAGTGCTCTTATTCTCTCTGGAGGTAGAAAAATCCTTCTCCTCTTGTTGAGATACAGGGATCCCAAATTAGTGTGACTGGTGATCACAACATCTCATCAATATTTGGTGAAACAGGCCTCACAGCTGTTCATCAGACAAGTGAATTAACTGACCGATTGTTGTACTTAGAACCTTTGTCCCTCTTCAGGACTCAAGCATTATCTGAGTCCCAAGCTCACTTTTCCCAGAGAATGGGCTTCTCGAAGGGGCTGCTTTGTTTCTCAGTACACATACACCATTGGCCAACTTGCCTGTCAATCCTACAGGCCACTCTAGATTCTAGAGCAAACACACTTTAAGTCCCAGCTTGGCTTACTCTTCTAAGGAAAGAACTCATGTCCATCAGATTTATTTGATGTTATTTTCTGAACAATAAAAGTGTTCAAATAGATTATAGGAACATTGCCTAGGATAATATGGTATAGCTGTGGTTTGTGATTTATGGTATATCCATATGATCAGGTACAATGTACAGTTTTCAAATGATGATTATGAAAATTATGTAGCAAGATAGTAACATGTTCATTACATACTTTTAAGTAGAAAAATCAGGATTCAAAATTATATGTGTATTATGATTAAAACTAGTATTACTTGTGATTACAACTATTATTACTTATGATTTTACTTACAAAGGAGTAATTAGAGAACACAGCCATGTTAGGGTGAGGATCATAAGTTATATCATAATGAAAGAATTTATTTTTCAGAATGTTTATTACACAAAGTAATAAAATATTTACTATGTGCTAAAAATTGTTACCAAATATTAAGTATTGCATAATCTTTCTGTTTTGTAAAACACTGTCTGAGCACCAGTATTAAAGGATCTTTTATCTGTCTGATTACTGCAAGAACCTGGAATCAATAAAATATGGTATTTTTTCTTCATCTCAAACTTTCTCTGTCTCTCTGTCACCCCCGACTCCTTCTGCCTCTGCCTCTTCCTGTCCTTTTCCCTCTCTCTCTCTCTCCCCCACCCCCGCCCCCCCCCACACGATTTGTTAAACTCAGAAGGGAAGATTAAAAACAAATAATTCACCTACAATAATATACTAGTGCCCTTTTAAAGTTTGACTTTTTAAATTAAGCTTTAAAAAGTTTATTATTTAGGGTCATAGCAGAAAAAAAGATGTCATATTCAAAGGTTTGTCATTGAATACAGTTTAATAATGGGACTCTTTGCAAAGGTATGGGAGGATTAAGGGAACTGGGAAGGAAGGGTGAGGCACCCAGGAACTAGCAACTGTGGGAAGTCATTACCATTCCCTTGCCTGAAGGAGCAAGGAGGAGGGAATTGTCCTGGAACCTAGTGAGAGCTACAGCCATGGGAGAGGAGCTGCCAGATAAGAGATGCAGCCATAAAGGAAAAAGCACAGCTGTTGAAACAGAATGGAGAGGGGAGTATATCCTAGTCTCTCCTCCTGCCTTCTGATTGCCTGCCAGTTCTTCCCACTGGCTAAACCCAATTGCAAGATGGAGGCCAAGGGAGCCTGCTGATGCAGTCCCTAGGAGTCAGCCTCTCTTGACATAGAGAAGGCAAAGAAGGGTGGAGAATGAATTTGGAGGGGCAAATGGAGAATAACCAGTACACAGCACCCAGCTTCTCCATATCATAGGAGACAGGTAAATATCTGTTTAACTACATACAAAACTTCGACCTTGAAGCTGCTGAAAAGTGCAGATAATTTTTAATTGTGCTACGTTTTCCTGGGCAGGCCTGGAGTTTGGATGGCTGTGTACTCTGCTGATGGAAATTTATGGCTGTGTCCATACGCTGTACTTTATTTGCAACGATGCTCTGAAAGTCTTCAGTTTTCTGCGCAATCCTGGACTGGTCATGTCTCAGCCTGTGACCCAGCTGTTGTTGAGCTGGAGCTCTTTCATCCTGTTTGCCAACTTACATCTCCTGTGTCCTGTATCCATGCTTTTTTCTTCTTGCACTTTGTTGGAGCACACAAATAGATTCCTTAGAAAGTATTCATGAGAAGCTAATTTTCTGAGACCATTCATGTCAGAAAATGTCCTTACTCTAACCCTTGACTAATAGTTTGACTGAGTGTAGAATTTTAGACTAAGAAACATTTGTTTTTCAAAATAGGCCATTGCTTAACTTTCTTCTCACAATTGTATATGTCATTTTTTTTTCTCTCAAAATTTCTCTTGATCAGACTTTTTTGGGATATTTCCTTATCTTCCTAACCTTCTATGTATTATTTTTATGTTGGCCAACTATTTCTTTTTAACCTTTGTTTTTCTCACAGCATCCTCTTATTATTTTAAGGATGCCATATATCTGTAGATATGTGTATATAGTAAATATACACATATATACACAAATAGATACACATATGGGTGTGCATTTTTTAATCTTTCAGGATATGAGTTGTTACTTTTTTAAAAGTTTTACTGTATTCTCTGATTTATATTGTTTTCTCCAGTTTTCATTTTTCTGTTTATTTTGGTTTCTCTCTTTTGCCTTATGTATGGTGATTGTCGATTGTTTTTATTCGACTGAGGCATCAAAAGCCGATCTGGATTGTAGTGTATTCACACAGTGGAATATTATTCTATCATAAAAATGAATGAAGTACTGATACATGTGGTAACGTGGATAAACCTCCAAAACATTATGCCAATTGAGAGAAGTCAACGCAAAAGGTCACATATTGTATGATTCCTTTCATATGAAATATCTAGAATAGATACATTCATGAAAACAGAATGGAGATTGGTGATTTCCAGGGATCATGGGAAGGGGAGAATGGAGAGAAAGTGCTTAATAAGAACAGAGTTTTACTTTGTAGCGATGGGGACTAAATAGAGGTGGTGGCTGCAAAACATTACAAGTTTACTAAATGTCACTGAATCCTTCACTTTAAAATAGTAAATTTTATGTGACTATCATAAAATAAATTGATTTTTTAAAAGAGCTGCCTAGGAGACCTGTGGATGTGTGGCATGACAAGCAGTGGCCTTCATTTCTGAATAATTAGGCAGCAAATCAATCACTGTGAGAGGGCCCCAACATTGTTAGAGTGTACTTGAGAGGATTTACTCTGGGGCTTTTTCACACAAAAAATAGTTCGAATCTCTCCCCTAACGGGCAGCAGCCCAGTTCACTAAGTTCTTCGTGGGTCTGAGGCCTGCACGTGACATTAGTTCCCATGTTTTGTTCCTTGCGCATCGTTCCGCTCTTGCTCTGAACCTGGTTTCCTGCTCCCAAAGCCTCTCCCTCTCAGCCTCTCCGGAGGCAGAGCACTGGTCCCTCACTGGGCAGGTAGAGACCTTGTTCTCCTCATAGGAGGGCAGGAAGGGAATCCTCGGGCTCTCTTCCCTTGCCTCCACCTACTGTGTGCCACACCAAAAACCTCTAAAGGCCTTGGCACAGCCAGTCAACTCTCCCCATTGGCTGGCCCTCCCCTGCACCACCCTTCCCGTGGTGAACTGGGACTTTCTTCCTTGGAAACTCATTTCTATCATTCTTCTGATGTTGTGTTTGTGTCCTCCTGTTTTCTTTGTCACTAGGGTTTATACTTTTAAAAAAGCTTTTATTATCATTTTAATGCCACCTCAGGAGGGAGAAGAGATAAGCCAGTTTGTGGCTTAATACGCTTGTTTTTTATTGTTGTTGTTTGTTTGTTTTTTGAGATGGAGTCTCCCTCCGTCGCCAAGGCTGGAGTGCAGTGGCGCTATCTGGGCTCACTGCAACCTCTGCCTCCCTGGTTCAAGCGATTCTCTTGCCTCAGCCTCCTGAGTAGCTGGGATTACAGGCGCGTGCCACCACGCCTGGCTAATTTTTGTATTTTTAGTAGAGAGGGTTTCACCATGTTGGTCAGGCTGGTCTCAAACTCCTGACCTTGTGATCCGCCCACGTTGGCCTCCGAAGTGCTGGGATTACAGGTGTGAGCCACTGCGCCTGGCCAACACACGTGTTTAAATAGAAGACTGTATATTTCTTCTGACATCTTGCTGGGAAATTTTACCTCAGAGTGAAAAGAATGTTGTTCAGTTGTCAGCTCTAAATTAAGTTGTGTTCTCAGGCGAGTTGACAAATTGCCTAATCTTTTCTTATGCCTGATTTTTAACTGTTAAAATGGTGATTGGAGGTGGTTAGGGATGACAAGACATTGGGGAGGAGGCTCACATCTATTAAATGCCAATTATGTGCCAAGTGAACAATACTTTATTTCCTCAGGCTTCAAGTACAAATTACTGAAACTAAACTAATGGTTACCTGTCTTGTGTGACTGTTTTTGCCAAGTGTAGATTCTTGTAACTGTCTTTGAAGTAGGTGAAAAATCAAATAAGGTATTGTCTCCAAAGCCGTAGAACATCAGCCTATGCCTCTGTGACAGACTTTTCACACATCATTGTCATTATTCGTTGACATCATTGATTCCCAGCCCCCAATAGGAAGGAATCCTGACTTATTCATCACCATGCACAAAAGTAGCTCAATGAATAATGGAATTTGTGGTACTCCTGTTGTAAGTATAATAATTTAGATGGAAGAAAATAAGTGATAAGTATAAAGTGATCTCCGAATGTAATCTCTTTAATGTCAGCTATGACTAAAACTAAGAGCCTCATGTTCACAGATTGCTACTTAGTGATGCCATTTTTTTATTAGAAGAAATCGACTGGTACATGTATATTTCATTGTGAGGACCCCAAATCTACTCGTTGGTTTAAGCAAGTTGAAATTTATTTAAGGAATCTAATTTCAGCAAGAACTCTAGGACTTATAAGAATTATTGGCCAGGTACAGTGGCTCAAGCCTGTAATCCCAGCACTTTGGGAGGCTGCGGTGGGCGACTTACTTGAGGTCAGGAGTTCGAGACCAGCCTGGCCAATATGGTGAAACCCGTCTCTACTAAAAATACAAAAATTTGCCAGGTGTGGTGGTACATGCCTGTAATCCCAGCTACTCAGGAGGCTGAGGCAGGAGAATCGCTTTAACCAGGGAGGCGGAGGTTGCAGTGAGCTGAAATCCACCACTGCACTCCAGCCTGGGTGACAGAGCAAGACTCCATCTCAAAAAAAAAAAAAGAAAAAAATTAGAAAGTTATATAGCTTTTCATTTTATTTCCCCACCTTTATTTCTCCCTTCATGTCTTCCAGGGGCCTCCCGGTATCTCTCTATGCTGCATGCCAGCTTCATTCTTTTCTCTCTGCTGACTGCTGCTTAATTTACTCATCACCTTGTGCTGGGCTGCTTTAAAATGGTAGCCTCTTCCTGCTGGCTTTCCAGCTTGGCGTCACATAATTAACAAACTCAATATCTGTTCATTCTAATTTGAAGTTCCCAGGAGGGAGAATAATTGGCCCAGCTTGGGTCAGGTGTCTACTCCTGCTCTTCCATTGGGACAGAGTGTGCAGGTGCACTGCATGTGGAGGGCTGGGAAAAGATGGCATCTCTAGTAGAGTACATTTGACAGGTCCCTCTCTCTAAAGGAGTTATGATTGTTGTTATTATTTATTCATAAGTAAGGTATTTTATCCAGAACTTAGTAGAGGAAGGTTAAGGTGAAATGTGGATGGATGTGTTCTCCTTTAGTGTAGCAGGAAAGCCCCCTGGGGCTGGGAATGGTGAGTCCTTTTTAGACTGTCCTGTCTGACGCTGCTCTTACTATGATCAAATAGGAGCACTCACCCCCTCTAAAACTAGTGCTTTTCCTCTGCTTCAGCAAAATTCTTCAAGTGGTCATTCTGACACTGGTAGCTAACAAAGCAGTTGCAAGCAGAGTTTGGAAAAATGGAGCCTCTGTTACACCAAGGCTTGGAAGCCGCACATGAAAGAGGGATTGTCACGTTTCCATCTTTGTGATCTCTAAATGCTGTTTTGCACACAGAGGACACATTTTGTGGCTTGAAATGAGAATAGGAGAGGAGGCAGATTCTGAGAGAAAGAACATGCATGGGAGAGAGCTAGAGAGTTGCTCCAGAGAGTAAAGTCCACATTTTATGTAGAAAGAGTGGTCCTGGGAGTTGTATAATTAAAGCATTATATTTATTTATTGTATTATTATTTAGATATACCATCTGTGTATACCAACTCAAAGGCTTTCTCTGAGTTGCTTCAAAATGAGACTCTGACCTGAGCTTTAGAGAAAGGAAGAAGTAATGATTACTTGTAAGGACAAACATGGACTAGAACTGAAAGCCTGTCTGGGCTCTGAGGCAGCCCTGGGAAAGCGGCTGCTTGTTTCTTCTCTGTGATGGTCAACTTGATCTTATTTTCATGGTATCTTTGGTTTTCTCTTCTCTGATCACATTTTGACTCAAAGCGACACTGTTGAGCCCCAAGTTCCTGGTTCAATGAATATCCTATAGCCGGGATAGTAGAACTTGTTTTAGAGTGTACACCAATGCTTTCTTCAGAAAGGGACTGTAGGAGACAGGGGAAATAATGGGCATAATGATGCTTAATGAGCTGCTCAGTGTAGTCAGAAGTTGATAGCACTGATTTTTCAGTCCTCCGGCTAACCAGACAGCAAGCCACCCAGAGTGTCTTTTCTTGTGAGAATAGTGCTGGGTCACTCTTGTAGCTTCTCTGGGGTGACTCATAGATAAGGGCAACCAAGAATGGTCATAGGATCCGCAAAGGCCATGTATAGAGGGACACCATTTCTTAGAATGCTGCCTGGCTGGAAGAGAAAGTCTTGAGTAGACTCACTCTGTTACCTAAGATGAGATTTATTCTCTGCAAAAGAGCAGAAAAAAATTCATAGGTAGGGGCACATGAGAGATTTGATGTGAACAAAGGGGATCAAGTGGACCTCACAGTTTTAAATAATATTTTTTCTCAGAAAAGTGGCCCTATAACTTTCAAAATTGCAAGCATTACAATCTGCTTGAATTTTAAATTTAATAAATGTTCTGTCAACTCCTGGACTTGAAATGAAAGTTGCATTAACCAAAGACGTGCCTTTAGATGTAAGTTTAAATAAAGCACCTCTAAAGAAGACTAAAATTCTATGTAATTTTACATAATTAAATGTAGCTATTTTGTCATACTACAATTTTCCACTCTTCTCCTTATGTCTACAATTTTGATGTTCATCATGGATTTGGATGGTTTATTTCAGTGCAAGCTTACCCACATTTGTAGGGTGCAAATCGTAATTATTCTCTACCTAAAGTCAGACAAGATGCCCCAAGTTCTCAGTTTAATGACACTTGGAAGATTTTTAGCAAAACAAATAGTGAATACTCTTCAAATCTGAACACAAACAATGAAAGCAAAAGTAATTTCCAAAAGGTCACTTTTATTTCTGCTGCTATTCTACCTTTTCAACGTCCCTATTCTTTTCATTGATGAGAATTTGATTGAGCATATTGGCACTGGCATTTCTGAAACGACCGAGATTACCATACAATTCCAAGGGTTAATATGTTTTTGGTTACAAGAAACTGTTTTTTCAAGAGCTTATCTTTAGAAAATATCATTTTCTTGTCTTTTCAAATAAAAGATCATCAGAATGTCAAAGTCTGAAATCCTATGAGTCTTTGGGTGCAACTTTTTTCTCATTCCTTTTCTATCACACAAGAAAATTAACATTCTGAATTTTCTATGCTTTTGTATAGAAAATTACTCATGTACTAAGCTCATTGAAGTTAGAAAAGATGATCTCAATCTATGAACACTGTCATACATACTTTATTGTCATAATATATGAGCATAGCACAGGGCAGTGGGCCAAGGAGATTACAAAAGAAATGTCCATGCTACCCAGAATATGCAATCCAGTGAAGCACAAGGAGTACAGCAGTGTTTTACAGTTTTCTTTTAAAATAGACTTAACTCACTAAAAGTCTGAGGAGGTCTACATAAAAATGTTGAGATTATGAGTACAAAGAATATGTTAATATGGCAAAAATTATATAGGTGGCTTGTAGATGACTGACATTTGTATAACACCATGCTTACTTATAGTCTTAATGGCATTGCAGTGAACCCCGGGCTACTTCTAAGGAGAACCAAATCACTGTTATTTACTCCATTGATTTGCAGATATGCAAGGCAGTGGGGTAAAAGTTGCTAACAATTCACAAATACTTCCAACAAACACACAACACTTTCTTCTTTATAAAGTTTGAAATAACTAACAATACTCCTACAGTGATATCCTGCCTGTTTTTTTTCTTTTTAAATTCATGTGTGTATGAATCATGTGCAATAAGATTTACAGTGTGTATCACTTACATATTTTTATTTTTACTGTGAACTCAAACATGCAATTACCCCAAACCAGAAATGAATAGAACCAACTGAGGAAGAGAACAGCTAGTGAGCATCCTCAAGACACACCACAAATGACCAAAACTCTGAAGTGAGTTACTGGCAGCCAAGAGGCCTGCAGGGAGGCATAAATCATTCAATCAGGCATTGCTATTGACTCTGAAGAGGGCATTTGGCTGGGAGGGAGAGGGAGGAGATCCAGGTCTATTTGTGTCTTGATGCAGGCAGGGAGGTCATGAGCCATAAAGTACTGGTGAGAGGACAGCCCTACTTTCTGATGTTTCAAAGTAATTTTGAGACAAGTATTACTCCATAAGTAAAACGTATTCATTAGTCTATTTCAGAGATAAGTAGACTCTCACTTTTTTCTTCAAGCCTCTTTGTTGTAGACACTGACACCAAAGAGTAAAACTACTCATTTATCAGGAGCCTTAAACTCAGTGGCTTTCAGTTGAGATTAAAATAAAAACTTGTTCAGACTGTAAAAACAGACTCATGATAACAGGAACAGAGGTTGGCAATTCATAGAAACACAGATTTGCTCCTACTTTGGCTTTCCCCATACAATCAGTGAACCTGTTGAAAGCAAAGTTGGGTACTGGGGGAACCCACCCCCAATATTTCAACGGAGGTTCTTTATATTTTCCGTAAGTGTTGGCCAGCTGAGAAATAAAGAGAGACAGTATAAAGAGAAGAATTTTACAGCTGGGCTACTGGGGGTGACATCACATATCAGTACACCCGTGATGCCTGCCTGAGCCTCAAAACCAGTAAGTTTTTATTAAGGGTTTCAAAAGGGGAGGGGGTATAAGAACAGGGAGTAGGTATGAAGATCACATGCTTCAAAGGGCGAAAAGCAGACCTACTAATAAGGGTCTAACAAAGATCACATGCTTCTGAGGGAACAGGACAAAAGGCAAAAGCAGAACTACTGATAAGGGTCCAACAAAGATCACAAGGCAAAGGGCAACAGCAGAACTACTGATAAGGGTCTATGTTCAGTGGTGCATGTATTGTCTTGATAAACATCTTAAACAACAGAAAACAGGGTTTGAGAGCAGAGAACCGGTCTGACCACAAATTTACCAGGGCAGTTTTTCCCCACCCTAGTAAGCCTGAGGGTACTGCAGGAGACCAGGGTGTATCTCAGTCCTTATCTCAACTGCATAAGACAGATATTCCCAGAGGATCTCCCCCCAGGAATGCATTCCTTTCCCAGGGTATTAATATTAATATTCCTTGCTAGGAAAGAATTTAGTGATATCTCTCCTACTTGCATGTCCGTTTATAGGCTCTCTGCAAGAAGAAAAATATGGCTCTTTTTGCCCGACCCCTCAGACAGTCAGACCTAATGGTTGTCTTCCCTTGTTCCCTAAAAATTGCTGTTATTCTTTTTCAAAGTGCACTGATTTCATATTGTTCAAATACACGTTTTACAATCAATTTGTACAGTTAACACAATTATCACAGTGGTCCTGAGGTGACATACATCCTCAGCTTATGAAGATAACAGGATTAAGAGATTAAAGTAAAGACAGACGTAAGAAATTATAAAAATATTATTTGAGAACTGATAAATGTCCATGAATCTTCACAATTTATGTTCCTCTGCTGTGGCTCCAGCCGGTCCCTCCATTTGGGGTCCCTGACTTCCTGCAACAGTTGGGCCCAGGAATTAGTCCTGAATAGGAGGCTATAATATAACACATTTGGAAATAGTTGGAAAGCAAATGATCTCAGTACAACTGATATTAGTCTTTCAGGTATAATCACTCAAAGATGTCTTACAGTATATGCAGTTTGTGTTTTTATTAGTGTGGCGTGTGTTGCAATTTTCTGCAGGCCAATTTTACTCTTTAGACCAATGCCATAGCCTTGAACCTGGAATAATAAAAGCAGGAATTTTCCTGTTGTTTGGCACTGAGCTCTACTCATTAGCTGCTAATGAAGCAGAAGTTGTAGAGTCGAGTTCCATGTGGGTCAGTTGGCTTCATGTTGAGAGGAATATCTTTCAAAGACGCAGATTGAATTTCCATCTCTCAGCAACATCAGCCAGATGCGTATCATGGGACACAATTTGATCTTGGGGAAAGAGTTTGAATGTTTAGTATACTGTATGCCACAACTATAACTGGAAAAAAAAAACACACCAAATATGGCTTACTGTCTGGTGCAACCCTAGCACATGCTCATAGACATAGTCAGCAACATTTCTCTTTAACGGTGAGAGAAAAAAATCCAAAAGGAAAAGAAGGATTAAAGAATCCAATTTAAACTTATAACCCAAGTGTGCTGTTGACCCTACAAGTGATAAAGTGTTATGCATAAAGTGATTTACATAATATTTTCAGTGTTGTTCTCACTTTTATTATGCCATAAAAATCTCCCATTTTCTCATTTCATAGTGTAGTGCCCAATGTACAGAGAGTAGAAAACAAGGTACACAAGCCAGTTCCTCTATCCATCCATTCATCCATCTAGACTTCCAGCACACTCTCTGAGAATGTAATTTATCCTTGCTGCATTAATATTCTTTTTTCACTCCTTACTCCTTTGGAATCTAGCCTACAGTCTAGCTACTTTCCCCACACTACTCTCTTAAATGTTATCAGAAGCCACTTAACCTTCATGCTTAGTGTCTATTCTCAACAGACATCTGGCAGAATTAGGAGGTGAGCCATGTTCCTGGAGCCCTGGCTCTATGCCAGCTGGGAAGGCAGCCATGAAAAGTCTTGCTGCTAACCCCCAGCCCAGCAACAGGACTGCATTTAAACAAATAACCAAAAATACTCTCTCTTAAACACTTATCCTGTGACTTTCGTGACTCATATTATCCTGGTTCCCCTTCCATTTATTGATCCTCTCAGGCTTGGCTCCATAATTTGTGGGGCCCAAAGCAAAATGAAAATTTGAGTTCCCTTGTTCGAAAAGCAAGAAAAATTACTGTTAAAGTTACTCAATATAATTCTGTTTCTTTTGCACTTTCTCTCTTGATTTGTCATGGAATTTTTTTATTTGCTATTTAACATAATTCTAAGTAAAGAAAAAATAAAATTTTTAATTATTAGAATAAATTTTACCACTTTTCTTCATATTGTACAATGCCAATTTTAAATGCAAATTTAAAAGCATTTAACTTATATGTGTACTCACCAAAATTATACAGCTATTATTTTTATAGCTCATACATATATATGTATTTCATTCTTACCTGAACAGTGGAATCACTGCACAAAACAAACTCTACTATTTTTTTATTTCACTTACTGATATGCACACATTCTATCAACACTCTCTATGGTCAGTTTACTTGTATGTCATCATTTTCAGTATAAGTGCTTGACTAACACAAGTAAGAAATTAACACAAGTAAGAAAATATGTGATGGGGTTTATATGAACATCACTGATTTCTTTCACACCAACAAGTTCTGGTTTGAACAGAAAGCATAGCCTCTCAAGGCTTATCAGCCTTCCCCTGCACATGCTTACTCTAAGATGAAACACGTACCTGGTACTCATATTGAGTCTTGCTGAACTCCCATGCATTGTGAGTCCACTGGAATTCTGTGATCATGAGACATCATATGTGAGTGGGAAGGCCAGGAATGGTGGGCATACACAGTGCTTCTCCTCATGCATGTGCTCCATTGCCCCATCCAACTTTGCTTACAAAACACAGTTCAAAGATACATTTTTTAAAAAATTATAAGACTGTGGCAATAGCATTACACTGAGCTTGGAGCCCTTCTGAGAGTGACGCTGTGTGAGATTGCATAGGCCACACACCCATGTCACTGGCCCTGGACTCTCACTGGTTTCTGTGTCATCCAGTCCATCTAATAAGTGTCATGTGTAGTTCTGTCATCATCTTCTCTTTGTACATTTCATTCACCTTTATAAATTCAATTAACACCTCCCTGTCTTGCTCCCAGTTTTTCCCAGGCTCTGAATATCTAACTGCTGAATACATCTCAACACATACCACATCTAAAATAAAATCCACCATTTTTCCCCTAAAGCTGTTCTTCCTGGTTCAGTTAGCCAAAAATTTCAGTCATTTGGTCCGCAGTCTGTACAAAGCTGATCACATGGTAGTTGCTCAATATACACTGCTGGTTTATTGACCAAATTGAATATCTGCCTCCAGTTACAATTTGTAAGAGTCAGCCTAGATCATTCAGAGATAGTTGTTCTGGTTGTAGATTTCCCATATCCTTATTTCTTTTTAAAATTATTCTTATAATACAGCTTCAAGACATTGGACAGAGGCAGGAAATAAAAATAAAGTTTAGCCATCCACTTCTACCTAACATTAATTAAAAACTTTTAACAGGAACCGTGATGATATTAATAGTTAAATTGGATACCAAGACTTAGAGTAGATTTCATCTACATATGCTCACAACTTTGCTTTTCAGTTATTCCCAAATAAGCAGTTTCATTTCTTTTCCATTTCCAGATTTCTATATACATGAACTTAAAAAAAAAAAATCCAGCCCTGGGCATGGTGGCTCACACCTGTAATCCCAGCATTTTGGGAGGCCGAGGCGGGCGGATCACTGGAGTTGAGGAGTTTGAGACTAGCCTGGGCCAATATGGCAAAACCTTTGTCTTTACTAAAATTACAAAAATTAGCCAGGCGTGGTGGCTCGTGCCTGTAGTCCCAGCTACTTGGGAGGCTGAGGCAGGAGAATCGTTTGAACCCGGAAGGCAGAGGTTGCAGTGAGCCAAGATTGTGCCACTGCACTCCAGCTTGGGTGACAGAGTGAGACTCCATCTCAAAAAAAAAAATAAACAAAAAACGAAAAGAAAAAAAATTCCATCAGTGGGCATTAGACTTAGTCCCTGTCAAAGTCACACTGGCTACTGTCTTATTATTTGTATTCTTTGTTACAGAAATTGTAATTTGATGAACTTTAATTTTGGTGTCTTGATATTTCCAGTGCTTCCCACTCTGGGTAGGCCATGAAAATAATGGTAACATTTGTATTGTTATTCGTTATTTGTATTCTTTGTTACAGAAATTGTAATTTGATGAACTTTAATTATAGTGTCTTGATATTTCCAGTGTTTCCCACTCTGGGTAGGCCATGAAAATAATGGCAGTATTTGTGTTGTTATTCTGGCATTTCCAGTTTAGACTGTAACCCAGAAGAGTTTGAAGGGTATTAAAAACAACAGCAATAACAAAAAAGAAAAACAGAACTAATAAAGAAAGATGGGGGTTTAGATTATTTCAAACCTCATGATGATGTTTGGTTTATATTTAAGTGAGGTTCAAGTTAGTTCCTGTTTTTATGAGACTCTCTAGGTCCATTTCTAGCCACCTTTGCTTTAGGTTTGGCATGTGGAAAGACTAAAACTGCCTTCTTGCCTGACTAGGGTTCATCTAGTCACTAACTGCCTGCAACGCCAAGGTAGAACTTCTTATTTCAGGCAGCCCAGACACTGGAAATAATGTGCTGCTTGTATTATAAATCCAAAGAAATGCCAAAATAACCTGTGGCTTTCAGGAGTGGTACAGTTAGCTTTTATGACCAAGGAATGGAAAGCCAACTTAGAACCTAGTATCAACCTTTCCATTCAAACCTGCATTCTGGTGGACATTAAAGTTCTAGTTATTTGTGAAATTTAAAAATAATATTTTAAATGAGACTTGCTTCTAGGCTGTTGTAAGATATATTTTATTTATGATATGTTATAGTAATCCTCTAATTTTGAGTTTCTCTCTTTCTTACTATTGTTTTAAACATCATTTACAGTTCTGTGACGTTTCTTATGCAATATCAAAGCCAATAAAGTAGTATATTAGTCAAGGAAGACATTGAATTTTTGATGCACACAGCACTGTGGATCATAAAATAGAAGTAAATGAGTAATTCCTACCTTCAGAAAATGAATCTTTTTGAGGCAATAATAATATAGGCCTATGAATAATTAGAGGACAATATAACATAGTACATAGTCCAGTTAAAAAAAGAGGTTAGAAGAGGAAAAAGACCAGATCTCTATGTGGAGGAGAAAATGATGCTTAAACTGTCTTTCTCTTCAGAAAATTAATGAGGACAAGAGAGGGCATCCATCTATTCAGAAGACTTGTGAAAATAAACTATCTAAGGGCCTTTACATATTGGTAGATGCTGCATGCTGTTTTTTGCTTATTTTATTTTATGTTTGTTTCAATAGGGTTTTGGGGAACAGGTGGTCTTTTGTTACATGAATAAGTTCTCTAGTGGTGATTTATGAGATTTTGGTGCACCCATCACCAGAGCACCATACACTGTACCCAATGTGTAGTCTTTTATCCCTCACCTCTGCCATCCTTTCCCCTGAGTCCTCAAAGTCCATTATATCATTCTTATTCCTTTGCATCCTCATAGCTTAGCTCCCATTTATGAGTGAAAACATACAATGTTTGGCTTTCCATTCCTGAGTTACTTCACTTAGAATAATGGTCTCCAATTCATTCCGGGTTGCTGTGAAGTCATTATTTCGTTCCTTTTTATGGCTGAGTAGTATTCCATGGGGTGTGTATATATAGTGTGTGTGTGTATATATATATGTGTGTGTGTGTGCATGTATATATAGATGCATCTATATATATATATATATAGATCATATTTTCTTTATCCACTCATTGATTGATGGGGATTTGGGCTGGTTCCATATTTTTGCAATTGCAAATTGTGCTGCTATAAACATGCATGCTCAAATATCTTTTTCATATAATGACTTCTTTTCCTCTGGGTAGATACCCAGGAGTGGGATTGCTGGATCAAATGGTATATCTACTTTTAGTTCTTTAAGGAATCCCCACACTATTTTCCATAGTGGTTGTACTAGTTTACATTCCCACCAACAATGTAAAAGTGTTCCCTTTTCACCATATCCATGCCAACTTCTATTATTTTTTGATTTTTTGATTATGGCCATTCTTGCAGGAATAAGGTGGTATCACATTGTCATTTTGATATGCATTTACCTGATCATTAGTGAGGTTGAGCATTTTTTCATATGTTTGTTGGTCATGTGTATACCTTTTTTTGAGAACTGTCTAGTCATGTCCTTAGCCCATTTTTTGATGGAATTGTTTGTTTTTTTCTTGCTGATTTGTTTGAGTTCCTTGTAGAGTCAGGATATTAATCTTTTGTCAGACATATAGATTGTGAAGATTTTCTCCCACTCTGTGGGTGGTCTGTTTACTCTGTTGATTGTTCCTTTTGCTGTGCAGAAGCATTTTAGTTTAATCAAGTCCCATCTATGTATCTTTGTTTTTGTTACATGTGCTTTTGGGTTCTTGATCATGAAGTCTTTGTCTCAAAGTCTAGAAGGGTTTTTACAATGTTATCTTCTAGAACTTTTATGGTTTCAGGTCTTAGATTTAAGTATTTAATCCACCTTAAGTTGATTTTTGTATAAGATGAGAGATATGGATCCAGTTTCATTCTTCTACATGTGGCTTGTCAATTATCCCAGCACCAATTGTTAAATAGGGTAACCTTTCCCCCTTTATGTTTTTGTTTGCTTTGTTGAAGATAAGTTAACTGTAAGTATTTGGGTGGATTTCTAATTCTTTATTCTGTTCCATTGGTCTATATACCTATTTTTATACCAGTACCATGCTGTTTTGGTGACTATGACCTTATAGTATAGTTTGGAGTCAGGTAATGTGATGCCTCCAAATCTGTTCTTTTTGCTTAGTCTTGCTTTGGCTATGTGGGCTCTTTTTTTGGTTCCATATGAATTTTGGATTGTTTTTCCTAGATGTGTGAAGACTGATGATGGTATTTTGATGGGAATTGCATTGAATTTGCAGATTTCTTTTGGCAGTATGGTCATTTTCACCATAATGATTCTACCCACCCATAAGTATGGGATGTGTTTCCATTTGTTTGTGTTGTCTATGATTTTTTTAAGCAGCGTTTTGTAGTTTTTTTTTTGTAGAGGTCCTTGTTTAGGTATATTCCTAAGTATTTTTTAGCTATTGTAAAAGGTGTTTAGTTCTTGATTTGATTCTCAGCTTGGTCACTGTTGGTGTATAGCAGAGCTATTGATTTGTGTACATTAATTTTGTATCCTGAAACTGCTGAATTGATTTGCCAGTTCTAGGAGCTTTTTGGATGAGTCTTTATATGATCATATCAGCAGCAAACAGCAACAGTTTGACCTTGTCTTTACCAATTTGGATGCCCTTTATTTCTTGTTCTTATCTGATTGCTCTGGCTAGGACTTTCAGTACTATGTTGAATAGAAGTGGTGAAAGTGGGCATCCTTATCTTGTTCTAGTTCTCAGGGGGAATGCTTTCAATTTTTCTCTTTTCTGTATAATGTTGGCTGTGGGTTTGTCATAGATGGCTTTTATTACCTCAATGTGTGTCCCTTCTATGCCGATTTTGCTGAGGGTTTTAATCATAAAGGGATGCTGGATTTTGTCAAATGCTTTTTCTACCTCTATTGAGATGATCATGTGATTTTTGTTTTTGATTCTGTTTATGTTTATGTGGTGTATCACATTTATTGACTTGAGTATGTTAAACAATCCCTGCATCGCTGGAATGAAACAAACTTGATCATAGTGGATTCTCTTTTTGATTTGATGTTGGATTCAGTTAGCTAGTATTTTGTTGAGGATTTTTGTATCTATGTTCATCAGGGATCTTGGTCTGTATTTTTCTTTTTCTGTTATGTTCTTTCCTGGTTTTGGTATTAAGGTGATACTGGCTTCATAGAATGATTTAGGGAGGATTCCTTCTTTCTCTATCTGTGGAATAGTGTCAATAGGATTGGTACCAATTCTTCTTTGAATGTCTGATAAAATTCATCTGTGAATCCATCTGGTTCTGGAATTTTTTTTGTTTGGTAACTCAAATTACCATTCCAATCTTACTGCTTGTTATTTGTCTGTTAAGAGTCTCTCTTTATTTCTGGTCTAATCTGGGAGGGTTATATGTTTCCAGGAATTTATCCATCTCCTCTAGGTGTTCTAGTTTGTGCACATAAAGGTGTTCATAGTAACCATTAATTATCTTTTGTACTTCTGTGCTTTCGGTTGACATATCTCCTGTTTCATTTCTAATTGAGCTATTTGGATCTTCTCTCTTCTTTTCTTGGTTAATCTTGCTAATGGTCTATCAGTTTTGTTTATCTTTTCAAAGAATCAGTTTTTGTTTTATTTACCCTCTATTGTCTTTTTTGTTGTTGTTGTTTAAATTTCATTTAGTTCTTCTAGGCTCTTTGTTATTTCTTTACTTTTGCTGGGTTTGGTTTTTTCTTGTTTCTCTAGTTCCTTGAGGTATGAGCTTAGATTGTCTTTTTGTGCTCTTTCAGACTTTTTGATGTAGGCATTTAACGCCATGTCAGTGGATAAAAGTCCCCCAATAGTATTGCATTGCTCTCTATCTCATCTCTTAGGTCTAATAATAATTGTTTTTATAAATTTGGGAGCTTCAGTATTGGGTGCATATATATTTGGGATTGTGATACTTTCCTGTTGGACTAGGCCTTTTATCATTATATAATGTGCCTCTTTGTCTTTTTTAACTGCTGTTGCTTTTAAGTTTGTTTTGTCTGATACAAGAATAGCTACTCCTGCTTGCTTTTGGTGTCCATTTGCATGGAATATATTTTTCTACCCCTTTACCTTAAGTTTATGTGAATCCTTATGTGTCAGGTGAGTCTCTTGGAAACAGCAGATATTTGTTTGCTGAATTCTCAACCATTCTGCCATTCTGTGTCTTTTCTTTTTCCTTTTAATTACATTTATTTTAATGCTGAATTTACTCCCATGCCGTAAGTTTTTGTTTCATCAGTTTCTTCTTGCATATCTTTTTCTTCTGGGCAACTTCTTCTTCTGGTTTAGGAACAATCTGTTCCTTTTCAGTAAGGCTCATCTCAATGTGGCAGGGAGAGCTCATGTATGGGTTAATCCGACTATGAGCTCTGTAGGTCTGGCAGCACATCTTAGATGCTTTATTCATTTGGATATGCTCAATGGCCAGAGTCTACATCTAAACCCTTAAGTTCACCATTACTCTCTGCATTTTTAAGCATGTGCAGCAAAAATTCAGCACTCTTTTTGGGCCACCAACCTTGTGTCTAGCCCCACTGCTTGTCCTGGGCACACCTGCCAACTCCACCATTGTAACGTCGGAATGGTATGCACCGTTTCTGTAAAGTGACATCTTTCAGATATTTTGTGGCTTTTCATATATGCATACCCTTGATGGCCTGGGCAGTTTCACGAGTGTTCTTAAGGTGAATACAAAGATTGGAACCTCTTGATTTGCATGATTTTGTGGGGTTCTCCCGGTCAAGTGTATAGGGAACCATTTTCACAGATTACCTCCGGCTACTTAGGGAAAGAGCCATTCTGTATCTTTTAAGTGGAGCATTTAGGCCATTTACATTCAATGTTATTATTGAGATTTGAGGTACTATTCTATTCACCATGCTATTTGTCACCTGAATATCTAGGTTTTTTCATTGTGTTATTGTTTCATAGATCCTGTGAGATGTACGCTTTAAGGAGATTTTATTTTGTGTATTTCAAAGATTTGTTTTGAGATTTAGAACTTTTTTTTTTTAGCAGTACTTGTTGTACTAGCTTGGTAATGGTGAATTCTCCCAGCATTTGTTTGTCTGGAAAAGACTGTATCTTTCCTTCATTTATGAAGCTTAGTTTCACTGGATTCAAAATTCTTGGCTGATAATTGTTTTGTTTAAGGAGGCTAAAGATAGAACCTGAATCCCTTCTAGCTTGTAGGGTTTCTGCTGAGAAATCTGCTGTTAATCTGATAGGTTTCCGTTTGTAAGTTACCTGATGCTTTTGCCTTACAGTTCTTAAAGTCCTTTCCTTCATCTTTACTTTAGATAACCTGATGACTATGTGTCCAGGTGATGATCTTTTTGTGATGAATTTCCCAGGTGTTCTTTGAGCTTCTTGGATTTGGATGTTTAGATCTCCAGCAAGGCCAGGGAAGTTTTCTTGATTATTCCCTTCAATATGTTTTCCAAACTTTTAGATTTCTCTTCTTCCTTGGGAACACCAATTATTCTTAGGTTTGGTTGTTTAACATAATCCCAAACTTCTTGGAGGCTTTGTTCATTTTTAAAATTCTTTTTTTCTTTGTCTTTGTCAGATAGGGTTAATTTGAAAGCCTTGTCTTTGAGCTCTTAAAATCTTTCTTCTGCTTGTTCGATTCTATTGCTGATACTTTCCAGTTCATTTTGCATTTCTCTAAATGTGTCCTTCATTTCCAGAAGTTATGATTGCCTTTTATTTATGCTATGTATTTCACTGAAGATTTTTTCATTTATATCTTGTATCATTTTTTTTTTTCCATTAAGTTGGATTTACCTTTTCTCTGGTGCCTCCTTGATTAGCTTAACAATCAACCTTCTGAATTCTCTTTCTGGCAATTCAGGGATTTATTCTTGGTTTGGATCTATTGCTGGTGAGCTAGTATGATCTCTTGGGTGCGTTAAAGAACTTGTTTTGTCATATTGCCTGAATTATTTTTCTGGTTCCTTCTCATTTGGATAGACTATGACAGAGGGAAGATCTGGGACTCATGGGCTACTGTTCAGATTCTTTTTTCCCGTGGGGAGCTTGCTTGATGTGGTGCTCTCCTTCTTCCCCTAAAGATGGGGCTTCCTGAGAATTGGTTGTATTTTTATTACATGTGTTGGTTGTGTTGGTTGGCCTCTAGCCAAGAGGTGGCACTTCCAAGAATGCAACAGCTGTGGTAATGTAGGGAGAATACAACCTTGCCCTAGAATTACCTTTGGATAAGTATTCAGATTTCTCAGGTGGTAGGCAGGGCCATAGAGCTCCAAAGAGATTATGTCCTTTGTCTTCAGCTACCAAGGTGGGAAGAGAAAGACCATCAGGATGGGGCAAGGCTAGGTGTGTCTGAGCTCAGACTCTCTGGGTGGGCCTTGCTGCGGCTGTTATGGGGGATTGGGGTGTGGTTCCCAGGCCAGTGGAGTTAAGTTCCTGGCAGGATAATGGTTGCCGCTACTGCATCACACAGGTTGCCAGGGAAGTGGGGGGAAAGCCAGCAGACACAGGCCTCACCCAGCTCCCACACAGCCCATACCCCAAAAGGCTGGTCTCACTCCCGCTGTGCTCCCCCAACAGCACCAAGTTTATTTCCAGGCAACTAGTAAGCAGGGCTGAGAACTTGGCCCAGGCTACATACAAGCCTCGCAGCAGAGAAAGCAAGCGGACTCACAGTTCCTCAGCTGTCCCATGGAGCCTGCAATTGCAATCCACCTACTTCAAAGGGTCTGTGAATTCTCTTGGCTTTTCTGGTATGTTCTTGTGGTAGTTCTTAGAGCAAAAGTTCACAATGTGAATTTCTACATACTGCTCTGTCTGAGTGGGAGTTGCAAGTTAGTCCTGTCTCCTGTCTGGCATTTTTCCCAAACTCCATTTTCTATTTTTCACTTGTTTAGCTGTAAAAACATAGCATTTACAAAGACTAGGCTGTGTTCAATAATGAAGAGTTGGAGTATGGGCAGATTATAAGAAAACTTAAGAACTCGAAAGAGCAACTTGTCTTGATAGAGGAAGAAATGATTTCTTAAAGGGAGTGAAGTGGCAGAGGAATATGAGAAATATATATTCAGATCTTTTGTCTATTTTTAATTGTGTTATTTGTCTTTTCAATATTGAGTTGTAGTTCTTTGTATATTCTAGATACAAGTCCCTTATCAGATATATGATCTGAAAGTATTTTCTTATTCTTTGGATTGTCTTTTCACTTTTTTAATAGTGTCCTTTGAATTATAAAAGCTTTTAATTTTTTTTTTTTTTTGGATGAAGTCTCACTGTGTCATGCCCAGGCTAGAGTTTAGTGGTACAATCTTGGCTCACTGCAACCTCTGTCTCCCAGGTTCAAGTGATTCTCCCACCTCAGTCTTTCAAGTAGCTGGGATTACAGGTGCCCACCACCACGCCTAGCTAATTTTTTGTATTTTTAGTAGAGACGAGGTTTCACCATATTGGCCAGGCTGGTCTCGAACTCCCAAATTCAAGTGATCTGCCCTCCTCGGCCTCCCAAAGTGCTGGGATTACAGGCATGAGCCACCACACACCTGGCCTAATTTTTATGAAGTCCAATTTATCTAATTTTTTTGGTTGGTCATCCTTTTAGTGTCATATGTAAGTTTTTTTTGCCAAAGCCGAGTTCATGCAAATGTTATCCCTATGTTTTCTTCTAAGAGTTTTACAGTTTAGCTCTTAAATTTAGGTCTTTGACCCATTTTAAGTTAATTTCTTTATATGGTATGAAGTAAGGGTCCCACTTCATTCTTTTGCATGCAAATATCCAGTTATTTCACCACCATTTCTTTCCCTCAATGAATGGCCTGACACCCTCATTGGAAATGAGTTGACCATAGATGTATGGATTTAACTGTAAATTTTCAAAGTTATTCCATTAGTCTGTATTTCTATTCTTATGCCAGTAATATAATGTTTTGATATTGTTGTTTTGCAGTAAATTTTGAAATACAGCAGTGTAATTTCTCCTACTATATTTTTCTGTATCAGGATTGCAACTAAAACAACATAAAAGTCCTTTGTAATAAGTGTGACTTTTAGAATCATCTTGTGAATTTCTGCAAAGAAGTCAGCTGCAATTCTGAGAGGGATTATAGATCAATTTGGAAAGTACTCCCATCATTACAATGTTAAGTCTTTAGATCTGTGAACACGGGATATTTTTCCATTAGTTTAGATTTTCTTTAATTTCTTTCAACAATGTTTTATAGTTTTCAGAGTATAAGTTTTCTCCTTTGATAAATTTACTACAAAATTTTTTCTTTTTGATACTGTTGTAAATAAAACTGTTTTTTACATTTTTATTTTAGATTCAGAGGATACATGTGCTTGTTTGTTACATGGGTACTATGTGCATAATGGTTGAGATTGGGCTTCTAGTGTACTCATTGTCAAAATATTGAACATTTTTCAACCCTCACCCTTCTCCCATGCTCCCTTCTTTTGTAGCCCCCAGTGTCTATTATCTCCACCTTTATGTCCATGTGCACTCATTGTTTAGCTCCCTCTTCTAAATGAGAACACGTGATATTTGATTTTCCACTTTTGAGTTAGTTTACTTAGGATAATGGCCTCCAGCTCCATCTAGGTTGCTGCAAAGATATGATTTTATTCTTTTTTATGGCTGAACAGTATTCCACTGTGTGTGTGTGTATGTATATAATATAAAGAAAACGTGGTAGGTATGTGTATAGAGAAAATGTGATAAGTGTCCACCAACCCTTGGTGAACACTTAGGTTGGTTCCTTGACTTTGCTATTGTGAATAGTGCTGCGATGAACATATGAGTGCAGGTTGTTTTGTATATAATGGATTATTTTTCTTTAGGTAGATACCCAGTAGTGGGATTGCTGAATCAAATGGTAGTTCTATTTTTACTTCTTTGAGATATCGCCATACTGTTTTCCATAGAGGTTGAACTAATTTACATTCCCTCCAACAGTGTATAAGCCTTCTCTTTACTCTGTATCCACAGTAACATATGTTGTTTTTTAACTTTGTAATAATAGCCACCCTGACTGATATAATATCTCATTGTGGTTTTAATTTGCATTTCTCTGATGATTAGTGATGCTCAGGATTTATTTTATATGTTTATTGGAATACTTAGTAATGAAATCAAATCAGTAATAAAAAATCTCCCAACAACAACAAAAAAGACCAGGACCAGACAGATACACAGCCAAAGTTTACCAGACATGCAAAGAGCTACTACCAATCTTGCTGAAACTATTCCAAAAAATTAAGGAGTAGGGATGTCTCCCTAACTCATTCTATAAATCCAGTGTCAGCCTGATATGAAAAATCAGATAAGGACACAAGAAAAGAAACTACAAGCCAATATTCCTGACAAATGCAAAAGCAAATATCCTCAACAAAATATTATCAAACTGAATCCAACAGAACATAAAAAAAATCCATCAAAATCACGTGGGCTTTATTCCAAGGAGGAAAGGATGATTCAACATATGCAAATTAATAAACACGATTCACCATATAAACAGAACAAAGAACAAAAACTTTCTGATCATCTCAGTAGATGTAAAATAAGTATTTGATTAAATGCAACATAACATCGCTTCATGATTTTAACAAACCCTCAACAAACTAGGCATAAATAGAACATATCTCAAAATAATAAGAGCCATATATGACAACCCCATAGTCAACATACTGAATGAGAAAAAGTTGAAAGCATTTCACTTCAGGTCTAGAACAAGATAAGGTTGTCCACTCTCATCACTCTTATTCAACATAGTACTGGTAGCCCAAGACAGAACAATGAGGCAAGAAAAGAAATAAAAGACATTCAAATTAGAAAAGAGGATGTCCAATTATCTCTGTTTGCTGATGACACAACAATATACTTAGAAAACCCTAAAGGCTCCTCCAGAAGACTCCTAGAGTTAATAAGCAACTTCTGTAAAGTCTCCAGATACAAAATCAATTTACAAAAATTAGTAGCGTTTATATACACCAATAATGTTCAAAGTGAGAACCAAATTAAGAACTCAATCTATTTACAGTAGTCATACAAAAAAGTTAAACGCTTGGGCATACATTTAACAAAGATCTCTACAATAGAAACTACAAAACACTGATGAAATAAATTGTAGCTGGCCCAATAAAATAGAAAAATACCCTATGCTCATGGATTAGAAGAATCAATATTATTAAAATGGCAATATTGCCCAAAGCAATCTACAGATTCAATGCAGTTCCTATCAAATTACCAATATGTTTTTTCACAGAATTAGAAAAACAATCCTAAAATTCATATGGAACAACAATAAAAAGCCCAAATAGCCAAAGCACTCCTAAGCAGAAAGAACAAATCTGGAGGCATCACATTGCCTAACTTCAAATTATATTACAAGGCCATACTAATAAAAATTGCATGGTACTGGCACAAAAATGGTACATGAATCAGTGAAGTGAAACAGAGAACTGAAAAATAAAGTCATATACCTATAACCAATGGATCTTTGATAAAGTTTACAAAAATAAACAATGGGGAAAGGACATCTTTTTCAATAAATGATGCTGGGAAAACTGGCTAGCTCTCTGTGGAAGGATAAAGCTGGATCCCTCTCTCTTACTATATAAGAAAATTAACTCAAGATGGATTGAAGACCTAAACATAAGACTAGAAACTATAAAAATTCTAGAAGAAAATCTAGAAAAAACTCTTCTGGATATTGTTCTAAGGAAAGAATTTATGATGAAACCCAAAAGCACAAACAACAAAAGCAAAAATAGACAAACAGACTTAATTAAACTAAAATGCTCCTGCACAGCAAGAGACATAATCAACAGAATAATCAGACAACCCACAGAATGGGAGAAGATATTTGCAAATTATTCCTCTGACAAAGGACTTATATCCAGAATCTACATGTAGCTCAAACAAGTAAACAAGAAAAAACAAACAACCCCACTAAAAACTGGGCAAAGGAGATGAACAGATGTTTCTCAAAAAAAGAAGTACAAACAGCCAAGAACTGTTTTCTTAATTTCATGTTCAGATTTTTTGTTGCAAGAATATAGAAACACAATTTTTAAATATTAATCTTGTATCCTGCAAACTTGCTGAAGACATTTATTAGTTCTAATAATTTTTTAGTGGATTCCTTAGGATTCTCTATAGAAGATCATGTCATCTGTGAAGAGAGGGGATTTTAATTATTTCTTTCATATCTGTATCAGGGAAACAGTATTCATATCTTATGTCTGGAAGGTAGGTATATAATTCAGACATATAAAATGATCTGGTATTATTTTGCTGCCTTTCTTAGATGCTTTCTAATCTCCTTTTACCTTATTTGTATGGCCTGTTTAGAGATGCCTGCATTTGTGATATTCACTGTTATTCTCACATTTTTTTTTCTGAACAAAGGTATACCCTCCTATACCAGATAGGCCTCATTCCATCAAGCTCAATGACACCTCTGAGAATAGAACTGCCAAAAGTTCTATATGCTAACATGTTTTGAAACTTCTGACCCAGAATGTGGATCATGCCAGGTCTCAATATATTTAGTTCCTCCTTGTGTGGAGATTAAATATATTTTGCCTTTTGTACACAATCGATAAAGCCATAAACAGAAGAAAATTTTACACCTTGCATTATTTCTCACTTTCTGTTATTTAACAGTGACACAGTTTTTGTTTTTCATTATTCTTCAAGTCCATCACATTTTAATATTAAAGTCAGGTGATGAGGTCAGCAGGTTTTCTAACAAAAAATGTTTTCCTTTATCTGCATTGAGATGTCGTGTGTCATTTTTCAGTAGTATATTTGTTACTTTTGAGAGATATTTTATTAAATTATGCTTCTTGTGGTTATGTTTTATAACAAAATATTTTAAAATAAATTCTGCATTACTTTTCTGCGAAGGACATTTCTAACTACCAGCCACAATGTTTCTTCTTTATTTCACAGGGATGCAAACTGGTGAGCTGTTAATTCCCATAGCATCTATTTTATTAACAACCCTAAGATATAATAGCTCTGTTCTTAAAAAGGGTGTTTGATGTTCTGAATATTCAGTGTAATCCTCTGAGGCATGAAGAAATTCCTAAAACCTGATTAAACACGGTAAACTTGTTATATGAAAGTTTTCTACATGTCATTTGTTATATTTTTGTTAAATACAATGTAATTTCTGGTAAATTGGAACCGAGGTAGTAAAGAGCCTATTTAATAGCCAATACATTGATTGTGATGATAATGATGACATATTCTGGGAAGAGGAAGCAGATGTTGAAAATGTTTACCATCATTCTTGATGCATCCATCTTTGACAATTATGGACTCCAGATTGAACAATATCTCTTTTTCATTCCTCTCAACCATCAAATCAGTTTAATAAGATGTGGAAGACCTAGTATTAGTTTGTAATACTCAGTTTTGGAAATTGCGAGACAAAAATTTTGGTTTATAAATTTTGGTCCTGATAGAGTTGTGTAAGAAAGTTACTAAAAGAGCATTGAAATAACAAATGACATTCGAAGCCCCTTCTCATTCAGAGAGCCTATGATTCTAATTGTATGGAGCCAAAGGTTATCTTCACTAGATTCTAGATATACTTTCTTGTCATTATTAACATCTAATTTATGCATAAATTTTACTGAAAACCCCTGTGTAAAACATGTTATGTGACATCAGTTAGATGTTCATTCCTTGGGTTTGCATTGGACCTCCATAGATGCTTCAGTTCAGCATTCAACCTTTGTGCCCTAACCTGCACCTCCTATAACTACCCTAATGTTTATTGCACTCTGCGGGGGATTGATTATATTCTTCCCAATTCTCTCTTTTCTCCCACACTTCCCTGGACGTCTTCCCTGTCTTGGTATATATATATATATATATTCATTTCCATTTGAAATAGTCCTTCACTTAAAAAGAAATCCAAAGAACCAATGTGCCAATAAATGAAATATAATCAAATAATTCTTACTAATAAAATTGCATTATTCCATTTTCTTTGTTCATGAGTTTATATTGCCTGTTTTTATTTGCAGCAGTTAGCAAATTCTTTTCTTCAATATTATAACTCATTTCAGTCATTTGTTATCTTTGCATTTATGGTTACTGCATTAGTAAGCTTTTGCTAAGTCATACTGTGAATATATATAACCACTGAAATCACAGTGGCTGGTAATAACCAGCCTTTATTTCTCTCTCATGTACATGTTGGCTGAAGACCAGCTTTGGCTCTGTTCCACGTGTTCTGCATTTTGGGGTCAGGCTGAAGGAAAAGCTCCTATTTTGATCTTGTGGCAGGGGGAAAAGAGCAATGTAAAGGCAAGTTTTAGCCAACTTGACACACTAAAAATGTCATTTTTTTTACTTAGGGTTGCGTATCTTCGATTTAATATGTGGTCAACTATTTCCCATATGTTCTGTTTTCTCTTTTCTGTAGTAAATTGTTTTTTTCTTGTTCTTTACCATATTATCTAAAGAATGTTAAATATTTATTTTACTGATTTATGAGTTCCTGACATATAAGAATATTAGCACTGTTCTATAATTTTTAAAAACATTTTCTAGTCTTTTTTGCCATTCAATTTATAATTTTTTAAATGCATAGAAAACAATTTTTAATGTAGCCAATTACATAAATAAAATTTTAAGACTTTTTCAAATGACTATAACTATATAGTTTAAATGATCCTGTGCATAACCAAATCAGTTAGCTTACCAATAATTTTTGAATATTTCCTAGCTTCAAATTTTACATTTAAATATTCAATTTATTTAAAATGCGTCTTTATAGTGTGAGATAAAAATCCAAGTTCTTTTTTTTCAAAATATCCAATCTCTTGTCTCTTTAGAAAAATAATGTTTTTTTAATCGGTAGTACATTCATATGGTTCAAAATACAAAAAGCATAAAATTTCAGTATCTTTCCTACTCTGTCCCACATCACATAACAATAAAAGGAGCTAGTCTTGTGGCATATTCTCTTCCCCATTCCCAGTTTTTCTAAATACAATATGGGTTTAACGTACAGTTAATTGTGTTTTTTATATACATTCTATCTTATAATTATTTTTCTATATTTAGATGAATAAGAAAATAGATATTAAACAATTATTGAGAAAATGATATTTTATCTGCCAATACTTTTAAACCACCATTACTCATGAGCTCTTAATTTTACTCTCAAATTAGTTAGAATAAATTTTCACATAGTTTTTTTCCCCCAAGAAATTAACATAGAAGGAGTGATGGTTAATACTGAGTGTCAACTTGATTGGATTGAAGGATACAAACTATTGATCCTGGGTGTGTCTGTGAGGGTGTTGTCAAAGGAGATTAACATTTGAGTCAGTGGGCTGGGAAAGGCAGACTCATCCTTAATTGGGTGGGTACCATCTAATCAGCTGCCAGCGAATATAAAGCAGGAAAAAACATGAAAAGGAGAGACTGGCCTAGCCTCCCAGCCCACGGGTTTCTCCCGTGCTGGACGCTTTCTGCCCTTGAACATCGGACTCCCGATCTTCTTCTTCTTTTTTTTTTTTTTTTTTTTGTTGTTGTTTTCTGAGATGGAGTCTTGCTCTGTCACCCAGGCTGGAGTGCAACGGCGCGATCTCGGCACACTCCACCTTCTACCTCTCAGGTTCAAGCAATTCTCCTGACTCAGCCTCATGAGTAGGTGGGACTACAGGCCCCTGCCACAATGCCTGGCTAACTTTTGTATTTTTAGTAGAGATGGGTTTCACCATGTTGGCCAGGCTGGTCTTGAACTCCTGATCTTGTGATCTGCCTGCCTTGGCCTCCCAAAGTGCTGGGATTACAGGTGTGAGCCACCATGCCTGGCCCAGTTCTTCAGTTTTGAGACTTGGACTGGCTCTCCTTGCTCCTCAAGCTTGCAGACAGCCTATTGTGGGACCTTGTGATCATGTAAGTCAATACTCAATAAATTCCTCTTTATATATATCTTATTAGTTCTGTGCCTCTGGAGAACCCTGACTAATACAGATTTTGCTACCAGGAGTGGTTCTAGAGGAACAAAATATTAAGGACGGACTTCTTTTGTTGGTTTTGGGATTTCCGGAGTTGGCTACTTAATATGATTAGACTCCAAAATGCTTAGGACTATACGTCTAATAGTATGGAGAACATTGATAGTCTTTGCTGTGAACAAGGAACTGATAGTCCTTGTTTAGAGAGTTACGTAAAATAAATGCATTTGACACTGCTGATTCACTGCTCATGAGGGGCAAGGAGTTTAGTGATTTTATACATAATATCTTTGACCATATGAGGAGAACCAAGGACATAATGAAGCTGGTTGGTTGCTCCTAAGTTCAATGGACGAAGTGATGAAAGAAAGTGATGAACTCAGGGATTCTCTCTCCCAGCTTCAGAAGCAGATACTGAACATCAAATCTGCTAAGATTGCCCTGAGTGAGAGTCTTATCTCCCATGGAGAAAGAGCTGAAATTGTGAAAAAACAGACACAAGCTCTTATCATGTGAGTGGCTGACCTGCAACTAAAGGTGCTTGCACAGCCTCACCAGGTGTCTACTGTTACAGTGAGAGCACTGATTGGAAAATAATGGGACCCTGCAACTTGGAATGCGGATGTGTGGGAGGACCCTGTTGAAGCTGGGGACACTGAGTTTGTAAACTCTAATGAACCTTTTTTGCCAGAAGAAACAGCTTCCCCATTCCCAGTAGTGGCAACATCCCCTCCCCAGCCCATGATTCCATCAGCCTTTCCACCTTTGTCTGAGGAGATAAACCCTGCACTGCCTGAGGCAACAGTGATGGCCTCTCCTGAGGCAGTTGCCAGGCAAAATAATGTTGATTCTCCTCAGGAGCCACCCTCTACACCTCTATTTGCTTCTAGACCTATAATTAGACTAAAGTCCTGGTGGGCCTCTAGAAGTGAGGTTGATAGTGTGACCCATGAGGAGGTGCACAACACTGGAAAAGAACTGTTTGAGTTTTCGAATTTATATAAACAGGAATCTGGAGAACAGGCATGGGAATGGATATTAAGGGTATGGGATAATAGTGGAAGCAACATAGAGTTGGATCAGGCTGAATTTATTGATCGGGGCCCACTAAGTAGGGAATCTGCATTTAATGTTGCAGCTTGGGGAGTTAAAAGAGTTCTAATAGTTTATTTGCTTGGTTAGCTGAAATGTGGATTAAAAGATGGCCCACTGTGAGTGAGCTAGAAATGCCTGATCTCCCTTGGTTTAATGTAGAGGAAGGGATCCAAAGGTTTAAGGGGATTGGGATGGTGGAGTGGATTAGTCACTTTAGACAGACTCATCCCAGCTGGAAGGGACCAATGCCTTGTGCAATAGATTTGTGAGAGCAGCACCTGCATCTTTGAAAAGCCCTGTAATTGCTTTTCTCTAGATGTCAGATCTAATGGTGGGAACTGCAGTCACTTAAATACAAAATTTAAATCCATGCCTATATTTGTTGCAGCACTATTTACAATAGCAAGGTATGAAATCAACCTAAGTGCCCATCAATGGTAGACTGGATAAAGAAAATGTAGTGCATATATATCTTGGAATACTCTACAGGTATAAAAAGAATGAGATCATGTTCTTTGCAGGAATATAGATGGGGCTGGATGCCTTTATCCTTAGCCAACCAATGCCTTGCAGAATAGATTTGTGAGGGCAGGACCTGCACCTTTGAAGAGCCCTGTAATTGCTCTTCTCTGGATGTCAGATCTAATGGTGGGAATTGTAGTCACTCAACTACAAAATTTAAATGCAATGGGAATAATTGAATCCTGATGTGGCAGGGGCCAAGTGGTGGCACTCAACCATCAAGGGCAATGTGGGCATAGCTACTGTGATTGACAGCAGAGGTAAAGTGGCAATCAGAATAGTAGGACTTGTGTAGAGCTCTGGCAGGCTAATTAATCATGGTGTTCCTAGAAGTGAAATTGATAGGAAGCCTATTGCATTCCTACTTAATTTATAGAAGCAGAAAACTTCTAGGTTGAATGGACAAAAGACTAATTTGAATTATAAAAACAGAGAATCACAGCCCCTCCATCAATTTCCAGACTTGAGACAGTTTACAGACCCAGAACCCCTCGAATGAATAGGAGGAGGGGTCCACTAAAGGACCCCACTACATTACCGACAATTTATGCAGTGAATCTTTCTCCCATCCCCCCCACCAAGGAGACCTCCAGCCTTTTACCAGGGTAACTGTGCATTGGGTAAAGGGAAATGATTAGACATTTCAGGGACCACTGGACATGCTCTGAGCTGACATTGATTCCAGGGGACCCAAAACCTCATTGTGTTCCTCCAGTTAAAGTAGAGGCTTATGGAGGTCAGGTAATTAATGGGGTTTTAGCTCAGCTCTGACTTACAGTGGGTCCAGTGGGTTCCTGGACTCATCCTGTGGTCGTTTCCCCAGTGTCAGAATGCATAAATGGCATAGACATACTTAACATCTGGCAGAACCTCCACATTGGCTCCCTGACTGGCAGAGTGAGGGTTATTATGGTGGGAAAGGCTAAATAGAAGCCATTAGAGTTGCCTCTACCTAGAAAAAATAGTAAATCAAAAACAATATCACATCCCTGGAGGGATTGCAGAGATTAGTGCCACCATCAAGGACTTGAAAGATGCAGGGGTGGTGATTCCCACCACATCCCTGTTCTACTCTCCCATTTGGCCTGTGCAGAAGACAGATGGATTTTGGAGAATGACAGTGGATTATCATAAGCTTAACCAAGTGGTGACTCCAATTGCAGCTGCTGTACCAGATGTGGTTTCATTGCTTGAGCAAATTAACATATCCCCTGTTACCTGGTATGCAGCCATTGACTTGGCAAATGCCTTTTTCTCCACTCCTGTCCATTAGGCCCACCAGAAGCAATTTGCCTTTAGCTGGCAAGGCCAGCAATATACCGTTACTGTCCTACCTCAAGGGTATATCAACTCTCTGACTTTGTGTCATAATCTTATTTGGAGAGACCTTGGTCGCTTTTCACTTCTGCAAGATATCACACTGGTCCATTACATTGATGACATTGTGCTGATTGGATCCAGTGAGCAAGAAGTAGCAAACACATTGGACTTATTGGTGAGACATTTGCATGCCAGATGATGAGAAATAAATCCAACTAAAATTCAGGGACCTTCTACCTCAGTAAAATTTCTAGGGGGTCCAGTGGTGTGGGGTTTGTCAAGATATTCCTTCTAAGGTGAAGCATAAGTTGCTGCATTAGGCCCCTCTTACAACCAAGAGAGAGGCACAATGCCTAGTGGGCCTATTTGGATTTGGGAGGCAACACATTTCTCATTTGAGTGTGTTACTCTGGCCCATTTATTGAGTGACCTGAAAGGCTGCCAGTTTTGAGTGGGGTCCAGAACTGGAGGAGGCTCTGAAACAGGTCCAGGCTGCTGTGAAAGCTTCTCTGCCACTTGGGCCATATGATCCAGTGGATCGAATGATGTTTGAGGTGTCAGTGGCAGATAGAGATGCTGTTTGGGGCCTTTGGCAGGCCTCCATAGGTCACAGAGGAGACCTCTAGGATTGTGGACCTAGACCCTGCCATTATCTGCAGATAGCTACTCTCCTTTTGAGAGACAGCTCCTGGCCTGTTACTGAGCTTTGGTAGAAACTAGAAACTGAACATTTGACTATGGGTCATCAAGTCTCCATGTGACCTGAACTGCCTATCATGAACTGGGTGCTTTCTGACCCTTCTAGCCATAAAGTGGGGTATGCACAGCAGGATTTCATTATCAAATGAAAGTAGTATATACGTGACTGGGATCAAGCAGCTCCTGAAGGCACAAGTAAGTTACATGAGGAAGTGGCTCAAATGCCCATGATCTCTTCTCCTGCCACCCTGCCTTCTCTGTCTCAGCCTGCACCAGTGACCTCATGGGGAGTTCCCTAAAAGTTGACAGAGGAATAGAATACTAGGTCCTGGTTCACAGATGATTCTGCACGATATGCAGGCACCAGCTGAAAGTGGACAGCTGCAGCACTACAGCCCCTTTTTAGGACATCCCTGAAGGACAGCAGTGAAGAGAAATCTTCCCAGTGGGCAGAACTTCGAGCAGTGAACCCAGTGGTAGACTTTGCATGGAAGGAGAAATGGCCAGATGTGTGATTATATACTGATTCATGGGCTGTAGCCAATGGTTTCACTGGCTGGTCAGGGACTTGGAAGAAGCATGATTGGAAAATTGGTGACAAAGAAATTTGGGGAAGAGATATGTGGATGGAAACCTCTCTGAGTGGCCAAAAACTGTGAAGATATTTGTATCCCACGTGAGTGCTCACCAATGAGTGACCTCAGCAGAGGAAGATTTTAATAATCAAGTAGATAAGATGACCCATTCTGTGGACACCACTCAGCTCTTTCCCCAGCCACCCCTGTTATCACCTAATGGGCCCACGAACAAAATGCCCATGGTGGCAGGGATGGAGGTTACACATGGGCTCAGCAACATTGACTTCCACTCACCAAGGCTGATCTGGCTATGGCCACTGCTGAGTGCCCAATTTGCCAGCAGCAGAGACCAACACTGAGCCCTTGATATGGCACCATTCCTCAGGGTGATCAGTCAGCTACCTGGTGGCAAGTTGATTGTTTTGGACCTTGTCCGTCGTGGAAAGGGCAGAGGTTTGTCCTCCCTGGAATAGACACTTACTTCAGATATGGGTTTGCCTATTCTGCATACAGTGCTTCTGCCAAGACTACCATCTATGGACTCATGAAATGCTTTATCCACCATCATGGTGTTCCATACAGCATTGCCTTTGACCAAGGCACTCACTTTATGGCTAAAGAAGTGCAGCAGTGGGCTTATGCTTATGAAATTCACTGGTTTTACCATGTCCCCATTATCCTAAAGTAGCTGGATTTATAGAATGGTGGAATGGCCTTTTGAAGTCACAATTACAATGCCAACTAGGTGACAATACTATGCAGGGCTGGAGCAGAGTTCTCCAGAAGGTCATGTATGCTCTGAATCGGCAACCAATATATAGTACTGTTTCTCCTATAACCAGGATTTACGGGTCCAGGAATCAAGGGGTGGAAGTAGCACCACTCACCATCACCCCTAGTGATCCAGTAGCAAAATTTTTGCTGCCTGTTCCCGTGACATTGTGTTCTGCTGGCCTAGAGGTCTTAGTTCCAGAGGGAGGAATGCTACCACTAGGAGACACAACAATCCCATTAAAATGGAAGTTAAGATTGCAACCTGGACACTTTGGGGTCTTCCTACTTTTAAGTCAACAGACTAACAAAGGAGTTACAGTGTTGGCTGGGGTGATTGACCCAGACTAACAAGATGAAATCAGTCTATTACTCCACAACAGAGGTAAGGAAGGGTATGAGTGGAATACAGGAGATCCATTAGGGCATCTCTTACTATTACCATGCCCTGTGATTAAAGTCAATGGGAAGCTACAACAGCCCAATCCAGGCAGGACTACAAATGGCCCAGATCCTTTAGGAATGAAGGTTTGGGTCACTCCGCCAGGAAAAAAAACTTGACCTACTGAGGTGCTTGCTGAAGGCAAAGGGAATACAGAATGGGTAGTAGAAAAAGGTAGTCATCAATACCAGCTATGACCATGTGACCAGTTGCAGAAACAGGAACTGTAATTGTCATGAGTATTTCCTCCTTCTTTTGTTAAAAACATGTTTGTGCATGTATACACTTGTGCTAAGAAAATATCTTCATTTTACTTCCTTTTTCCTTTATCATGTGACATAAGATTTATTGACTTCATTTCAGCATTTGAGTATTAACTTTATGTAATAGCATCTGGGTTGGGGATTGGTGTGTTTCCGGTTGTACGGAGGATAGTGGTATTATGTTAGGCACAATTATGACCTTACTATTGTCTTTCTTTATTTGAAGATTATGTTATGATCTCAGGAGATGTGTATAGGTTCAAGTTGAAAAGGGGTGGACTTATGATGGTTAATACTAAGTGTCAATGTGATTGGATTAAAGGATACAAAGTATTAATCCTGGGTGTGTCTATGAGGGTGTTGCCAAAGGAGATTAACATTTGAGTCAGTGGACTGGGAAAGGTAGACCCACCCTTAATCGGGTGGGCGCCATTCAATCAGCTGGCAGCAAATATAAAGCAGGCAGAAAAACGTGAAAAGGAGAGAGTGGCCTAGCCTCCCAGCCCACAGATTTCTCCCATGCTGGATGCTTCCTGCCCTTGAACATCGGACTCCAAGTTCTTCAATTTTGAGACTCAGACTGACTTCTTGCTCAAGTTTGCCAACAGCCAAGCAGCCTCAAGCTTGCAGGCAGCATTCCTCCCTCTGGAACCTTGTGATTGTGTAAGTTAATACTTAATAAATGCATATATATATGTGTGTGTGTGTGTGTGTGTGTGTGTCTCCTATTAGTTCTGTTCCTCTAGAGAACCCTGACTAATACAGATGGTGTAGTGGGTTGAATGGTGTCTCCAAAGATATGCCCACATCATAATCCCCAGAACCTGTCACTCTCACCTTATATGGCAAAAGATGTGATTCAGTTGAGGATCTTGAGAGGTGAAGCAAATACTGGATTTTCCAGACAAACCCTAAATGCAGTCATGAAAGAGAGGGCAGAGGGAATTTGGGCACAGCCATGAAGAGAAGCTGGTGATGGGAAGAGAGCATCAGAGATTGGAGTGATGCAACTATAAACCAAGGAGCACCGAGGATTGCTAATAGTCACCAGAAACTAGGAAGAGGCAACGAGTAGATTATTCCCTAGAGCCTCTAGAGGAAATGCAGCCAAGCTGACACCTTAATTTTGGACTTATGGTCCCTTTAACTATAAGAGAACAAATTTCTGTTGTTGTAAGCCTCCAAAGTTATGGTAATTTGTTACAGCATTCCTAGATACCTAGTACAGGTGGTGCTTAATGAACCTGGCAGGAAAGAATAAGAATGCTTTTCTCTGCCTTAATATACAAACTACAAATTGGCAAGCCATAAAATTTTGGGTTTACCATTTTATTCCTTAAATATTCTCTGCACATTGCTGTATTGATTATTACTTGCAACTGTTCTCTTTTTAAGGGAACATACATTTTCTTCCTGATAGCAGGATCCTTTTCTTTCCTTGTCCTTTTTAAAAAACTGACGAGTTAGTGGGTGCAGCGCACCAGCATGGCACATGTATACATATGTAACTAACCTGCACAATGTGCACATGTACCCTAAAACTTAAAGTATAAAAAAAAAAAAAAAAACTATTTCAAAGATTTACTCCTCTTTATTGATCACTTTCTGGAATACAGTTAGCCTTTTATTTTTATTATTATTGTTATTATTGAGATGGAGTCCCACTCTGTTGCCCAGGCTGGAGTGCAGTGGCTTGATCTCAGCTCACTGCAACCTCCACCTCCCAGGTTCAAGCAATTATCCTGCCTCAGCCTCCTGGGTAGCTGGGACCACAGGTGTATGCCACCACATCCAGCTAATTTTTGTAATTTTTGGTAGAGGCAAGGCTTCACTATGTTGTCCAGGCTGATCTCTAACTCCTAACTTCAAGTGATCCACCCACCTCAGCCTCCCAAAGTGCTGGGAGTATAGGAGTGAGTCACTGCGCCTGGGCAAGCATTTTTAAATAACATACAGAGATTGTTTTCTTCAGCTCAGAATATTTTGTTCTATTAGGGCTGTATTTTTTTTTTATTTATTTTGAACTTTCCTTTATTAACACCGCATGTATATATGGTCCTCTTCTCTGACCTCAATTTTTATTATTTTTCTCTTATTATTTTCATCCCATTGTCCCTTTCCTAGTTTATTATGGTTTAAATTTGTCCTCAATAATATTGTTTCTATTTTCTGCAAGAGTTTGTATGCTCCTTATTGTTCTTAATGTTTATTTTTATTTTTCTATTATGTTGTTAGCTGTTTCAGTCCATTTTAATTTCATGTTGCCTTTTATAAATTGATTTTCTTGTAATTTTTTTGATTCTGTAGCAAATCATTTTCAGAGATATACTTTTTCTGTCACCAAAACTGTATTTTCTTATATAATTACATTTTTAAATTATATTTAATAGTCTAGTTAAAGTGACAGCCTATAACAAAGAATAGGAGTCCTCTGCTTCATCGTAGCTTAACCTGGGTCATTCTAATTCCCACTCTCCAAAGGCAAACCTTTTTAACTTTTTTTTTTTTTTTTTTTTGGCTAATTACCTACTTAGTCTAAATAACATACTTATGCTGGCTTAAATAACATGGAATTTCTTGATTTTATAATTTTGATTTATTATTATGCTTTGGAATATGAAGATTTTCTCTCTAATATTGTCTCTCTAATACATGTCTCCCCCAATACCCTGAAAGAGTTTTTTCATAATTTTTTCATCAATCGGTATTTAATATTTACATTATTATAACTAGCTAGAGTTCCCTCATGAGCTATGTAGTCTTTCAGAAACAGAACTCTTTTGCTTTCTCTGTAGGCATGAATTGCCTATTTATTATTTGATTTATTTTGATATATCTATCACTAATTCATACCCAAATTCTCCCACAGAAGATTAATTCTCCTCAATATATTAGTTTCACTTTTCTTTGGTGACCTCTACTATGATATGAATGTGTCCCTCCAAAATTCATATGTTTAAATATAATCCTCACTGTGTTACTACAGTGTTAGGAAGTGGGGCCTTTAGAAGATGACTAGTTCAGGAGGGTAGAGCCCTGGGAATGATCAGCACCCTTGTAAAAGAGGTCTGAGAGAGCATGTGTGCCCTTTCCACATGTGAGCATACAGCAAGAAGATACCATTTATGAAGCAGAGAGAGATGTTTCACCAGACACTCAATCTGCTGGAGCATTGATCTTGGACTGCTCAGCCTCCAGAACCATGAGCAACAAATCTTACAGTTGTTTATAAGTTATCCAGTCTAACTTATTTTGTTATAGCAGCCCAAATGGGCTATGACAACATCCCATCAGCAAGCCTTCAACCACATACTCTGATCAGGACTGATTCCTTATTGGACCTGCAGCACAGCTATCGTCTTGGATTTTGATTCACTAATATGCTTGACTTCCTTTTGTCAATATCCTGAGATTTCATTTATTTCCTACGTTGAACCACTTCTTTCCTGGACCTCATGTGTTTCTCTTTCTTGGTTTATTTGTTTTAGTAGAGCTTATTTTCCAGGTGCTTCCTGAGAAAAGGTGTAAGTGAAGTAAAATTTTGAAAACTTGAGTTTCTAAAACATATTTTTTAAAATTCTGCCTTCACACATGTTTGTTCTTTGAAGGACATAGAATTATAGCTTACAATATTTTTCTTTTATAATTTGACATCCTCACTCCATTTACTTATAGAATCCAGTGTTATTTTTGAGAAATCCTCTATTCATTTACTTTGTCTGTAAATTGATTCTGTTCCTCCAACTTGGGAAACTTTTTAGAATATTTATCTCTAAGATTCTTGCATGTCACTAACAGGTAACTTGGAAAGTGTCTGTTCATTATCATCCTTATTTGTATTTCTAATTTTCTTATGTTTTCTCTACTGTTTCAATCTCTTTGTTTTATTTGTTCTACTTTCTGGCAGATTTTCTCAAGTTTCTCTTTCATCATTTTGACTGAGTTTTAAATTTATTTTATCAAATCTTTAATATCCAAAAGCTTCTTTATATTCTGAATATATCTATTAAAATAGAGTTCTATTCTTGTTCTTTTGGATGCAATATTTATCTCACCATTTTTGACAATCTGATTTATTTTTTTGTTTGTTTGTTTCAAGTTTACTTCTGCTCCCTGTGCTGTCTCTGCATCTCCTGTGCTCCATTGTTTCTGTTTGTATGCTTTGGTCTCTTTTATGTTTAGGATTCTCATCAACCTCTCATGATCCTAGGCCACTTAAGACTGATTGGGAGCTCTGTGTGTGGTGTGGGAGAGGTTTGTCAAGTAACAGCATTAACTAAAGTCTAATTGGACAGAAACCAAGCCATTTTTACTAGGAGGATTTCCAGCTCTCAGTACCTACAGGTCTGCTTTTGGGCAAGTGTATTTCCTCAGTGAGGGGGTAGTCTAATCCCTGCCTGATACGGTTTGGCTGTATTCCCACCAAAATCTCATCTTGAATTGTAGTTCCCATAATCCCCATGTGTCATGAGAGGGACCCAGTGGGAGGTAATTGAATTATGGCGTTGGTTACCCTATGCTGCTGTTCTTGTGATAGTGAGTTCTCAGGTGATCTGATGGTTTTATAAGGAGCTTTTCCCTGTTTGTTTGGCATATCTCTCCTGCTGCCTTGTGAAGGAGGACATGTTTGTTTCCACTTTTGCCATGATTGTAAGTTTTCTGAGGCCCTCCCAGCCATGTGGAACTGTGAATCAATTAAACCACTTTTCATCATAAATTACCCAGTCTTAAATATTTCTTCATAGCAGGGCGAGAATGGCCTAATACAGTAAATTGGCACCAGGTGTGGGGTGCTGCTATAAAGATACCCAAAAATGTGGAAGCAGGTTTGAAACTGGATAACAGAGCTTGGAACAGCTTGGAGGGCTCAGAAGAAGACAAGAAAATGTAGGAAAGTTTGGAACTTCCTAAAGACTTGGAGGGCTCAGAAGACAGGAAGATGTGGGAAAGTTTGGAACTTGCTAGAGACTTCTTGAATGGCTTTGACTGAAATGCTGATAGTAAGAGGGACAATGAAGTCCAGGCTGAGGTGATGTCAGATGGAGAAGGGAACTTGTTGGGAACTGGAGTAAAGATGAGTCTTGCTATGCAAAAAGACTGGCATTTTGCCCCTACCAGAGAGATGTGTGGAACTTTGAATTTGAGAAAGATGATTTAGGGTGTCTGGTGGAATAAATTTCTAAGTGGCAAAGCATTCAAGAGGAAGTAGAGCATAAAAGTTTGGAAAATTTGTAGCCTGAAGATTTGATAGGAAAGAAAACCCCATTTCTGGGGAGAAATTCAAGGTCTTCTGCAGAAATTTGCATAAGTAACAAGGAGCTGAATGTTAATTACCAAGGCAATGGGGAAAATATCTCCTGGGCATATCAGAGAACCTCAATGCAGCCCCTCTCATCACATGCCTAGAGGCCGAGGAGGGAAAAATGGTTTCATGGGCCAGGCTCAGGACCCTCCTGCTGTGTGCAGCCTTAGAACATGGTGCCCTGCATTCCAGCTGCTTCAGCTCTGGCTCTAGATAAAAGGGGCCAGCATACAGCTCAGGCCATTGCTTCAGAGAGTACAAACCTCAAGCCTTGGTGGTTTACACGTGGTGTAGGGCCTGTGGGTGCAAAGAAGTCAAAAACTGAGGTTTGAGAACCTCCTCCTAGATTTCAGAGGATGTATGGAAATGCCTGGATGTCCAGGCAGAAGTTTGCCATAGAGGCAGAGCCCTCATGGAGAACCACTACCAGGGCAGTGCAGATGGGAAATGTGTGGTTGGAGCTCCCACACAGAGTCCCCACTGAGGTATTGACTAGTGGAGCTGTGAGAAGAGGGCCATCATCCCTAGAATGGTAGATCCACTGACAGCTTGCACTTTGTGCCTGGAAAAGCCACAGACACTCAATGCCAGCCCAAGAAAGCAGCCAGGAGGGGTGTTGTTCCCTGCAAAGCCACAGGGCTGGCCACTTTCTCCCATTTAAAATGGATGTATTTACCCAATACCTGTATCCTCATTATATCTGCAAAGTAACTAACTTGCTTTTGATTTTACAGGCTCATAGGCAGAAGAGACTTCTTGCCTTGTCCCAGATGACACTTTGGACTTGGACTTTTGGGTTAATGTGGGAATGAGTTAAGACTTTGCAGGACTGTTGGGAAGGCATGATTGTGTTTTGAAAAGTGAGAACAGGAGATTTGGGAGGGGTTGGGGTGGAATAATATGGTTTGGCTGTGTCCTCATCCAAATCTCATCTTGAATTTTAGTTTCCATAATTCCCACATTTCTGAGGGACCTCATGGGAGATAATTGAATCACGGGGGCAGTTATGCCCATGCAGCTGTTCTTGTGATAGTCAGTGAATTCTCAAGAGATCTGATTGTTTTATAAGGGGTTTTTCCCTCTTTGCTTGGCATTTCTTTCTCCTGCTGCCTTGTGAAGAAGGATGTGTTTGCTTCCCCTTTTGTCATGATTGTAAGTTTCCTGAGGCCTTCCAAGCCATGTGGAGCTGTAGATCAATTAAACCTCTTTTCATTTTAAATCACCCAGTCTTGGGTATGTCTTCATAACATTGTGAGAAAAGATTAATACACTGCCTATGATTGCTCATATTTCAGAGCCAAGTTAGAAGAAAAGGGGGCCCGAGTCTCACAGTTCTGTATGTTGTATCCTCTAGTTTAATCTTCCCAATTCTTACACTTCAGAACTGCACCCCCCACTTACCTGTGCCCAGGCAAGTCCTGATTCTAGAATTTTTTGATTTAGCTAATTTAAACATTATAATTTACCTGAGTTTTTTGTCAGATAGGGGTGGGTATTTGCCAGCCTTCAGAATTCAGTGGGAAATATAGTGGTCTATCTGCTTCCTTTATAAACACTTAGCAGAATTTCTGCTCTTCATTTTAACTTTTTAAGGGTATTTGGAGGCTTTTATAGTTTCTCTTGTGACAATCACTTATATACCCACCAGCTCTGTTTTTTAGTTTTGGAAATTCTGTTGATATCTTTTGTCTACTCATATTGCTACTCTTGTTTCCTTTGAACCCTTGAATTTAAGTTAAAGGCAATTGTGTGTGTGTATGTGTGTGTGTGTTTCAAATCCTTCAAATTATCTAACAGAGATATCAAGAGAAAGCAGAGGTAATATCTTTTCAATCCACCATAAAGTCATAAATGTGTCTATTCATTTCTGTCACACTTTTTCATAAGCTATTTGCTGTTACTTTCTGCTTTTTAAAAAATTAACTTCAAGAATAAAAAGCTTACTCAAGGCTGAGTGTGGAGGTTCACACCTGTAATACCAGCATTTTGGGAGGCCAAGACAGGCGGATCACTTAGGTCAGGAGTTTGAGACCAGCTTGTCCAACATGGTGTAACCCCATCTCTACTAAAAATACAAAAATTAGCCAGGCATGGTGGCATGTGCCTAGTCCCAGTTACTCAGGAGGCTGAGGCAGGAGAATCCTTGAACCTGGGAGGCAGAGTTTGCAGTGAGCTGAGATCACACAACTGCACTCCAACCTGGAGACAGAGCAAGACTCTGTCTCAAAAACAAACCAACAAACAACAAACAAACAAAATAAACCTTACTGAAAACCATGCAAGTACATGGAAGTTAAACAAGTTGCTTCTGGATTACCTGTGGGTAAATATTAGAATTAATGCAGAAATCAAGAAGTTATTTGATACTACTGAGAACAAAGAATCATCATATCAGTAGCTCTGGGACACAGTTAAGAGAGTAAGAGAAAACTTTATAGCACTAAATGCCTGCATCAGAAAGTTAGAAACATCTTAAATTAACAACCTAACATCACAACTAAAAAAAATTAGGGAAGCCAGAGCAAACAAATCCCAAATATAACAGAAGACAGGAAATATCAAAACCAGAGCTAAACTGAAGGAGATTGAGGAACAAAAAATCACACAAAAGTAAAATGAATCCTAGATTGGTTTATTAAAAAAAAAATAAGAGAGATAGACTGCTAGCTAGACTATTAAAGAAGAAAAGAGAGAAGATTCAAGTAAATACAATTAGAAACTACAAAGTGAATGTTACCACTGACCACATAGAAATACAAATAACCACCAGAGAATACTATGAGCACCTTTGTGCAGACAAACTAGAAAACAAGAAGATATGGATAAATTGCTGGACGTATACAACCTCCCAAGACGGAACCAGGAAGATACTAATTCCATGAACAGACCAACAGTGAGTTCCAAAAATGAATCAGCAATAAAATCAGCAATAAATAGCCTACAAACAAAAGACAGCTCAGGAAAAGACAGATTCACAGTCAAATTCTACCAGATGTACAACAAAGAGCTGGTACTATTCCTACTAAAACTTTTGAAAAAAATATAGGGAGGGATGACTCCTACCCAACTCATTCTATGAGGCCGGAATTATCTTGATACCAAAACCTGGCAGAGATAGAAAAACAACAACAAAAAACTTCAGGCAAATATTCTTGATAAACATTGATGCAAAAATCTTGAGCAAAATACTTCCAAAATGAAGCCAGTAGCACATCCAAAAGCTTATCCACCACGATCAAGTAGGCTTTATCCCTGGGATGTATGCATGGTTGGTTCAACATCCACAAATCAATAAATCAATAAATGTAATTCATCACATAAACAGAACTAGAGGCAAAACCACATGATTATTTCAATAGGGCAGAAAAGGCTTTTGATAAAATTCAACACCTCATCCTGTTAAAAACTCTAAATAAACTAGATATTGAAGGAACATATCTGAAAATAATAAGGGCCATCTATGAAAACCCACAGCCAACATCATACTCAATGGACAAAAGCTAGAAGCATTCCCTTGAAAACTGGCAAAAGAAAATGATGCTTTCTTTCACTACTATTATTAACATAGTATTAGAAGTCCTGACCAGAGCAATCAGGCAAGAGAAAGAAAGAAAGAGCATCCAGATGGAAAGAGAGGAAGTCAAACTGTCCGTTTGCAAACAACATAATTCTATATCTGGAAAACCCCATAGTCTTGGCCCAAAAGCACCTTTAGCTGATAAAAAACTTCAGCAGTTTCAGGATACAAAAGCAATGTGCAAAAATAACTAACATTTCTAAACAATCACAAGAATCAAGCTGGAAGCCAAATCAGAAATGCAATCCTATTCACAATTGCCACAAACAATAAACTACCTAAGAGCACAACTACTGATGGTGGTGAAAGATCTCTACAAGGAGAACTACAAAACATTGCTCAAAGAAATCACAGAAGACACAACAAAGTATAAAACATTCCATGCTCATGAACAGGAAGAATCTTTATCATTATAATGGCAATACTGTCCAAAACAATTTACATATTTAACACTATTCCTATAAAATTACCAATGACAATCTTCACAGAACCAGAAAAAACTATTTTAAAATTCATAGGGAACCAAAAATTAGCCTCAATAGTGAAGGCAATCCTAGCAAAAAGAACAAAGCTGGAGGCATCATGCAACTATTCTACAGGGCTACAGTAACCAAAACAACATGGTATTGGTACAAAACCAGACATATTGACCAATGGAATGGAATATAGAGCCTATAAATAAAGCCATATACCTACAACTATTTGATCCTTCGCAAGCCTGACAAAAACAAGCAATGGGAAAGATTCCTTATTCAATAAATGGTGCTGGGATAACTGGCTAGCCACATGCAGAAGATTGAAACTGTACTCCTTCCTTATACCATAAATAAAAATAAACTCAAGATAGATTAAAGACTTAAAAATAAAACCTAAAACAATAAAAACCCTGGAAGACAACATAAGCAATAAGATTCTGAACACAGGAATGGGCAAAAATTTCATTATGAAGATGTGAAAAGCAATTGCGACAAAAGCCAAAATTCACAAATGGGATCTAATCAAACTGAAGAGCTTCTACACAGCAAAAGAAGCGTAAACAGACAACCTATAGAATGGGAGACAATTTTTGCATACTATGCATCTGACAAAGGTCTAATAGCCAGCATCTATGAAAAACTTAAATTTACAAAAAACACCGAAAAAACCACCCCATTACAAAGTGGGCAACAGATGTGAACAGACACTTTTTAAAATAAGACATACATGCCACCAAAAAATCATATAAAAATGCTCAGCATCACTGATCATTAGAAAAATGCAAATCAAAACCGCAATGAGAATCCATATCACTCTAGTCAGAATGGTTATTAGTAAAAAGTCAAAAAATAATAGGTGCTGGTGAGGTTGTGCAGAAAAGGGAACACATATACTGTTGGTGGGAGTTTAAACTAGTTCAACCATTGTGGAAAGCAGTTTGGCAATTCCTCAAAGAGCTAAAAACAGTACTTCAATTCAACCCAGCTATCCTATAACTGGGTACATATCCCCAAGGAATATAAATTTTTCTACCATAAAGACACATGCATGCATATGTTGATTGCAGCGCTATTCACAATGGCAAACATATGGAATCAACCTAAGTGCCCATCAATGGTAGGCTGGATAAAGAAAATGTAGTACATATACGCCACAGAATACTATGAAGCCATAAGAAAGAATGAGATCATGTTCCTGGCAGCAACATGGATGGAGCTGGAGGTCATTATCCTTAGCAAACTAATGCAGGAACACAAATCCACATACCATATGTTCTCATTTATAAGTGGAGTTAAATTAGGAGAACATATAGACACAAAAAGGGAACAACAGACAGTGGGGCCTATTGAAGGGTGAAGGGTGGGAAGAGGGAGAAGATAAGAAAAAATAGTCAATGGATACTAGATTTAGTACCTGGATGACAAAATACCCTGTACAACAAACCCCTGTGACTTGAGTTTACCTATATAGCAAACCTGCAAATGTACACCTGAAACTAATATAAAAGTTTTTTAAAAATTAAAAACAAATAAATTAACTTTATTGGGGTATGATTAACATATAAATAGCAGTTCATACTTAATATATGCCTCTCAATGAGTCCACTTCTGTGAAATTTTTACCACCATCAAAGCCAGGTACATATTAATCACCTTCCGTAGATCCCCCCGACCCCTTTTTAAATTATTTTTTTCTTTGTGTTTAGAACATTTAACATAAGATATACCCTCTTAGCAAATGTTAAGTTATATGGTTTGGCTCTGTGTCCTCACTGAAATCTCATGTCAAATTGTAATCCTCAATGTTGGAGAAGGGTCCTGGTGGGGTGTGATCTAATTAAACCTCCTTTTTTTATGTATATAAAGTACTCAGTCTCAGGTAGTTCTTTATAGCAATGTGAAAATGGACTAATGCATTAAGTATACAATATGGTATTCTTAGCTATAGGCACTAAGCTTTATATTAGAGCTACAGAATTTATCTTATATAACTAAAACTTTGTACCCTTTAACTGTCATCTCCCAATTGCCCGCTTCCCCAAATCTTTGGCAACCACCATTTTACCCTCTACTTCTGTGAGTTTGAATATTTTAGATTTCACACATAAATTATTTTATACAGTAATTGTTTTTCTATGTCTGGCTTATTTCACTTAACATAATGTTCTCTAGGTCTATTCATATTTTTACAAATGTCACAAGTCAGGATTTCCTTTTTCTTTTTAAAAGCTAAATAATATTCTATTGCATATTGTGTCTACATATTGTATATTGTATGTTCTATAGTGTCTTTATCTATTTATCCACTGATCGATATTTAAGCTGTTTCCATGTCTTGATTATTGTGAATAATACTGCAATAAGCATGGGGGAGCAGATTTCTCTTCAAGATAGTAATTTTATTTTTATTTTTGGATAAGTACCTGAAAGTAAGATTACTGGATCATATAGTAGTTCTACTTTTAATTTTTTAAGGAACTCCATACTTTTTTGCATGATGCTTATACCAATTTACATTCCTACCAACAGTGTACAAGGGTTCCCTTTTTCCACATCCTCATCAATGCTTGTTATCTTTTGTCTTTTTATAATAACCAATCTAATAGTTGTGAGGTGACATCTTATTGTGGTTTTGATTGCATCTTTCTGATGATTAGTGATGTCGAGCAACTAGTGATGTTGATCTTTTGCATGTCTTCTTTAGATAAGTTTCTATTCAGATTCTTCATTCATTTTAAAATCAGGTTATTTGGTATGTTTGCTGTTGGGTTGTATGACTTCCATACATATTTTTAATATTAACTCATCATCAGATGTGTGGTTTGTGAACATTTTATCCCATTCTGTAGATTGTCTCTTCACTCTGTTGATTCCTTTGCTGTGAAGAAGCTTTTTAGATGGATGTAATCACATTTGTTTATTTTTTGCTTTTATTGCCTGTACTTTTGGTGTTGTATCCAGAAAATCATTGCTAGGAATGTCAAGGAGTGTTTTTTCTATGTATTCTTCTAGAAGTTTATGATTTTATGTCTTACAATTAAGTCTTTAATCTATTTTGAGTTGACTTTTGTGTATGGTGTAAGATATGAATTCAATTTTATTTTTTTGCATGCACATAACCAGGTTTCTCAGCACCATTTACTGAAGAGATTATCCTTGCTCCATTGCATATTCTTAGTGCCCTTGTCAAAGATTAGTTGATCAGATATGTGAAGGTTTATGTCTGGGCTCTCTATTCTGTTTCATTCCTCTATGTCTACGTTTTTATAACAGTACCACACTGTTTTCATTGTTATAGCTTTGTAACATAATTTGGAATCAGAAAGTGAGGTGCCTATAGCTTCGTTTTTTCTTGATAATACTGCTTTTGCTATTCTGTATCTTTTGTGATTCCATATGAAGGTTAACATTATTTTTACTATTTCTGTGAAAAAGGCCATTGTAATTTTGATAGGAATTGCATTGACTCTCTAGATCACTTTGTGTGGCCATTTTAACGATATCAATTCTTCCAATCTATGAACTTGGGATATCTTTCCATGTATTTTTGTTTAATTTCTTTCATCAGTGCTTTATAGTTTTTCAGTATACAGATCTTACACTTCTTTGGTTAAATTTATACCTAAGTAGTTTATTTTTATACCATTGTAAAAAATTGTTTTCTTAATTTCTTTTTCAGATAGTTCATTAGCATATAGAATCATAACTGATTTTTGTATGTTGATTTTGTATTCTGCAAATTTACTAAATTCACTCATTTTAAATAGTTTTTTGGTGGAGTCTTTAGGGTTTTCTTTATATAAGATCGTGTCATCTACAAACAGAGGGAGTTTCACTTCTTCTATTCTAATGTTGGTGGCTTTTGTTTCCTTTTTTGGGCTACTTGCTCTGACTAAATCTTCCAGTACCATGTTGAATAGAAGTGGTGAGATTGGGCATCGTTATCTTATTCTTGAACTTAGAGGAAAAGCTTTCAAATTTTCACCATTGGGTATAATGTTAGCTGTGGATTTCCCATACATAAACTTGATTATATTGAGGCACATTCTTTCTATATCTAATTGGTTGAGAGTTTTTGTCATGAAAGTTGTTGAATTTTGTTGCATGCCTTTTCTGCATATACTAAGATAATCATATATTTCTTATCCTTCATTCTGTTGTTGCAGTCTATGCCATTTATTAATTTGTGTATGTTGAATAATCTTTGCATCTGGGGGATAATTGCCACCTGATCATGGTGTATGGTCCTTTTAATGTGCTACTGAATTTGGTTTGTTAGTGGTTAGTTGAGAATTTTTGCATCTATGCTCATCAGGGATATTGGCTTGTAGTTTTCTTTTCTTGTAATGTGCTTGTCTGGGTTTGGTATCAGGGAAATGCTGGCCTTGTGTTATCAGTTTGAAAGTCTTCTCACTTCTAATTTTTTTTAAGAGTTTGAGCAGCATTGACACTAAATCTTTAAATGTTGTTAGAACTCAACTGTGAAGCCAACAGATCCTAGTCTTTCTTTTCAAAGTGAATTTTTTAAAATGACTGATTTAGTCTCCTTACTTGTTATTGGTCCATTCAGATTTTCTATTTCTTCATAGTTCAGTCTTAGGAACTTGGATGTTTCTAAGAATGATTCATCTCTTCTAGATTAAGTACCTTTTTGATGTATAATTATAATCTCTTATATTCCTTTGTGTTTCTATGGTATCGGTTGTAATACCTCCTGTCTTATTTATAATTTTATTTATTTGAGTCTTCTGTTTTTTCCCTTAGTTTAGCTAAGAATTTGTCTATTTTGCTCACCTTTTCAAAAAACAAAGTATTAGTTTCATTGATCATTTCTGTTTTTCTAGCTTCTATCTCATTTCTTTCTGCTTTTAACTTTATTATTTTCTTTTTGCTAATTGTGAGCTTAGTTTGTTCTTCTTTATCTACCTCCATAAGGTATAACAGGTTGTTTATTTGTGATCATTCTTTTTTCTTAATGTATGTTGTTATTGCTATAAACTTCTTAGAACTGCTTTGGCTGTATCCCATAAGTTTTGGTATATGTGTTGCCATTTTTATTTGTCTCAAGATATTTTTTGATTTTTTCTTTCACTGGTTATTTAGTAGAGTGTTGCTTAATTTCTACATATTTGTGAAATTTTCCAGTTTGTCTCCTGTTATTGATTTCTAGTTTCATAACACTGTGGTCAGAAAAGATACTTGGTATAATTTTGACCTTAAATTTGTTAGGACTGATTTTGTGGCCTGCCGTATGATCTATTCCAGAGAATATTCATGTGTTCTTGAGAAGAATGTGTACTCTTCTGTTGGATGGACTGTTCTGTTTATGTTCTTTGGGTCCATTTCCTCTATAGTGCTGCTCATGTTTACTGCTTTCTTATTGATTTTCTGTCTGGATGATCTACCTATTGTTGAAAGTGGGGTATTTAAGTCCCCTACTATTATTGTATTGCTGTCTATCTCTCCCTTCAGTTTGGTTAATATTTACTTTATATATTTAGGTGCTCCAATATGGGCTGCCTATTTATTTACAATTGTTATGCCTTCTTGATAAATTGCTTTATCATTATATAATGACTTTCTTTGTTCCTTGTGACAGTTTTCACTTAAAGTCTATTTTGTCTTATATAAGTATAGTCACCCCTGCTCTCTTTTGGTTTCTATTTAATTTACTATCTTTATTCATCTTTTCACTTTCAGTCTATGCATGTTCTTAAATATAAAGTGAGTCTGTTATGGGTTATATATGTTGGATCTTGTTTTTATTCATTTGGTAGCTATGCCTTTTGATTGGAGAATTTAATACACTTATATTTAAATTAATTATTCATAGGTAAGGCCTTACTATTTCCATTTTGTTCTTTTCTGGCTATTTTGTAGTTCTTTTGTTTTATTTCTTCTTTTCTTGATGATTTAATAATTTTTTGCAGTGCAGTGGTATGCTTCGATTACTTTCTTTTTATTTTTTGTGTGTCTACTAAAACTTTTTTCTTTGTGATTATTAGGAAGTTTACATAAAACATCTATAGTTACAGCAGCTTATTTTAGGTTGATAACAATTTAATACTGATAGCATATAAAACATAAAACTCTATACTTCCTTGCTCTCCATGTCCACCACATTTCTTTTTATGATACTTTAAGTTCTAGGGTACATGTGGACAATGAGCAGGTTTGTTACACAGGTATACATTGTGCCATGTTGGCTTGCTGCGCCCATCAACTTGTCATTTACATTAGGTATTTCTCCTAATGCTATCCCTCCTCCAGGCCCCCAGCCCCCACCAGACCCCAGTGTGTGATGTTCCCTGCCTAGTGTCCATGTTTTCTCATTGTTCAATTCCCACCTATGAATGAGAACGTGCGGTGTTTTGTTTTCTGTCCTCTTGTTAGTTTGCTGAGAATGATGGTTTCCAGCTTCATCCATGTCCCTGCAAAGGAAATGAATTCATGCTTTTTTATGGCTGCATAGTATTCCATGGTGTATATATGCCACATTTTCTTAATCCAGTCTATCATTGATGTACATTTGGGTTTGTTCCAAGTCTTTGCTATTGTGAATAGTGCCGCAATAAACATATGTGTGCATGTGTCTTTATAGTAGCATGATTTATAATCCTTTGGGTATATACCCAGTAATGGGATTGCTGTCTCAAATGGTATTTTCTAGTTCTAGATCCTGAGGAATCACCACACTGTCTTCCACAATGGTTTAGCTAATTTACACTCCCACCAACACTGTAAAAGCATTCCTATTTCTCCACATCCTCTCCAGCATCTGTTGTTTTCTAACTTTTTAATGATCACCATTCTAACTGGTGTGAGATGGTATCTCACTGTGGTTTTGATTTGCATTTCTCTGATGACCAGTGATGATGAGCATTTTTTCATGTGTCTGTTGGCTGCATAAATGTCTTCTTTTGAGAAATGTCTGTTCATATCCTTTGCCTACTTTTTGATGAGGTTGTTTGATTTTTTCTTGTAAATTTGTTTAAGTTCTTTGTAGATTCTGGATATTAGCTATTTGTCAAATGGGTAGATTGCAAAAATTTTCTCCCATTCTGTAGGTTGCCTGTTCACTCTGATGATGGTTTCTTTTGCTGTGCAGAAGCTCTTTAGTTTAATTACATCCCATTTGTCTATTTTGGCTTTTGTTGCTATTGCTTTTGTGTTTTAGTCATGAAGTCCTTGCCCATGCCTATGTCCTGAATAGTACTGCCTACGTTTTCTTCTAGGGTTTTTATGGTTTTAGGTCTTACATTTAAGTCTTTAATCCATCTTGAGTTAATTTTTGTGTAAGGTGTAAGGAAGGGATCTAGTTTTAGCTTTCTACATATGGCTAGCCAGTTTTCCCAGTACCATTTGTTAAATAGGGAATCCTTTTCCCATTTTTTGTTTTTGTCAGGTTTGTCAAAGATCAGATGGATGTAGATGTGTGGTGTTATTTCTGAGGCCTCTGTTCTGTTTCATTTGTCTATATATCTGCTTAGATAACAATACCATGCTGTTTTGGTTACTGTAGCCTTGTAGCATAGTTTGAAGTCAGTAGCATGATACCTCCAGGTTTGTTCTTTTCGCTTATGATTGTCCTTGCTATGCAGGCTCTTTTTTGGTTCCATATGAACTTTAGAGTAGTTTTGTTCCAATTCTGTGAAGAAAGTCATTGGTAGCTTGATGGGGATGGCATTGAATCTATAAGTTACCTTGGGCAGTATGGCCATTTTCATGATATTGATTCTTCCTATCCATGAGCATGAAATGTTCTTCCATTTATTTGTGTCTTCTTTTATTTCATTGAGCAGTGGTTTGTAGTTCTCCTTGAAGACGTCCTTCACAACTCTTGTAAGTTGGATTCCTGGGTATTTTATTCCCTTTGTAGCGATTGTGAATGGGAGCTCACTCATGCTTTGGCTGTCTGTTTGTCTGTTATTGGTGTATAGGAATGCTTGTGATTTTTGTACATTGATTTTGTATCCTGAGACTTTGCTGAAGTTGCTTATTAGCTTAAGGAGATTTGGGGCTGAGATGATGGAGTTTTCTAAATATACAGTCATGTCATCTGCAAACAGGGACAATTTGACTTCCTCTTTTCCTAATTGAATACCCTTTATTTCTTTCTTTTGCCTGATTGCCCTGGCTGGAACTTCCAACACTGTTGAATAGGAGTGTTGAGAGAGGGCATCCTTGTCTTGTGCCAGTTTTCAAAGGGAATTCTTCCAGTTTTTCCCATTCAGTATGATATTGGCTGTGGGTTTCTCATAAATAGCTCTTATTATTTTGAGCTACATTCCATCAATACCTAGTTTATTGAGAGTTTTTAGCATGAAGGGGTGTTGAATTTTGTTGAAGGCCTTTTCTGCATCTGTTGAGATAATCATGTGGTTTTTGTGGTTTGTTCTGTTTGTGTCATGGATTACTTTTATTGATTTGCATATGTTGAACCAGCCTTGCATCCCAGGTATGAAGCTGAGTTGATTGTGGTGGATAAGCTTTTTGATCTGTTGCTGGATTTGGTTTGCCAGTATTTTATTGAGGATTTTTGCATCAATGTTCATCAGGGATATTGGTCTAAAATTCTCTTTTTTTGTTGTGTGTCTGCCAGGCTTTGATAGAAGGATGATGCTGGCCTCATAAAATGAGTAAGGGAGGATTCCTTCTTTTTCTTTTCATTGGAACAGCTTCAGAAGAAATGGTACCAGCTCCTTTTTTTACCTCTGGTAGACTTCGGCTGTGAATCTGTCTGGCCCTGGACTTTTTTTGGTTGTTAGGCTATTAATTATTGCCTCAATTTCAGAAACTTTTATTGGTCTATACAGAGATTCAACTTCTTCCTGGTTTAGTCTTGGGAGGTTGTGTGTGTCCCAGAATTTATTCCTTTCTTCTAGATTTTCTAGGTTATTTGCGTAGAGGTGTTTATGGCATTCTTGGATGGCTGTTTGTATTTCTGTGGGATTGGTGGTGATATTCTCCTTATCATGTTTTATTGCATCTATTTGAGTCTTCTCTCTTTTCTTCTTTATTAGTGTTGCTAGCAGTCTATCTATTTTGTTGATTTAAAAAAAAAAACAGCTCCTGGATTCATTGATTTTTTTGAAGGGTTTTTTGTGTCTCTATCTCCTTCAGTGCTGCTCTGATCTTAGTTATTTCTTGCCTCCTGCTAGCTTTTGAATTTGTTTGCTCTTGCTTCTCCAGTTCTTTTAATTGTGATGTTAAGGTGTCAATTTTAGATCTTTCTTGCTTTCTTTTGTGGGCATTTAGTGCTATAAATTTCCCTCTACTCACTGCTTTAAATGTGTCCCAGAGATTCTGGTATGTTGTGTCTTTCTTCTGATTGGTTTCAAAGAGCATCTTTATTTCTGCTTTCATTTCGTTATTTACCCAGTAGTCATTCAGGAGCAGGTTGTTCAGTTTCCATGTAGTTGTAGTTGTGTGGTTTTGAGTGTGATTCTTAATCCTGAGTTCTAGTTTGATTGCACTGTGGTCTGAGAGACAGTTTGTTGTGATTTCTGTTCTGTTACATTTGCTGAGGAGTGTTTTACTTTCAATTATGTGGTCAATTTTAGAATAAGTTCGATAAGGTGCTGAGAAGAATGTATATTCTGTTGATTTGGGATGGAGAGTTCTGTAGATGTCTATTAGGTCCACTTGGTGCAGAACTGAGTTCAAATCTTGGATATCTTTGTTAACCTTCTGTCTCATTGATCTGTCTAATATTGACAGTGGGGCGTTGAAGTCTCCCGTCATTATTTTGTGGGAGTCTAAGTCTCTTTGTAGATCTCTAAGGACTTGCTTTATAAACCTGGGTGCTCTTGTATTGGGTGCATATGTATATATAGGATAGTTAGTTCTTCTTGTTGAATTGCTTCCTTTACCATTATGTAATGGCCTTCTTTGTCTCTTTTGACCTTTGTTGGTTTAAAGTCTGTTTTATCAGAGACTAGGATTGCAACCCCTGCTGCTTTTTGCTTTCCATTTACTTCATAGATTTTCCTCTATCCCTTTATTTTGAGCCTATGTGTGTCTCTGCACATGAAATGGGTCTCCTGAATACAGCACTCTGATGGTTCTTGATTCTTTATCCAATTTGCCAGTCTGTGTCTTAATTGGCGCATTTAGCCCATTTACATTTAATCCTATGTGTGAATTTGATCCTCTCATTATGATGTTATGTGTGAATTTGATCCTCTCACTATGATGTTAGCTGGTTATTTTGCCCATTAATTGATGCAGTTTCTTCCTAGCATCAATGGTCTTTACAATTTGGCATGTTTTTGCAGTTGCTGGTACCGGTTGTTCTTTTCCATGTTTAGTGCTTCCTTCAGGAGCTCTTGTAAGGCAGGCCTGGTGGTGACAAAATCTCTCAGCAATTGCTTTTCTCTAAAGGATTTTATTTCTCTTTCACTTATGAAGCTTTGTTTGGCTGGATATGAGATTCTGGGTTGAAAATTATTTTCTCTAAGAATGTTGAATATTGGCCCCCACATTCTTGTTGCTTATCGTTTCTGCTGAGAGATCCACTGTTAGTCTGATGGGCTTCCCTTTGTAGGTAACCCGACCTTTCTCTCTGGCTGCCCTTAACATTGTTTCCTTCATTTCAACCTTGGTGAATCTGACGATTATATGTGTTGGAGTTGCTCTTCTCAAGGAGTATCTTTGTGGTGTTGTCTATATTTCCTGAATTTGAATGTTGGCCTGCCCTGCTAGTTGGAGTTCTCCTGGATAATATCCTGAAAAATGTTTTCTAACTTGGTTCCATTCTCCCTGTCACTTTCAGGTACACCAATCAAATGTAGATTTGGTCTTTTCACATAGTCCCATATTTCTTGGAGGCTTTGTTCATATCTTTTTACTCTTTTCTCTAATCTTGTCTTCTCACTTTATTTCATTAATTTGATCTTCAATCACTGATATTCTTTCTTCCACTTGATCCAATCAGCTATTGAAGCTTGTGCATGCATCATGAAGTTCTCTTGCTGTGATCTTTAGCTCCATTAGGTCTTTTAAGGTCTTCTCTATACTGTTTATTCTAGTTAGCCATTCGTCTAACCTTTTTTCAAGGTTTTTAGCTTCCTTGCAATGGTTTTAGAACATGCTCCTTTAGCTTGAAGAAGTTTGTTATTACTGACCTTCTGAAGCCTACTTCTGTCAACTTGTCACAGTCATTCTCCATCCAGTTTTGTTCCCTTGCTGGTGAGGAGTTGTGATCCTTTGCAGGAGAAGAGGTGCTCTGGTTTTTGGAATTTTCTGCTTTTCTGCTATGGTTTCTTCCCATCTTTGTGGTTTTATCTACCTTTGGTCTTTGATGTTGGTGACCTACAGATGGTGTTTTTGTGTGGATGTCCCTTTTGTTGATGTTGATGCTGGTCCTTTCTGTTTGTTAGTTTTCCTTCTAACAGGCCCCTCAGCTGCAGGTCTGTTGGAGTTTGCTGGAGGTCCACTCCAGACCCTGTTTGCCTAGGTATCACCAGCAGAGGCTGCAGAACAGCAAATATTGCAGAACAGAAAATATTGCTGCCTGATCCTTCCTCTGGAAGCTTCGTCCCAGAGGGGGACCTGCCTGTATGAGGTGTCTATCAGCCCCTACTGGGAGGTGTCTCCCAGTCAGGCTACATGGGGGTCAGGGACCCACTTGAGGAGGCATTCTGTCTGTTCTCAGAGCTCAAACGCTGTGCTGGGAGAACCACTACTCTCTTCAGAGCTGTCAGACAGGGATGTTAAAGTCTGCGGAAGTTGTCTGCTGGCTTTTGCTCAGCTATACCCTGCCCACAGAGGTGGAGTCTATAGAGGCAGTAGACCTTGCTGAGGTGTGGTGGGCTCTGCCCAGTTCGAGCTTCCTGGCCGCCTTGTTTACCTCCTCAAGTCTCAGAAATGGTGGACGCCCCTCCCCCCATCAGGCTGCAGCCTCGCAGGTTGATCTCAGACTGCTGCGCTAGCAGTGAGCAAGGCTCTGTGGGCGTGTGACCCGCTAAGCCAGGCACGGGAGGGAATCTCCTGGTTTGCCGGTTGCTAAGACCATTGAAAAGCACAGTGTTTAGGCAGAAGTGTACCAGTTTTCCAGGTACAGTCTGTCACAGCTTCCTTGGTTAGGAAAGGGAAATTCCCTGACCCCTTGAACTTCCCGGGTGAGGTGAAGCCCCGCCCTGCTTCGGCTCAGCCTCTGTGGGCTGCACCCACTGTCCAACCAGTCCCGGTGAGATGAACAAGGTACCTCAGTTGGAAATGCAGAAATCGCCTGTCTTCTCCATCAATCTCACTGGGAGCTGCAGACCGGAGCTCTTCCTATTTGGCCATCTTGGAAGCAACAACCAAGAATCCATGTCCACCACATTTTATGCTATTGGCACAGTTTACTTTTTTTTTTTTTTTTAGACAGAATCTCACTGTGTCACCCAGGCTGGAGTGCAATGGCACAATCTCAGCTCACTGCAACCTCTGCCTCTTGGGTTCAAGTGATTCTACTGCCTCAGCCTCTTGAGTAGCTGGGACTACAGGCATGCACCACCACACCTGGCTAATTTTTGTATTTTTTTTAGTAGAGATGGGGTTTCACCATGTTGGCCAGGCTGGTCTTGAACTCCTGACCTCAAATGATCCACCTGTCTCGGCCTCCCAAAGTGCTAGGATTACAGATGTGACCCATCACACCCAGGCTGTAGTTTATATTTTTTACAGTATTTATCTATTAACAAATTATTGTAGTTATAATTAGTTTCAACACTTTTGTCTTTTAACTTTTATTCTAGAGTTAAAAGTGATTTACATACTATCATTACAGTGTTAGAGTTTTTTGAATTTGACTATATACTTACCTTCATCCATGAGTTGTATACCTTCAAATATTCTTATGTTGCTAATTAATGTTCTTTAGCTTTAACTTGAATAATTCCCTTTAATATTGTTTTGTATGGCAGGCCTGATGTGACCAACTCCTTCAGCTTTTGTCTGGCAAAGTCTTTATTTCTTCTTAATTTCTGATCAACAGGTTTGCTAGATATAGTTATTTGGGTTGGCAGGGTTTTACTTTCAATTTTTTGAGTATATAATCTAACTTTCTCCTGACCTGCAGGGTAATCTGCTGACAGTCTTATGAAGGTTCCCTTGTATGTGGCAAATAGCTTTTTACTCACTGCTTTCAAAATTTTCTGTTTTTGATTTTTGACAGTTTGATTATAATGTGACTCAGTGAAGACCTCTTTATTCTCAACCTATTTGGAGTTCTTTGGACTTCATGCATCTGGATGTTCATTTCCCTACCCAGATTTTGGATATTTTCTGTCATTATTTCTTTAAATTAGTTTTCTACCCCATCTTCCTGCTCTGCTCCTCTGCAACTCTTATAATGATATATATTTACTTGACGGTGCCCTATAAATCCCGAGGGCTTTCTTTACTCCTTTTTAAAAAGATAGTATATCAAAGACTTATCAATCTCTCACAAACATATTAGCAAAAAAAAAGTTAATAAATTTAAGCTCACTGTAAGTATGTATTCCACTCTCACCATCTTTTTTTAAACTATTAAGTTCAGGCATACATGTGCAGGTTTGTTATATAGGTAAACTTATGTCATGGAGGTTTGTTTTACATATTATTTCATCATTCACATGTTAAGTCCAGAACCCATTAGTTATTTTTCTTAATCCTCTTCCTCTTCCCACTCTCCACTCTTTGACAGGCTCCAGTGTGTGTTGTTCTCCTCTATGTGTCCATATGTTTTTATCATTTAGCTCTTAATTGTAAGTGAGAATATATGGTAATTGGATTTGTGTACATGCATTAGTTTGCTAAGGATAATGGCATCCAACTACATTCATGTTACTGCCAAGAACATGATATCATTCTTTTTATGCCTGCATAGTATTCCGTGATGCATATATACTACATTTTCTTTATCCAGTCTACCATTGATGGGCACTTAGATTGATTCCATATCTTTGCTATTGTGAATGGTGCTGCAATAAACATATTCATGCATGTTTCTCTATGGTAGAACAGTTTATATTCCTTGAGAGTATATACCCAGTAATGGGGTTGCTGGGTCATGTAGAATTTCTGTTTTTATGTCTTTGAGAAATTGCAACACTGTCTTCCACAATGGTTGAACTAATTTATACTCCCACGAATGGTGTCTAGGCATTCATTTTTCTCCACAACCTTGTCAGCATCTGTTACTTTTTGATTTTTTAATAACAGCCATTCTGACTGATGTGAGATGGTATCTCATTGTAGTTTGATTTGCATTTCTTTAATAATCAGTGATGTTGAGTTTTTCTTCATATGGTCATTGGCCACATGTATGTCTTTTTTTAAAAAAGTGTCTGTGTATAATATTTGCCCACTTTTTAATGGGGTTATTTGTTTTTTCTTGTAAATTTGTTTAAGTTTCTCATTGACGTTAGTTATTAGACAATTGTCAGATGCTTTGCAAATTTTTTCTCCCATTTTGTAGGTTGTCCATTCACTCTATTGATAGCTTCCTTTGCTGTGCAGAAGCTCTTTAATTAGATCCCATTTGTGAATTTTGGCTTTTGTTGCCACTGCTTTGATATCTTCAGGAAATATTTTTCAGTTCCTATTTCCAGAATGGTATTTCCTAGGTTGCCTTCCAAGGTTTTCATAGTGTTCAGTTTTACATTGAAGTCCTTAATCTATCTTAATTTTTGTATATGGTATAAGGAAGAGATCCAGTTTTAATCTTCTGCATATGGGTAGGTTGTTATCCCAGAATCTTTTGCCTATTGCTTGTATTTGTCAAAGATCAGATAGTTGTAAGGGTGCAGCCATACTTCTGGGTTCTCTATTCTGTTCTATTGGTCTACATGACTGCTTTTATACCAGCACCATGTTGTTTTATTTACTGTAGCCTTGTTGTACAATTTTAAGTCAGGTAACTTGATTTCTAGCCGTGTTCTTTTTGATTAGGATTGACTTGGCTATTGGGACTCTTTATGTTTCCATATAAATTTTAAAATAGTTTTTTTCCTAGTTCTGTAAAAAATGCCAATGCTAGTTTAATAGGAGTAGCATTGAACCTTTAAATTGCTTTGGGCTGTTTGGACATTACAAGGATATTGAATCTTCCTATTCAGGAGCATGGAATGTTTTTTCATTGGTTTGTGTCATTCCTGATTTCTTTGAACAGTGTTTTGTAGTTCTCCTTGTGGATATCTTTCACCACCATCAGTAGTTGTGTTGTTAGGTATTTGTGTGTGTGTGTGTGTGTGTGTGTGGCAATTGTGAATAGAATTGCGTTTCTCATTTGGCTCTCAGCTTGATTCTTGTGTTTGTTTAGAAATGTTAGTGACTTTTGCACATTGCTTTTTTATCCTGAAACTTCAGCAAAGTTTGTCAGCTGAAGGCGCTTTTGGGCCAAGACTATGGGGTTTTCTAGATATCGGATCATGTTGTTTGCAAACAGGGATGGTTTGACTTCCTCTTTTACTATTTGGATGACCTTCATTTATTTCTTTTGCCTGATTGTCCTAGTCAGAACTTCCAATACTATGTTGAATAGGAGTAGTGAGAGGGCGTCCTCATCTTACCTTGAAAGTCCTCCCAGTTTTCAAGGGAAATGCTTCCAGATTTTGCCCATTGAGTATGATGTTGGCTGCGGTTTTGTCATAGATGGCCCTTATTATTTTGAGATGTTTGTTAAATACCTAGTATATTGAAAGCTTTTAACATGAAGGGGTGTTGAATTTTATCAAAAGCCTTTTCTGAATCTATTGAAATAATCATGTGGTTTTTGTTTTTAGTTCTATTCATGTGATGAATCACATTTATCAATATGATTATGTTGAACCAACCTTGCATCCCAGGGATAAAGCCTACTTGATAAGGCTTGATAAGCTTTTTGGTGGGTTTCTGGATTCACCATGCCAGTATTTGATTGAGGATTTTTGCATCAATGTTCATTAAGGGTATTGGCCTGAACGTTTCTTTTTTTATTGTGTCTCTGCCAGGTTTTGGTATCCAGATAATCCTGACCTCATAGAATGAGTTGGGTAGGAGTCCTTCTTTCTCAATTTTTTGGTCTAGTTTCCATAGGAATGATACCAGCTCTTCTTTGTAAATGTCATAGAATTCATCTGTGAATGTATGTGGTCCTGGGCTTTTCTTGGTGGGTAGTGTAATTCTTATTGACTCAATTTCAGAGCTTGTTATTGATCTGCTCAGAGATTCAATTTCTTCCTGGTTCTGTTTTGGGAGGGTGTATTTCTTCAGGAATTTTAAAATTTCTTCTAGATTTTACAGTTTATCTGCGTTGAGGTGTTCATGATATTCTCTGAGATGATTTGTGTTTCTGTGGGGTCAGTGGGAATATCCCCCTTGTCATTTCTGATTGTGTGTATTTGTCTTCTCTCTTTTCGTCTTAGTCTAGCTAGGGGTCTACCTATTTTATTAGTTCTTCCAGAAAACCAGTCCCTGGATTTATTGATCTTTTGAATAGGTTTTGTTTTTTGTTTTTGTTTTTTTTTTTTGTATGTCAATCTTCTTCAGTTCAGCTCTGATTTTGGTTATTTCTTGTCTCCTGCTAGCTTTGGGACTTATTTGCTCTTGGTTTTTAGTTCTTTTTATTGTGATGTTAGCTTGATAACTTGAGATCTTTTTAACATTTTGATGTGGTCATTTAGTAGTATAAATTTCCCTCTCAACACTACTTTAGCTGCATCCCAGAGATTCTGGTACTTTGTAACTTTGTTCTCATTAGCTTCAAAGAGCTTCTTGATTTCTGCTTTAATTTCATTAATTATCCAAAAGTCATTCCGGAGCAGGTTATTCAACTTCCATGTCATTGTATGGTTTTGAGTAAATTTCTTGGTCTTGATTTCTAATTTGATCATGCTATTGTCCTAGAAATTGTTTGTTATGATTTCCGTTCTTTTGCATTTGCTGAGGAGTATTTTACTTCTGATTATGTGATCAATTTACAGTTGTCCCTTGTGGTGGTGAGAATAATGTATATTCTGGGTTTTTTTATTTTTATTTTTATTTTTTTAATTTTATTATTATTATACTTTAAGTTTTAGGTATTCTGGGTTTTCATTTGCTTTTTTTTTTGTTTGTTTGGTGGAGAGTTCTGTAAATGCCTATCAGGTCTATTTGATGCTGTACTATGTTCTGGCCCTAAATATTCTGTCTCAATTATCTGTCCAGTATTGTGAGTGGGGTGTTAAAATCTCCCACTGTCATTGTGTAGGAGTCTAAGTCTCTTTAAAGGTTTCTAAGAACTTGCTTTATGAATCTGGGTGCTCCTGTGTTGGGTGCATATATATTTAAGATACTTAGATGATTTTGTTGAATTGAACTCTTGACCATTATGTAATGCTCTTTTTTGTCTTTTTTGATTGTTGTTGGTGTAAAGACTGTTTTGTCTGAAATTAGGATTGCAACTCCTTTTTTTCTGTTTTCCATTTGCTGGGTAGATTTTTCTCTATCTGTTTATTTTGAGCCTATGTGTGTCACTGCATATGAGATGGGTCTCTCAGAGACATTATATCAATGGGTATTGGTTCTTTATCTAGCTTGCCACTCTGTGTCTTTTAATTGGGGAATTTAGCCCATTTACCTCAAGATTAGTATGATATGTGTGGATTTGATTCTGTCACCATGATGTTAGCTGGTTATTTTGCACACTTGTTTATGCGGTCGTTTTATAGTGTCAGTGTGTACCTCAGTGTTTTTGTAGTGGCTTGTAATGGTCCTTCCTTTCCATATTTATTGCTTCCTTCAGGACTTCTTGTAAGGCAAGTCTGGGGGTAACGAATTTCCTCAGCATTTGCTTGTCTGAAAAAGATCTTATTTCTCCTTCACTTATGATGTTTAGTTTGGCCAGATATAAAATTCTGGGTTGGAGTTTCTTTAAGGATGTTGAATATGTCTCCCAGCCTCTTCTGGTTTGTAGGGTTTTTGCTGAGAGGTCTACTGTTAGTCTGATGATCTTCCTTTTGTAGGTGACCTGACATTTCTCTCTAGTTGCCTTTAACATTTTTTCTTTCATTTCAACCATGGGGAATCTGATAATTATGTCTTGAGGATAATCTTCTTTTGGAGTATCTTACTGAGGTTCCCTGTATTTTCTGAATTTGAATGTTGGCCACTCTAGCTAGGTTGGGAAAGTTCTCCTTGATAATATTCTGAAGTATGTTTTCCATGTTGGTTCCATTCTCCCCATCTCTTTCAGGGACACCAATGAGTCTTATATTCCATCTCTTTACATAATCCCATATATCTTGGAGGTTTTGTTTTTTCCTTTTCATTCATTTTTCTCTTTTTTTGGTCTCACTATCTTGTTTCAGAGAGCTCATCTTCAAGCTCTTAGATTCTTTTCTCCACTTGATGTATTCTGCTATTAATATTTGTGATTACATTATGAAATTCTTGCATTGTGTTTTTCACCTCTATCAGGTCGTTTGTTTTACCATGATTTTTAGCTTCCTTGGATCTGGTTTCAACATACTTCGGTAGCTCAATGATCTTTGTTCCTATCCATATTCTAAATTCTATTTCTGTCATTTCAGCTATCTCTGCCTGGTTCAGAACCCCTGCTAGAGAGGTGATGCAGTTGTTTGGAGGTAAGAAGGCACTCTGGCTTTTCAAGTTGTCAGGGTTCTTGTGCTGATTCTTTCTCACCTTTGTGGGGTTATCTACCTTCAATCTTTTAGGTTGCTTACCTTAGGATGGATTTTTTTTCTTTTATGCTATTTTTGACCTTGAGGGTTTGATTATGGTAAAAGGTGGATTCGGCCAACTGGCTTTGTTTTTGGAAGAATTTAGGGAGCCAACACTCAGCTTCCAACTGCTGAACTGTGTGCTCTAACTCTGTGTTCTTGTATTGGGCCCTGCCTTTCTTTTCTGGCTCCTTGAGGTTAGGAATCCACTATGCTGGGGAAAGGCCCAAAGTGCTTCTGGATCACTAATCACTACACTGTGATAGGTGGTGTTAACCAAAGTGCTTCATAGTGTGGTGACAGCGGAATCCATCCTTGTTTGCATGGGTCAGCCGCAGTGGTAGGGCAGCTGCAGCAGAGTGCTAGTGGGTGCCGGGGTTCCTGCCTCTCTGTGGGTGTTCATCACGGTAGCAGAGGCAATGCAGCTTGGGGGCCACTTCTGGTGATTGTGTGCACAGTTTTGCTGGAGGCGATGTTGGCTCCAGTTGGGTGTGGCACTGGCAGGTGCAGGTCCGAGTGCCTTCTCTGTGCCTCACAAGCAAGAGTGGTCACTCAGGTCAGGGCAGAATCTGCTGTTCTCTGTGCAGAATTAGCATCAGAGCGCAGTGCTCATGGCAGCAGGGCTGGCTGGCTCTTTGCCTGCCAAGACTTCATCTGCAATGGAGATCATTTGGGGGAGGTGGGACAGGCTGCACTCTCACGTGCTGACAGGGCAATGAAAGCAAAACCCACAGGCACACATACACACCAGCAAAGTGATGTGGGGAGTTGCCATGGGTCTGGGGGAAGCTGCAATATGAAGAAAGAATGTGTGGGCTGTTGCATTGCTCTAGGGGCCACCATGCTGTAGCTCTCTGCTGGTCAAGCATAATTCACCAGCACAGAAGCTATGGTGTGGGATCCCAGAGCACCTGAGACTGATCTGCAAGCAGGGATGGCCAGGCTGGGGCCCCAGGAGAGACCGGCAGACCAAGAGCTGCTTGTTTCAGACTGACCCTCTCTCATGGGCAAGGCCACCCTGCAGAGTTCAGGTCTGGAAGTTTTCCTATGGCTAAAGTCTTCTATGGGAGCAAGTTGAGCTTAGGGGGATGGTTTTCCCTGGCCATGCTTTATTACAGGCACTCCTATACCAAACCCTCTGGGATCCATATCAATTGGCTTGCTACCCCTGCCATTTGTTTAAGCAGCCTTAACCACCCCATCAACTGATGTGTCTGTGGTGGTTGAGGGGTCTCTTCCTGCTGATTTCCAGAGGTCCATGGTGAGATAGGATTGCTCCTTACCAGTTCAACTCACTTCTTCCCCCATAACCACTGATGGCCAGGAATGAGTTCTGGTGCACTGTAGTCCCATGAACGGTTCCCAGCTTTCCTTTTTCACTCTTTTAATTCTTTTTTTTCTTTTTGTTCCTTTGAATGGATAATTTCAAATGATCTATCTTTGAATATGCTGATTCTTTCCTCTACTTGATTATCTTCTATCAAAGCTCTCTAATAAAATTTTTATTTCAGACATTGTATTCTTCTGCTCCAGGATTTCTATTTGGTTCTTTTTATAGCTTCTATAAGCTTGTTGAATTTCTCATTTTATTCATGTATTATTTTCCTGATGTTGTTTAATTTTCTATTTGTGTTCTCTTGTAGCTCACTGAGCTTCTTTAAGGTGACTACTTTGTATTCTTTGGCAGACAATTTTTGATCTCCAATTTTTTAAGGTCAGCCACTACCCACTGGAACTTTATTTTCTTTCTTTGGTCCTGTCACATTTCCTTGATTCTTCTTGTTCCTTGAAGCTCTGCATTGCCATGTTTGCATTTGAAAAAGTATTCACCTCCTCCAGTCTTTATTGACTGGCTTTGGGAGAAAAAGTCCTTCTACATATTCTGGTAGACACGCAGACTTTTTCTATGGATTTTCCTGCTTCACTCCTTTTGTTCCTTCTCAGAAGGAAAGTTTTAGGATTGTGTGCCTTCTTCCAGTTTTATAAAGCCAGGCCTGGTGCTAAGAGCATCCTGTTTAGCTTCCCTAGAGCAGTGCCCTGAAATGTTAAAGTTTGTACCTTCTTTCAAACCAGCAGAATCATGCCAGCTACTAAGATCTGTACCTGCTGTTGAGATACAAGTGCTGTTTGCTGGAACTCATGTGTGTTGTGTGTGGAAACACATGAGGTGCTGTCTACAGAGGAATGCCACATGGTGAAGTCTGTGAGCTGCTTAGCAAGATTCATGGCCAGCTGTTGAGCATTGTGCAGGTTGCTATGTACTCCTGTCCCTTCTCCTTGCTTTCAGTGGTCCCAGACTATTCAGCTGTGCTGCCGATGCCCTCAGTGTTCTGGGTGGGATGAGGCCTAAGTGGGCCTTTTGGGCAGTGTCCCATAAGGTTAAGGAGCCAAATGCTCAGTTAATTTTCATTTTCCCCTGTGGAAGCAATTATGAACCAAAGTGATCTCTCTTAGAATAAAGCTAGGCTTCCTTGGGGGATGAGTGACATGTAGAGTGAAACTGTTCTTCTCACCTCTTTCAACAAGTCTGCTCTCGTATTTTTTGTTTTACTGGAATACTGGAACCTCTCAGCTAAACTCTGGGGCTCTGATATGGTTTGGCTCTGTGTCTCCACCCAAATTTCATCTTGAATTGTAATCCCCACAAGTTGAGGGAGGGACCTGGTGGGAGGTGATTGAACCATGGGGTTGGTTTCCCCCATTCTGTTCTCATGATAGAGAGTTCTCATGGATCTGATGGTTTAAAGGTGGCAGTTTCCCTTGTGTGCTCTCTCTCTACCCTTCTGCCTTGTGAAAAAGGGGCCTACTTCCCCTTTGCCTTCCACTATGATTATATGTTTCCTGAGGCCTCCCCAGCCATGCAGAACTGTGTGTTAATTAAACCTCTTTTGTTTATAAATTACCCAGTCTCTGGTAGTATTTTTATAGGATTGTGGAAACAGACTAATACAGAGAATTAGCACTGGGAGTGGGGCACTGCTATAAAGATAACCTGAAAAGGTGGAAGCAACTTTGAAACTGGGTAATAGGCAGAGGTTGGAACAATCTTGACGGCTCAGAAAAAGACAGAAAGATGAGGGAAAGACTGGAACTTCCTAAAGACTTGTTGAATGGTTTTGATCAAAATCCTGATAATGACATGGATGGACAATGAAGTCAAGCTTGAGGTGGTCTCAGATGGAACTTATTGGGAAATGGAGCAAATGTTACTCTTACCATGCTTTAGCAAAGAGACTGGTGGCATTTTGCTCCTGCCCTAGAGATCTGGGGAAATTTGAACTTGAGAGAGATGATTAGGGTATCTGGTGGAAGAAATTTCTAAAGAGCAAAGCATTCAAGAAGTGACCTGGCTGATTCCGAAAGTGTTTGGTCATATGCATTCACAAAGAGAATACCTAAAAAACTGGAAATTTATTTTAAAGGAAAACAGAACATAAATGTTTAGAAAATCTGCAGCATGACCATGAGGTAGAAAAGAAAAACCTATTTTCTTGGGAGAAATTGAAGGCTGCTGCAGAAATTTGCCTAAGTAATAAGGAGCAATAAGTTAGTAGCCAAGATCATGAGAAAAATGTCTCCAGAGCATGCCAGAGATCTTTGTGGCAGCCCCTCCCATCACAGGTCTAGAAGTCTAGGAGGTAAAAATGGTTTTGGGGCTGGGCCCAGGACCCCACTGCTCTGTTCAGCCTGTGGACCTGGTACCCTGCATCCCAGCTGCTCCATCCCCAGTCCTGGCTAAAAGGGACCAAAGTACCACTGGAGCCATGGCTTCAGAGGGTACAAACCCAAAGCCTTGTTGGCTTCTATGTGGTGTTGGGTCTGCAGTGTGCAGAAGACAAGAGTTGAGCTTTGGGAATCTCTGCCTAGATTTTAGAGGATGTATGGAAACACTTAGATGTCCAGGCAGAAGTCTGTTGCAGGAGTGGGACCCTCATGGAGAACCTCTAGGGCAATGCAGAGGGAAAAGGTGGGGTTGGTGCACCCACAGAGAGTCCCCAATGGGGCACTGCCTAGTGGAGCTGTGAGAAGGTCACCATCCTCCAGACCCCAAAAAGGTAGATACATTGAAAGCTTGCACTGTACACCTGGAAAAAACACAGACACTCAATGTCAGCCCGTGAAAGCATCTGTGGGGGCTGCAGAGACACAGTAGTGGAGCTGCCCAAGGCCTTAGGAGTGGACTTCTTGCATCAGTGTGCCATGGATGTGAGACATGGAGTCAAAGGAGGTTATTTTAAAATTTTAAGATTTAATGAGTGCCCTGCCAGGTTTTGAACTTGCATAGGGATGGTGGCCTCTTTGTTTTGGCCAATTTCTCCAATTTGGAATGGGAACATTTACCCAATGCCTCTACCCCCATTGTATCTAGGAAGTAAAAAACTTGTCTTTGATTTTACAGGCTCATAGGTGGAAGGGACTTTGCTTGTCTCAGATGAGACTTTGGACTTCAACATTTGAGTTGCTGCTGAAATGAGTTAAGACTTTGGGGGACTGTTGGGAAGTCATGATTGACTTTGAAATGTGAAAGGCACATGAAATTTTTGAGGGGTTAGGTGTGGAATAATATGGTTTGGCTCTGTGTCCCCACCCAAAATTATAATCCAATTGTAATCCCCACATGTCGAGGGAGAGACCTGGTGGGTGATGATTGTATCATGGGGGTGGTTTCTGCCATGCTATTCTCATGATAGCAAGGAGTTCTCACAAGATCTACTGGTTTAAAAGTGGTAGTGTTCCCTATGCTCTCTCTCTCTATCCTGCCACCTTGCGAAGAAAGTGCCTTTCTTTCCCTTAACCTTACACCATGATTGTAAGTTTCCTGAGGCCTCCTCAGCCATGTGAAACTGTGAGTCAATTAAACCTGTTTTGTTTATAAATTACCCAGTCTCAGGTAGTATTTTTATAGCGGTGTGAAAACAGACTAATACAGGCTCTAACAAAGATATTCTAGTCTGTGATTGGTTGAGAAATTTGGTGTTTCTCTTGAAGGCGATATGGGTTGGAACCTCTTATTCCACCGTCTTGCTAACATCCTATGTTGCTTTCTTCTTAGTCTTCCCCCTTCCCCACCATTGTGTAACTTGGTGGAACCATTTGGGTTACATAATTATCCCACTGTATTCTCACCACTGTTCAAATCCATAGCTTTAAGCCATATTTAATCTCCACATCTCTTGAATTAGTCACCAATTACTATATAGGTTGATTTTGTAGAATATATCTCTGCTCTATTCTTGCCGAGTCTTTTTCTTTATCCTTTCACCTACTAATTAGTTTCTTGTTCATCTGAACTTATAACAGTGTCTGACAAATTATATTATAGTGATGCATTGCACTTCCATTCTTTCTTACCCAAGCTCTTTATGTATGGGTACTGCTTGCCTCAGAAGATGTGCTGCATTCAGAAATTTTCTTTGATTTCATGCCTGATTGTTTTCCAGGAGTTTTCAGTATCTGGAGTTGGGCAAAGTATACTCTGGTTTAGAAAGCATCTTTAAATGGTAGGGAGAGATACTTGCAGTGTCCCAGTTGCTATCAGTTCTGGAATGCTGAGATGTGAATGTATGGTGATAGAGGCATGAAACATCTATCTATTAATTTTTAGAAATTTTGTTGCATAAAGTGAGAGTGTGTCAGAAACTATAGTTCTACCAACTGTCTTTTAGCTAATACTAAATCCTCCCAGATTCTGACTGTCTTTCAGCCTTTGTTTTCAGTGTTATCAAGAATTTTTATTTATTTTTGTTTTCAGAAGCTATTTAGTGAGAAGTTGAGAGGATGATTTTGGAATTACTACCCAGAGTCCTCTTGAGCCAGAATTCTTATTGCATTTGAAACTGTTCTTTTGATGCCTTTAAACTTTAAAGCACGCTTTTAAGTTAAAGATCTCTAAAGTTCTTTCTGATGTCAAGACTGAAAGGAGTGTTTTAAAGAATACTGCATATTTTTATTCTTTCCCTAACCCATTTCTCATTCTTATAATTGCTTCCTAGTTTTTGGTAATATAACCCAGATTAATGCAACTACATCATTTGATATTATATAATTTCATTACATAATTTGGCTATTTGCATCCAATTTTATAAACATTCAAAATTTTAAAAATCTAAGTTTATGTTTTATGTGTTAATGTTTATTTTTAATACTATTTTTAACCATAAGACCCCCATTCTTGAAATATTTAATTTGATTTATTCACATTAGTGATACATTGACACCTCATATAGAATTCTTTCATTGAGTTTCCTTCTTTCAGCCTCAAAAGATATTGCAACATGGTCTCCTGGCATGTCAAATTGTGTATTGGACTACAGAAAGCAATTAGAATTTTTTAGCAAAGGGTATTTTTGGGGAATTTCTCAGGTTGACAGGAGAACTTTTCCTTTCAGGAGTTAATGGTGCCATTGCTAGGTTCCTAGCATGGAAAGCCATGGGATCTGGAATAGAGAGTGGAAAAGAGTTCAAGGAAAGCTTGTCATAGTCTTTCTGGCTTTGAAGCTGCTTAGTGTGGATGTACCCCTCTGTGGTGTTTCATGACTTATTAAATTGTACTAATGCAAAGAAGAGGAATGGCCAAAATTATAGATGACTGTCTGAAAAAGACTTTTCCCAGACTGAAGAAGTGGAACAGCTCACTGATAGAGAATTTAATGAATTACAGCTTGGAAGAAACCAAACAAAGATGACTTTACACTAATTTGCCACACACAAAACATTCTCCAAATATACAGGGGATAATGACTAAGCCCTGTGTAAGGGACTTAACTAGGTTGTATGTATACCACAGTTTTGGAAAAAAAGACAACTAACATTCCTTAGGACACACTGGAATTCAAGACTAAAATACTTAATTTATCCAATGGTTAAGTATGAATTGTGCAACCACTGAGCTGCCAAATTTTCCTTTGGTTATGAACTGTTACAGATGCAACCATCACACATCACTGAGAAATTGTAACAGCTTGGTTTTTTCAACTGAAGAAATATAGATTCAATGGATTTGCTCTTTACAGCATTTTTCAGAGTAAACTATGTGTGGTCAGGAAAGGAATTACATCTGGAGTATCTGATAATAAGTCATTTCACAAGCAGTATTTAATGGAAAGATCTAAAATAGCATGTGTGAAAAAAGGTTATTTTGTTCTAGAGGAGGACGAACAATTTTGAACCCTTAGTCACCACAGCAGCTGATGACAATGAAACCTAAGACATCTGATCACTTTAGCATGATCATCTGCAAGGTTCTTACAACTACAACATCAGTTGTTCTCATGATAGTATACTTTTCTTAATGTTTATCATGCTGTGTTTTGTATTTGGAAAGGGGGATAATGTTGTGAAATGAAAACTTTCTCTCAGTTTTAAAAAATAAATGAGACAAATGTAACATCTCTCTAAGTTGTTTTCAAAGCAAGAAGCTTTCTTTGCACAGAGGCTGAGGGTAATATTTTTTTCAACTTTGTGTCTAAGATAAAAAACGAAAACCGACTTTTATGTTTCATTTCAAATTTTACTGGCAAAGACTTATTGCTGACATGGGTCTGGTGCAGACTGAGCTTTTCCTTTCAACTCATACTTAGCAGAGTAGTGTTCTAAATACAGCTTCATTTGCCTAATCACCACACTTTGCTGTCAGGCTAGGTAGAGAGTCTTATATCTGCCAGGTTTTCTGTAAACAGGAAGAAAAATGTTTTCTAGTAAGAATGTTGTCTCCCTATGACTGAGGATGTTTTTGTAATTAATAATAATGCTCGTATGAAGATGATTTGATACTGCACTCTATAGGATGTTGAATTCATTTGGCTATCTTGGGCTGGGAATAGTTGTTTCTAAAAACTGGGACTTAGCTTCATTTATTTTATTGTTTTTCTGTTTTCCTTTGCTCTTACCTTTATTATTGTCTTCTCTTTTATTTGGGTATAACTTGCATTCTCCTTCTAGCATATTAAGGTGGAAGCTTAGATCATTGATTCAGAACTTCTCTTCTAATATAATCATACAATGCTATAAATTTTCCTGTAAGCACTGCTTTAGCTGCCTCCCATAAATGTTAATATTTTGTATTTTTATTTCCATTAAGTTAAAAATGCTTGTAAATTTTCCATGCGATGTCTTCTTTGACCCATGGGTTATTTGGAAGCAGCTTTTTAAATTTCTAAAGATGTGGGGATTAAAAAATATCTTTCTGTTATTAATTTCCAGTTTAATTATCTTGTGGTCAGAGAACACACTTTATACAAATTTAATCTTTAAAAAATGTACTGAGACATGTTTATGGCCCAGAATATAGTTTATTTTGTAAATGCTAAGTGTTTACCTGAAAAATTGTGTATTCTACTGTTGTGTGAGAGAGTATACTATAAATATCTGTTAGATTAAGTTGGTTGATAGTGTTATCCACATCTTGTATAACCTATTGATTTTCTGTATGATTGTTCTACCATCAGTTGCTGATAGAAAACTTCTAAAATCTTTAAACTATAATTTTGGATTTTTGTATTTCTTTTCTCAGTTCCATTAATATTTGCTTCATATACTTTAGAATTCTAATGTATTTGTATATTTATTAGATATGCAAACATTTAGGATTACATTCTCTAGATGAATAAATACCTTTATGATTATAAAATGTCCATCTTTATTCCCGGTAACATTTTTCATTCATTCTAAAAATCACCTTCATCTGAAATTAATATAGCTATTTTAGCTTTCTTTTGCTTAGGCCTAAATGGTATATTTTACTTTGTTCTTTCACTTTTAAGGTTTATTAGTGCTAATTCTTGGATTTGTTTTTTGTTTTTTAATGGCTGTTTTAAGGTTTGGAGTACCCATATTCAACTTACTCTAGTCTATCTTCCAACAATAATACTATAACACTTCATATATAGTGTAAGAATATTATAATAGTGTATTTTCATTTTCCCCATTCCAACCTTTTTGCTGTTATAGTCATACATTTTACTTGTACGTGTTATAAACCCCAAGATACATTGCTATTATTTTTGCTTGAACAATTATATTTTAAAGAAATTGGCAAATGAGAAAAATAATTTTAAAAGACTTTACGTTTATCCACATGTTTACTATTTGCAGCATTTTTCATTCTTTCCTATAGATTTTAGTTTCTAATTTTCATTCTGCCTGAATATTTCCTTTAATATTTCTTTTTGTGCCTGACTGATGACAATAAATTCTTTTCAGCTTTTAATTTTTGTTCTTTTGGTCTGAAAATATCTTTATTAGATCTTCATTTGCTAAGATAATTTTACATACAATAGAATTCTAGGCTTACAATTTTCTTCAAATCTTTGAAGATGTTATACCACTGTGTTCTGCTTGCCTACTTCTTGACAAAAAGTCTGCAGTTGTTCATATCTTTTTCCCTTTGTACATAATGTGTTTTCCCCTTCCTCTGGCTGATTTATTTTTATTTTTTATTATACTTTAAGTTCTGGGATACACGTGCAGAATGTGCAGTTTTTGTTACATAGGTATACACGTGCCATGGTGGTTTGCTGCACCGTCACCTACATTAGGTATTTCTCCTAACGCTATCCTTCCCCTAACCCCCGACCCCCTCACAGGCCTCGGTGTGTGATGTTCCCCTCCCTGTGTCCATGCGTTCTCATTGTTCAACTCCCACTTATGAGTGAGAACATGTGGTGTTTGGTTTTCTGTTCTTGAATTAGTTTGCTGAGAATGATGGTTACCAGCTTTAACCATGTCCCTGCAAAGGACATGAATTCATCCTTTTCTGTGGCTGCATAGTATTCCATGGTGTATATGTACCACATTTTCTTAATCCAGTCTATCACTGATGGACATTTGGGTTGGTTCCAAGTCTTGCTATTCTGAATAGTGTTGCAGTAAACATACGTGTGCATGTGTCCTTATAGTAGCATGATTTATAATCCTTGGGGTATATACCTAGTAATGGGATCACTGGGTCAAATCGTATTTCTAGTTCTTGATCCTTGAGGAGTTGCCATGCTGTCTTCCACAATGGTTAAACTAATTTACACTCCCACCAACAGTGTGAAAGTGTTCCTATTTCTCCACATCCTCTCCAGCATCTGTTGTTTCCTGACTTTTTAATGAACACCATTCTAAGTGGCGTGAAATGGTATCTCATTGTGATTTTGATTAGCATTTCTCTAATGACCAGTGATGATGAGCATTTTTTCACATGTTTGTTGGCTGCATAAATGTCTTCTTTTGAGAAGTGTCTATTCATATCTTCTGCCCACTTTTTGATGGGGTTGCTTGTTTTTTTTCTTGTAAATTTGTTTAAGTTCTTTGTAGATTCTGGATATTAGCCCTTTGTCAGATGGACAGATTGCACAAATTTTCTGCCATGCTGTGGGTTGCCTGTTCACTCTGATGATAGTTTCTTTTGCTGTGCAGAAGCTCATTAGTTCAATTAGATCCCATTTGTCAATTTTGGCTTTTGTTGCCATTGGTTTTGGTGTTTTAGACATGAAGTCTTTGCCCATGCCTATGTCCTGAATGGTATTGCCTAGGTTTTCTGCTAGGATTTTTATGGTTTTACATCTTACATTTAAGTAGTTAATCAATCTTGAGATAATTTTTGTATAAGGTGTAAGGGAGGGGTCCAGTTTCAGTTTTCTGTATATGGCTAGCCAGTTTACCCAACACCACTTATTAAATAGGGAATCCTTTCCCCGTTGCTTGTTTGTGTCAGGTTTGTCAAAGATCAGATGGTTGTAGATGTGTGGTGTTATTTCTGAGGCTTCTGTTCAGTTCCGTTGGCCTACATATCTGTTTTGGTACCAATACCATGCTGTTTTTGTTACTGTAGACTTGTAGTATAGTTTGAATTCAGGTAGCATGATGCCTCCAGCTTTGTTCTTTTTGCTTAAGATTGTCTTGGCTATGCGAGCTGTTTTTTGGTTCCATATGAAATTTATAATAGTTTTTTCCAATTCTGTGAAGAAAGTCAACGGTAGCTTGATTGGAATAGCATTGAATCTATAAACTACTTTGGGCAGTATGGCCATTTTCACAATATTGATTATTCCTATCCATGAGCATGGAATGCTTTTCCATTTGTTTGTGTCCTCTCTTATTTCCTTAAGCAGTGGTTTGTAGCTCTCCTTAAAGAGGTCCTTCACATCCCTTGTAAGTTGGATTCCTAGGTATTTTATTCTCTTAGCAGCAATTGTGAATGGGAGCTCACTCATGATTTGGCTCTCTGTTTGTCTGTTATTGGTGTATAGGAATGCTTGTGATTTTTGCACATTGATTTTGTATCCTGAGACTTTGCTGAAGTTGCTTATCAGCTTAAGGAGATTTTGGGCTGAGTGGTGGGGAAATATATGATCATGTCATCTACAAACAGAGACAATTTGACTTCCTCTTTTCCTATTTGAATACCCTTTATTTCTTTCTCTTACCTGATTGCCCTGGCCAGAACTTCCAGTACTATGTTGAATAGGATTGTTGAGAGAGGGCATCCTTGTCTCGTGCCAGTTTTCAAAGGGAATGCTTCCAGTTTTTACCCATTCGGTATGCTATTGGCTGTGGGTTTGTCATAAATAGCTCTTACTATTTTGAGATACGTTCCATCGATACCTAGTTTATTGAGAGTTTTTAGCATGAAGGGCTGTTGAATTTTGTCAAAGGCCTTTTCTGCATCTGTTGAGATAATCATGTGGTTTTTGTCATTTGTTTTGTTTACACGATAGATTACGGTTATTGATTTGCATATGTTGAACCAGCCTTGCGTCCCAGGTATGAAGCTGACTTGATCATGGTGGATAAGCTTTTTGATCTGCTGCTGGATTCAGTTTGCCAGTATTTTATTGAGGATTTCTGCGTCAATGTTCATTAGGGATGTTGGCCTAAAATTTTCTTTTTTGTTGTGTGTCTGCCAGGCTTGGTATCAGGATGATGCTGGCTTCATAAAATGAGTTATGGAGGATTTCCTTTTTTTCTGTTGTTTGGAATAATTTCAGAAGGAATGGTACCAACTCCTCTTTGTACCTCTGGTAGAATTCAGCTGTGAATCCTTCTGGTCCTGGACTTTTTTTGGTTGGTAGGCTATTAATTACTGCCTCAATTTCAGGACTTGTTATTGGTCTATTCAGGGATTCAATTTTCCATTTCTTCTAGATTTTCTAGTTTATTTGTGTCGAGGTGTTTATTGTATTCTGTGATGGTAGTTTGTATTGCTGTGGGATCAGCAGTGATATCCCCTTTATCATTTTTTATTGCATCTATTTGATTCTTCTCCCTTTTCTTCTTTATGAGTCTCGCTAGCAGTCTATCTGTTTTGTCGATCTTTTCCAAAAACCATCTCCTAGATTCATTTATTATTTGAAGGGTTTTTCGTGTCTCTATCTCCTTCAATTCTGCTCTGATCTTAGTTATTTCTTGTCTTCTGCTAGCTTTTGAATTTGTTTGCTCTTGCTCTGCTAGTTCTTTCAACTTTGGTGTTAGGGTGTAGATTTTATATCTTTCCTGTTTTCTCTTGTGGGCTTCTAGTGCTATAAATTTCCCTATACACTCTGCTTTAAATGTGGCCCAGAGATTCTGGTCCGTTGTGTCTTTGTTCTCATTAGTTTCAAATAACATCTTTATTTCTGCCTTCATTTCATTATTTACCCAGTAGTCATTCAGGAGCAGGTTGTTCAGTTACCATATAGTTGTGTGGTTTTGAGGGAGTTTCTTAATCCTAAGTTCTAATTTGATTGCACTGTGGACTGAGAGACTGTTTATTATTATTTCAGTTCTTTTGCATTTGCTGAGGAGTGTTTTGCTTCCAATTATGTGGTCAATTTTAGAATAAGTGCAATGAGTTGCTGAGAAGAATGTATATTCTCTTGATTTGGGGTGGAGAGTTCTGTAGATGTCTATTAGGCCTGCTTGGTCCAGAGCTGAGTCCAAGTCCTGAATATCCTTGTTAATTTTCTGTCTCATTGATCTGTCTAATATTGCCAGAGGAGTGTTAAAGTCTCCAACTATTATTGTGTGGGAGTCTAAGTCTCTTTGTAGGTCTCTAAGAACTTGCTTTATGAATCTGGGTGCTCCTGTATTGGGTGCATGTATATTTAGGAAAGTTACCTCTTCTTGTTAAATTGCTCCCTTTACCATTATGTAATGCCCTTCTTTGTCTCTCTTGATCTTTGTTGGTTTAAAGTCTGTTTCATCAGAGATTAGGATTGCAATTCCTGCTTTTTTTCTCCTTTCCATTTGCTTGGTAAATATTACTCCATCCCTTTATTTTGAGTCTATGTGCATCTTTGCAGGTGAGATGTGTCTCTTGAATACAGCACTGATGGGTCTTGACTCTTTATCCAATTTGCCAGTCTGTGTCTTTTAATTGGGACATTTTGTCCATTTACATTTAAGATTAATCTATTGTCCTATCCATGTTTAGTGCTTCCTTCAGGAGCTCTTGTAAGGCAGGACTGATGGTGACAAAATCTCTCAGCATTTGCTTGTCTGTAAAGGATTTTATTTCTCCTTCACTTATGAAGCTTAGTTTGGCTTGATATGAAATTCTGGGTTGAAAATTCTATTCTTTAAGAATGTTGAATATTGGCCCCCATGCTCTTCTGGCTTGCAGGGTTTCTGCAGAGAGATCCACTGTTAGTCTGATGGGCTTCCCTTTGTGGGTAACCTGACCTTTCTCTCTGGCTGCCCTTAACATTTTTTCCTTCATTTCAATCCTGGTGAATCTGATGATTATGTGTCTTGGGGTTGCTCTTCTTGAGGAGTATCTTTGTGGTGTTCTCTGTATTTCCTGAATTTGAATGTTGGCCTGCCTTGCTAGGTTGGGGAAGTTCTCCTGAATAATATCCTGAAGAATGTTTTCCAACTTGGTTACATTCTGCCCATCTATTTCAGGTACACCAACCAAATATAGATTTGGTCTTTTCACATAGTCCCATATTTCTTGGAGGCTTTGCTCATTCCTTTTTATTCTTTTTTCTCTAATCTTGTCTTCTTGCTTTATTTCATTAAGTTGGTCTTCAATCACTGATATCCTTTCTTCCGCTTGTTCGATTTGGCTATTGATACTTGCGTATGCTTCACGAAGTTCTCGTGCTGTGTTTTTCGGCTCCATCAGGTCGTTTATGTTCTCTAAACTGGTTATCCTAGTTAGCAATTGGTCTAACCTTTTTTCAAGGTTCTTTGTTTCTTTGCATTGGGTTAGAACATGCTCCTTTAGCTTGGAGGAGTTTGTTATTACCCACCTTCTGAAGCCTACTTCTGTCAATTCATCAAACTCATTCTCTGTCCAGTTTTGTTTCCTTGCTGGTGAGGAGTTGTGATCCTTTGGAGGAGAAGAGGCGTTCTGGTTTTTGGAATTTTTAGCCATTTTGCTCTGGTTTCTTCCCATCTTTGTGGATTTATCTACCTTTCATCTTTGATGTTAGTGACCTATGGATGGGGTCTCTGAGTGGATGTGCTCTTCCTTTCTGTTTGTTAGTTTTCTTTCTAACAGTTAGCCCCTCTGCTGTAGGTCTGCTGGAGTTTGCTGGAGGTCCACTCCAGACCCTGTTTGCCTGGGTATCACCAGTGGAGGCTGCAGAACAGCAAAGATTGCTTCCTGTTCTTTCCTCTGAAAGCTTCGTCTCAGAGGGGCACCTGCCAGATGCCAGCCAGAGCTCTCCTGTATGAGGTGTCTGTTGGCCCCTACTGGGAGATTCCTCCCAGTCAGGATACAAGGGGGTCAGGGACCTACTTGAGGAGGCAGTCTGACCCTTAGCAGAGGTTGAACGCTGTGCTAGGAGGTCCTCTGCTCTTTTCAGAGCTGTCAGGCAGGGACGTATAAGTCTGCTGAATCTGTGTCCACAGCCACCCCTTCCCCCAGGTGCTCTGTCCCAGGGAGACGGGGGTTTTATTTTTAAGTCCCCAACTGGGGCTGCTGCCTTTTTTTCAGAGATGCCCTGCCCAGAGAGGAGAAATCTGGCAGCCTGGCCTCAGAGGCCTTGCTCAGCTGCCGTTGGCTCCACCCAATTCAAACTTCCCAAGGGGCTTTGTTTATACTGTAAGGGGAAAACCGCCTACTTGAGCCTCAGCAATGGCAGATGCCCCTCCCCGCGCCAAGCTCAAGTGTCCCAGGTCGATCTCAGACTGCTGCTGTGCTGGCAGTGAGAATTTCAAGCCAGTGGATCTTAGTTTGCTGTGCTCTGTGGGGGTGGGACCCATTGAACCAGACTACTCAGCTCCCTGGCTTCAGCCCCCTTTCCAGGGGAGTGAAGGGTTCTGTCTCATTGGCATTCCAGGAGTCACTGGTGTATGGAAAAAAAAAGAACTCCTGAAGCTAGTTCGATGTCTGTCCTCTGGCTGATTTTAAGATTTTTTAAAAACCACTGATTTTCAGTACTTTGTGTGTGATGCACGGTTGTGCAATTTTCTTTCTGTTTGTTTTGATTTGGAATCATTATGTTTTTTGAATCTTTGGGTTTGTAGGCTTTATCATATTTGGAAATTTTTTGGCCATTATTTCTTTAAATATTTTGTGTCTTTCTCTTAACCTTTCACTTCTGTGACTCCAGTTGGACAAATGCTTGACCACTTGATATTGTTTCACAGGTCACTGATACTCTGCTCTTTATTTGGGAGGCATCTTTTTAGTTACTTAATTGTTTTACTCTTTTGAGCTCACTTTGGATAGTTTATATATGTATATATGTCAACTGTTTTGGGTTAACAATTTTTTTTTCTGCCGTTATATTCTGCCATTATATTCATACATAATCACACTTGATATATTTTATTAAATTTCAAATATTGCTTTTCTCCGTCTCGTTTGAGCCATTTTGATTTTTTATATCTTCCATTTCTCTCTATATCATTTAATATTTTTCTGCTTCTTAAAAACATACAACAGATTATGAGTATTATTTTAATAATATTTTTCAGTCTACAAAGTAGACTGAAATAATACTCTACAAAGTAGAGTATTATTTTAATAATACTCATAATACTGTTTTAATGTATCTGTCTGCTAATTTTATCACCTCTGTCCTATGTAGGTCTATTCTTTTTATTGATTTTTCTGTTTATTAATTAAATATTTTCCTGGGTTTTGCATGATGGTAATTTTTCATAGGATGTTAGATATTGTGAATTTTTTTATTAAATACTGTTTTTTATTTCATTAAAGGTTGTTAAATTTTGTTTTGATGTCTAATTAATTTACTTGAAATCAGTTTAATCCCTTTGTAGAATTCTTTTTCAGCTTTCTTAGGGCTTTGTTTTCAACAAAAGCCGCTTGTCTTGAGCTAATTTCATTCTGTTACTAAGGCAGTACCTTCGGGAACTCTACCCAATTTCCTATATATTATGAAATCTCTCTACGCTGGCTGGTGGAAATATGTTCATGCCCAGCTCTATTTGAGCTCCACGACTTGTTCAGCCTACTGCTTTTCAGGGATTATTTCCCTGGCTTTGGGCAGTTTCCTTTTATGCAGTCATAGATCTGTGATCAGCCAGAAACTCAATGGTATTTTTCCATAGATCTTTGGAGTTCTTTTCTTTGTGCAGCTTCTCTTCTTCAGCACTCTTTTCTGCAAATTCTTGCTATCTTGGCTTTCTTTAATTCTAATCTCGAACTTGGGAAGACTGCCAGGCTCTGTTTGGATTTCTCCAATTAGCTTTGTAGACTGAAAACTATTTCTAGGCAGCAAACTGGAAAATTGTAGAGTTTATCTCATTTATTTATCTATCCCTATCCTAGGGATCATGGTCCTGTGCTGTCTGTTAGCCAATGTCTTAAAACAATTACGTCACATGAACCTCTATCATGGCCAGCAACGGGAGTCTACAGCTGGGCACAATTTGATTTTACTGAAATTTGTCATGTTATTTGTTAACTCTTATTTGTTGTTTAAATTTATATTTAGGAGCCAATGTAAAGTAATGGGAAAGAATCAGGACATGGAGACAGACAATCCAGGACCAAATCATAGCTCTATCTATATATGTACTAATTAAATCATTCAATTCATTCATAACTTTATTATTTTATTTTATAATGTTTATTGAATGTCTACTTTGTTCTAGTCACTGTGCAACATTCTAGTCTTAGTTTGTCATGTATAAAATAGGGAGAAATAACACTACTTCATTGTGGTAGATTGTGAAAATTACCACAAATTATTCCACTTTTTTTCAAGATCTTGCAATGCAAACTTGCAGCCTCTTCCATTAAGACATAAAGTTCATTTCTTCACTCATTAAATCTGGGCTGACACTGTGACTCATTTTGGTATATATACTGCAGCTGAAGTGAAACGTGTGTGAGTTCTGAACCTAGGTCATAAGAGACTTTTCAGCCAGGCACAGTGGCTCATGCCTGTAATCCCAGCACTTTGGAAGGCCGAGGTGGGTGGATCACGAGGTCCAGAGTTCGAGACCAGCCTGACCAACGTGGTAAAAACCCGTCTCTACTAAAAATACAAAAGATTAGCTGGCTGCAGTGGCGCATGCCTGTAATCCCAGCTGCTCAGGAGGCTGAGGCGGGAGAATCGCTTGAAGCCAGGAGGCGGAGGTTGACATTGTGAGAAAAAACTACATCTCTCAGGCCCAGCGCTTGATGTTAAATGAAAATTAAAAGAAGTTATAGTTTTTATTCTCTCAAATCTATTGTCTGTTGGCAAGATCCTATTTTATATGCCCAAAACCTAATATTAACTTTGTTTGTATTCTTTCTGAAAAATTCTTTTCTTTTTTCTTTTCTTTTTTTTTTTTGGCGGAGTCTCGCTCTGTCGCCCAGGCTGGAGTGGAGTGCAGTGGCGCGATCTTGGCTCGCTGCAAGCTCTGCCCCCCGGGTTCACGCCATTCTCCCGTCTCAGCCTCCGGAGTAGCTGGGACTACAGGCGCCCACCACCACACCTGGCTAATTTTGCTTTTGTATTTTTAGTAGAGATGGGGTTTCACCGTGTTAGCCAGGATGGTCTCCATCTCCTGACCTCGTGATCCACCCGCCTTGGCCTCCCACTGGGCCCGGCCAAAATTCTTATTTTCAAAATATTATCCTGTTATAATCTCATGTTTTTACCCTGTGGCATTTACCCATGTATTTAAGCATGTTAGATGCATGTACTGTTGTTTTTACTTCACCTGTCCCTTTCCATGTTTAGAAATCATCCTAGACATTCCTAAAAACGGTTTAAGTGTCACCTCCTCTGTGAAACCACTGCAAATTTAGAGCAATTTTTAAGCCTTTTCTTTGTGATTCCAAGGCATTTTGATAGTATTACTTATAGTGCTTTTCATATTATAAATATTTGATTAATACTCTTTCCCTTTTGAAGAAGATCTACAGTTTATTTCACTTCTTTCCGTAAATCCATGTAGAGATCCATGATTATATGTTGAATATATGCCTGACAGCATGATTGCTTTTTCTAAGAATATGTTTTCCTTTTAAGTACTGGTACATTCCAAACTACAGGTTGATTGTCACTACTCAACTGAATGTTTTGGGAGAACAGAATCATTCACGCCAAGCACTGATATTTTCCAAATTAGTCTGTGGAATAACCACTAGGTATAAGCTTTATTTTAGTTTTTTAGAATTGTTTTAATATACTCACCCATAATATTATTAGATGAGAAAAAGAAGATTTAGGCATTATTTTAATTAACTTAGTGTTTAAGACTATTTAAAATAGTATTTAATTTAATATAACTGTTTATGAATTTCTAAACTTTCGAATTCTGCTGTCTCAGAAGTGTTCATCTTATAGACTTCCCAGAATAAAATCTTTAAAACCACGACAAAGTTCAGTAAAGAAAAAAAAATTCTTACATGGTTAAAACAATAGTTTAAGATATAATTACACTTTAACTTTTATTTCTGGAAAACAATCTTCAGAGCATTATCATTCATCCTAAAGATTACTCATGTATGCATTCTTTGAAAATCTAACATCTTAACATGTATCCGCTGCCTTTTTTTTGCAAAGAGCCTCATTTTTCAAAAGTCACAATTAGAGGGCTTGCCAGCTTTTTAACCTTGTGTTGGCTTCAATTCTCTTTGGAACAATAATCTCCCAGCCATAGTTACTACTTTCATCCTAGAAGCTCTCACTCATCCCATGAGGCTTTCTTCATTATTCCCAAGTTCACCAACAGGGAAGCTGCAGTGTTCTCACAAAAAAAGTCCAAAAGTTGCTTAAAGAGTATAAGTAATATTTTCCATTTTTATTTAAATTTCTTTCTGATCCAGAGCCTTCCTTTTAGATTAAGACTAATTTCTTTGATGCTCATGGTTTTCAGATGATAAATCCCACAGCAACATTAGCATCTGACACTCTGAAAAAGCTCCTACAGTGCATAAATTTTCATCAAACACTCCAAATATTTTGTGGTTCTTAATGTTATGCTATATTTGAGTCAAGGAGTCATGGGATATATTTAAAAATCCAAATGACAGAGAAGTATATTGAATTGAAAAGTGATAGTTCTGCTGTACGTTCCAGTCTATGCTGCAAATCCCCTTTTCCTTGCCAGAGATAACGTTGGTGCACTGTCTTCCTATGCCTGTCCTGTGTATCTTGCAGATATAGTTATTCATGTGGATGTCGCTTATTACACACTGGATAATAGAAAGGATGAAACTCTTTATATCTGGGTCAACATCTGGCTTCCATTATATGTTGGATACTGAAGAAAATGAAGGAATACAAAGGCAAATTGCACTATTATCTCAGCCTCGGTTTCTTCCTCAGATCACATACACACTAGGAAACACAGTGCATACACACAGGCAGTTGTACTTAAATGATGTCATAATTTGCACACTGTTCTGCAACGTATTTTTGTTCTTAGTACATCCTAGTTATTTTCTGATATCAGAACATTCCTCATCTTTCTTAACAAGGATCTCATAGCATAGATTTTTCATAATTTATGTAGCCATCACTGTATTGATAGGTGTTTACATTGTTTCTATTTTTTCTATTACAAAAATGTATTTGAAATTCATGTCTTTTTACATGCATGTTTTTACATGTGTACAAATATTTCTGTAAGACAGATTTCACTAAGTAGAACCAAAAAGTGGTACAATTTTTTGTTTTCAAAAGATGCCACTAAATAACTCCAAAAAGACCATAACAATTACATTTCACACTATGAAATTCCAAGATTCCTCATACCCTCATCAGCACTTGATAGTAAATGAGAAATATTTATATTACATATAAATGAAAAAAATTAAAATATACACTTGTGTTTCTAGCTCCAATTAGAGAAGTAACATTTTCAAAGCCTATTTGCTACTGAAAATTTAAAAGCACACATGAACTTTAACATAACAAACACATATCATTTTCTGATTAAATGGGGTTACAACTGTGTTTGTTGTATTTGAGGATGAGCTCCTGTAACAAAAAGGATCCAAAATACAGTGGCTTAACAAATGCAGAAATGAGTGTCTTTCTTGTGTAACAGAGCGGAAGTAAATAGCTCAGATGGGTGGGACAGATCAGCTATATGCAGTCATTCAGAGACAGATTCCATCTGAATAACTTAGACGGGTGGGACAGATCAGCTATATGCAGTCATTCAGAGATAGATTCCTGCAACCTAATTGCTCCCTCATCCTCTGGGATACAAATGAAGCTGGACCCCTGCCACATACAGAAAACATCTTAATGAGTTTTGCTGAATGTTTTAATTTCCAGACCCAGACACATCACTTCTGCTCACATTCTATTAACCAGAACTTGTCCATCTAACTGCTAGAGAGGCTGAGAAATACAACCTAGTTCAGAGGTTTCGACTCAATCACAATTTTATTTTCATGGCAAAAGGGAAGAACAGATTTTGGTGGAACTCAGTCGCATTTACTACTGCCCCCAATGTCATAGTAATATTCAAATAACTGAACTAAATAAAAAAGATGGCATTCCATAAAGGCAAATCCAGGAGAAGATAGAAATTGACATATTCAAAAGGCAATGTTTATATATATGAGCTTTAAATTACATAGAAATTTTGTTCCAATAATATTTTTTAAAGTGTTTACAACTATTTGGTCCATCCTAGGTCATCTGAAGTAACTAAGCATTTCTTCTTATCTGTGGAAATATTCTATAAATATTGCAATGACTTAAAACGAAGTTCCCAAGATACCTCAAATTGTCATATCTCCTTCAGTTTGTATTAGTTTCATCTCATTACTTTAATCCTGGGCCACTTTTTAAAGGGCTAAACGAAAACAAATTTGTAACTACTTAACATTTTGAAAGTATACACAAGTAAGCCTAAGAAGAATTTAATGTCTAGAAATAAAATTCACCAAATGTATGCTCTACAGCAGGGGAAATCAATTCTAAAGCTGGGCCTGGGATAGAGAATAGAGGAGGCCAAAACCCTCTCTAGTTAGACTTAAGTCTGTACTGGAAGACATGCCTAACTCCTGTCTTGCTGGCACAATGAACACATTTAACTAAAGGCATACAACAAAGCCATTATTGTTTTCTGGAAGATGATAAGACCAACAGAATAGTATAATGCCTTTTTTGGCACTGAGAGATGAAGTCAGAGAACTTTGGCAACTCAAAAGGAGCAATAAAATGGCCACGTGAAAAGGACACTTTGGAAATACAGTAATGACAGAAATATAAGATGCATAAATGTGATCAAGATTTACTGGTAGAGATATGCTTCTGAGGTGCTGTCACTCTCTGCCACACCTGGCAGCAGGATGTTAGATGAGATGGGAGCTCACAATTAAATACCAGTAAAGGTAACTTCAGGACTTCAGCCTGTGGCCTGCTTCATTCTGACCTCATAAAGAAGGTAGTCTATGAAATGTATGCATGAGCCAAGGACTGTGTAAAAGGTAATACAATGACTAAGTACTCAACAAAAAAACAGAGAGGAGCAGGTAGTTTATGAGTAACTTTACCAGATGGCTTCCTTAAGCACAGTCATAAATAATAAGTGAATGTCACATAAAAGAATCACAGGAAGAGAATGGATGGACAGCTTCTTTACCATATGCCTTTTGCAAGATCCCTGATGGATTTAAATTCTGTTGGTTTTTTAGAGAAGTTGTTCATACCTCAATCCTGTGCCGTTCTTAGATTACACTGATCAGTCTCTTCGCTGCTCATAAACACCCCACATGCCCATGTTTGTTAACTAAAGATGTAATTTACTTCTGTTTTCAGCTTGGTACTTTTTTTTTTTTTCTGAACGTGTGTCTCTACAACTCCCTTTCACTTATCATTGTTCTGCTTTCAGTTGAGTCACTCAGTCATCGCTAAGGACTCATTAGCTGGTTAATGAGAAGCACTGTATAGAGAGAAAACTGTGCGCCTGCCAACTGCCTGCCGAAGGACCTGGGCTTTAATTTTCTTGCCATTTCAATCCCAATCTTTCTTTAGGAGACTGATGATAAGGTTCGGAGTGGACTGTTTGTTTGATGGCTTTCTAATATGGAGACAGTTCCAAGAGAGCCAGGATTAAATTGGCCTACTTCATGCACATGTGTGACCCAACCCAAATTACAGTCCAGGTGGCTGGTGGTGAAAGCCAACTCATTAACCTACAGTGACACCTGTTCATCTGACACACCTTTCCTGAACTCAAAAGGTCTATTTCTTTTGAAATATTTATGGCTCTGAAACTAAAGGTTATTCCATTCTTGTCTTTAACTTCACATGATGGTTAAAACAGACACTTAAAATAATAAAATCACCTTTAAAGGCAGAGAAGAAACATACAAAGAATTGTCCTTTCTGTCAGGACAGAAAGAAAATAAAATGTGCATATAGCATCCTGAAAGAAAAATCTTAACCCAATTTTAAATGGGAGTTTTATTCAAATATCCAAATGACAGTTTCTATGGCACATCTTCAATTTGTTCATAGTAACCAAATTGAACATATTGCCTTATTCTGTTGTGTGTATGTATGTCCTCTTGGCTGCCAAACTCTGGAGAGCTCAAAACAAGTGTGCAAGCAAAACTGAAAGAGGTTAATATCACAAGAGAACCTGCCACTTATAAAGGTCTTCTCTGTGTTGATTCTCAGAGACATGTTAATGGTCAATTTAATAAAAATAATTTAGTAATTTTTTGCCTGACACTTTAGATTTAATTTTTTAATTAAAATAACATATAATAAACAGACAAAGATTTTGTCATTTTAGATAAAGTTAGTAACTTTGGCTTTGGTTTTCCTTCTGGTTCCTCAGTGCTTTTTTTGCCGTGTTTACCTACCTGTGGTCTCATGTCTTTCCCATTAATTCATTGAAATTGCTGTCATCATGTTTGTTATTAAATTCAAGTGACATTTCTCAGTTCTTAACCTATTTGACCTCTTATTTATCCAGCCAAAAAATATATACCAAATAGCTACTAAGTGCCAGGCACTGCATTTAGATGACAGGAATAAATGCTGAAGTAGACATATAAAGTCCCTACAGTTGTGGCATTTACAGTGGAATAGGAGAGCTTAATATTAAACAGTTACATAAACAATTATTCAATTACAATATGATTAATGATACAAAGAACAAATATAGTGTGCAATAAGAGCATATAAATGAAAAATATAATTTAGTTGGATATGTCAGGGAAATGTCCCTGAGAAAAAGACAGCTAACCTTAATATTAAAACTTATTTACTCAAAAATAAGTGTGCAAAACTGTATAGTTAACTTATCTTCAATTCAGTCTATCTAAAACATCAACTAAATAATGTATTCACAGATATACCACACAATGACAGTTAGTGTTCGTAATGATAATCTTGGATGAGAAAAGAGCCTACAGGGTCTTTTAGATCATCACAGTTAAATTATACTTGGCTAATATAGTTTGAATATTTAGTACAATTTCATGTTCAAAACTTCTGAAACACTTTTATTCACATGTAGACCATGTAATACTTATATTATAGTAGACCATCCTATTTCACAATCAAATTATACAACAGTATACTAAATTATCATATCAGTTTTTTGTTTCTTTAATAGTTGCTAATATATGTGTATAGTTGTGAACATACCTGTATATGTGTATGTGATATGTATATATATCAACTGTATAGTTAAAACACCACATGTATAGAAGAGACCATCTGACTAGTATTTAAGCTTAGCCATGAGAATGGAATTTGGAAGATGAAGAATGTGACCTGGAGGAAAGAAGAAAATGATTACAGAGGGGCATTTGAGAGTGAGAGGATAGAGAAGAGAGAAAGAGGTTGAGGAAAGAAAATATCAGAGTCCCCTCACTGCCCTCCCCATTAACACACTCAAGGCTAAGCTAGTGAGGGGAGAGTATCTTTTGGATACTGGACAGAATATGGAATTCCAAGAACCAGGAAGCTTTTGTCTTATTCTAAAAGGACATAACTTGCAGGCTGTCGCCAGATCAATTGAGTGGTAGATCCATATGACAAATAAACATGATAGCAGAGTGTGATTAGGCAGAAGAAGGTGCATCTCAGCACCTCCTTCTGTGTAATGTGGAAATGAGCAGCTATTGTAGTGGGAATGAGCAACTCCACAGTAAAGGCATTAGGCTGTGCCATCTGGGCAGTGGATGACACAGATATCAGTGTGTGGCTGGGGTCTGAAGCCTGTTCAGGGTCAAGATGAGCCTAAGTCATCCAGAAAGGCTGATGAAGTCAGCAAAAGTCAGCCAGACAAAGGGCACTGTCAAGGCCATCATATGGATCTAAGCATCCCTCTTCCCACCTCCTCAAGAGCACCAAGAAAGACACCAACATCCATTGCCAATTTCCTTCTCCTTGCCAGTAGGGAGGCTGAAAAAAACCAGATACTCTCTTTCTATTAATATATCTTCCTTATAGAGTAGGATGGATATTTGGCTAAGTATTGATCAATAAGATAAAGTGGAATTTGCTGGGTGGTGGGCAGGGTCCTTTGTGTAATAATTTTGTGTCTTGATAAGGTAGGAATATGGCTGGGACCATCCCCGACTCTCTTTTTTCCTTGAATGTGAACACATGAGTGAAGCATACATCCATTGTCCATGGAGCAAGAAACATGAGGATGAAAAGCCAATATGTTAAGGACATGAAGTGAAAAGCGGGAAGAGCTTCTTATTCATGTTATCACTGAGCAGGTAAGTTAACAGTAACAGCTGCTTATATTTGGATTTTTTTGGTAATGCAAAACAAACTCTTATTTGTTTAGGTCACTAAGCAAGTTTTCTATACTTTAGCCTTTTACTTTTTCACCACAAATTTCATTTATTTATTTATATATTTTTTAACTGTAGGGATGGGGTCTCATCATGTTGCCCAGGCTAGTTTCAAACTCCCGGCTTAAGGAATCCTCCTGCTGCATCCTCCCAAAATGCTGGGATTACAGGCTATTCACCACAAATTGCATTGAGTGTCCATGTGATAGTTAATGTGAGTTTATTGAGGGTCCATCTAACAGATAGTTGTATAAGATCCCATATGTTCAGATATCTGAAAGATGAATGTGTCTACTGGAGTCATCTAAGCCAAGACTTAGTTACATAAGACTGATTGAACCAAGTTTAAAATTTAAAACTTATTTTTCCCCTCTATCTAGTATTAGAAGTCAAAGTAAAGAAACTACATATTTCACTACTCTCTAGATTATGATATGGGTAAATTGGTGACCTAATTACAAAATCTTTAAAAGCTACAATTTTTAGTTAGCTAGAAAATAGTGTTTTTGTGGGGAGAGGAGTTGAAATGGAGGAAAATGATTTCAGGAAGGTTAAGTGGCAGCCAGATTGTGAAGAAACTTGTATGCCAGGATTTAAAAATGGACTTTGACTTGTAGATGTTTGGAAGTCACGGAAGAGTTTAAAATAGGAGATTAATATAAAATTAATATTTAAGAAAATTGCTTTGGAATCTATGGGGAAGGAAGAATGGAAGAGAAATAGAAAGATAAAAATGAAACTTTTAAGAGGCTAATGTAAACATGTTACGCCATGCCAGGAATATAATTCTTGATACTTATTAAAAGAATTTAACCTGTAGTTCTCATTTGCCTAACATTGTCAACATAATAATAGCAGACAAAGATGACAAAAAATAAAGATTTAAGTCTATTTAAAATGATTTTAATATAGTCAAAGTACTTTCTAATAACTCATCTCTTATATTAGTCAAAAGTACGCAACTGTTAAATTCGTGTGAAATTGCATATAGTGTCTTCATCCCAGCAGGTGCACAATAACTGCTTACTGACTGATGAGCTGAATTGAATTCAACAACTTATTACTAAATGCCTACTGCATATGTGCATTTACAAACAATTTTTAAAATGTCTTGCATATAGATATGGCCACTATAACACCTAGTTTTTCTGAGAGTAAATAATATCTTCAAATTTTGTGCTTTATTATTTACATAAACACAGTTATACTTGTCAAATCATGTCTCAATTTTTGTTTCAGAAATGTTAATGCATATTCTTATGTTGCAATATAACCTAACAAATATGAACAATTATTAACACTACCTACATTTTTCTTTCCTTCCTGATACAGAATTTTTTAAGAGAATGAGATGGCCTCAAATTCTCAAGGTTGTGGCTGTCTATAGAAATGAATTGCCTAAAACAATCTTTTGAGTCTTCTAAACTGTAAGGTACATTTGAAAGTATTATCCACCCTTAGTATGAGGCAAACACTTCCTTGCCTCTTGTTTATATCTACCTTGGCACTAAAAATGATTCTTATCCTGTTTGGCTCTATCTTTCTGACTGGGCTACAGTGTTCACCCCTTTGCCTGGCACATCCCATTGACTTTGCAGTTAGTAGGACAAGGAACTCTTGTGCTTTCAGTATACAGGACTGAAGAAATTTTGTACTCATTTTTTATCCTCTATGTGCCAAGGTTAAATATTTAACTACCTGTACATCATCAAAAAATATATCAAACCATTGCTTCAGATAGATCTGGGTTTGTTTTTGCTATCAGTTTTCTTTTCTAAAGGAAAAGACCCACAAGGATTCACTTACAAGCCAGGGTAAGACTCTTGGTGAGTGCTGGTTCCCACAGCTGAGTGAGACTCAATTGAAAGAAGCCAGGAAGAATGACTTACAAGGCATAGGTCAGGAGAACTAATCACAACTGTAAATATATCTGTATCTATAATTATTTTAAGGATATTTCAACACTCCATAGAATGCATAACCTGGTGTGGCTGATTTTAAGGAGAATATACCTAAAGTATCATAAGATGCAGAGACTTGTAGCAGACACATCTTAATAGCAGAGACTATAGAATGAGCCTTGAACCTACCCCTACCTGCTCCTGGCAACATTTAGAGATGTCGAGAGGAGGTCCACAAAATGAAACATATTAATATTTCATTTTCCTTTGACAAAATGTACTCTTTAAAATTTTATACACATTCATTTTATTATTCCCCCAGCAAACCTGCCATGTTAAACTGTTAGGTTTAACTGTTAGGACCTAGTAGGTGCACGTAAGTGAATAAATAAATACCATAGGCCATCTCTGTGCTGGATTATTCAAGGGAGCAAAGGTCTGGAAAATCAAATGCTCAGGAGAATGTTCAGGAAACAGGGAGCAGTACAACACAGCTGATGTGTAAGGTATACAGAGAGCCAAGGAATGAGATTTGTTTGGAAAAATGGATTATGTAAAATTTCATTGGCTATAGGCCTTATTGGCTGTAATTACAACAAAAAGCTAAGGTGCTCTAGGAGTGAAAATAATTTCTGGAATTAGTGGCATGATAAGTGATTGTCAAATCCAGTGTAAGTTAAAGGATCACTATCCATAGAGATTAAAGCAGTTTAGATGTATCATTAGTTATACAACTGCCAGAGAAGTTGACTTAACTGCTCAGCTTTGAAACTGTGTATGCATGAGAGTGGTTACTTCTACAGCCAGGCACGTGGGCATTGTCTGATGTAGTGGGATAATTGGACTGCTCCAGCACATCCCTTCTTGAGAAGGTACAGAACACATTTTACATGGTTTCACGTGTTTATAAAGCTGCATGTTGGCACAAAGACAGCAGACCTGCTCCACTTAGGAGAACTGCTCAGTCCAATAGTCAGGACTCAGCTGGGCCCTTGGAGCATGGAGCACGAACTCGGTAATGAGGGGCAGCCTGCCCAGTCTCAGAAGGCCCATCACCTCCTACTCCAGGAATAAGCAGGTACAGAGTGGGAGGAAGGCGCAAGTGTAAGAGTTAAAGAAAGAGGAAAGAAACATGAAAAGTGGTTCAACAGTCAAAGACAGGTTTATTTTGGAGAATAAATCTGAGAGGGGCTTCTGGACAATTTTTTTTTTTTTTTTTTTGGTCAGGAGCATTCTCTCTTACAGACTAAGAGTATTTAGGGGATCTGGGTGGGAAAATTTATCACAGGCTTGGAATGTTTCTGTGTGGAAGTGAAGTTTATTGCATGGTTGGAATGTCTGTGGTCGAGGAGGGGTTTAACTTATGGTTGGAATGTTTCTGGTTGGAGATGTCATTTGTGCTTTATAGTCAAGCTGACCTTAGACATTAGGCTGATGCCCTCTGGATTTAGGCAGTTTTTAGGCAGTTTTTAATCAAGGTGAACTTTAAAATGGCAGTGCTTGTCCAAGATGGCAATGCTCCTGCTCTATCAGCAAGAGTGATGAAGCTTGGGACCTTGGGCGAGGATAATTTTAAGTGCTAAATAATAAAAACTAGTTTTTTTCTCGGTATGATGAACTGTGTAGTACAGTTGAAAGTCCAATCCAGAATCATCTTCCTGGCCTTTTTGTGCCACCATTTTCTTATCTGCCAAATGAGGGCAATAATTCCTGCCCTATTATATACTGTTACTGTGAGGATCAGATGCATGATGTATGTGAAAGAAGTGGATACTATTTATTTTATTTTTTGCTACCTTTTTTTGTATTTTGCCTTTTTAAAAACAGCTTTGAGTCTACAAGCAATAAACTGTACATGTTAGAGGTGTACAATTTGAAATTCTTGACAAATATATACAGTTATATATATACACATATATACAGTTTATATATACTATTTATATATATATAACCACAATGTAGATATATACACATTATAGTTAACAAAGCATCACCACAATTAAGATAATGAGCATATTCATCATGTCCCTAAATTTCTTATGCCTAGCTCTCCTACCTAACCCTTTCGTCCCAAGGAATCCATGGATTACTTTCTGTCACATTGGATTATCTTACATTTTCTAGAATTTGTGTAAATAGAATTATACACTATGTATTCTTTTTTGGGAGTGGGGGATGTCTGACTTCTTTTGCTCAGCCATAAATAGATGCCATTTATTAAACATCTTCAGTGCAACAAGAACTGGACTAGGCACTCTCTGTTCAATACCTCATTTAACCCTCTCAGGCAAGTATTGTCATGCCATTTTACAGACATGGAAACAAGTTTGGTGAGTTAAAATAACTTGTTCATTTATTTATTCATTTAACACATTTGTTTTGAACCCTTACTATGTGCCAAACATGGTAATAGATGGATAGTAAAAATAAATAAACATAGAAGTAAAATTAGTAAAAATAAGACAAAAATAGATCATATCATGGTAGGTACTATGCAGAGAGTTAAACGGAGGTGCTGGGATTATGTGACTGGGTGGTATATCTGAAGAGATACCTTTAAGTAGATGACTGAGTGGTACAGACACACCAGCATCAAGCCAGGAAGGAAGGATGATAGCAAAGTCCCTGAGACTGGAAGACTTTGGTATGTTGGAGGAATGCAATTTAGGGTAGTGTAGCTGGAATGATGTGGACACAGGAAAAGTGGTGGAAGATGAAGTAAGGCAGGGACCAGATCTTATAAACCAGAGATAGGTTTTAGGTTTTTTATACTGAGTGAAGCCTTTGAAAGATTTTTAAGAAGGAAGTGACATTGTCTGATTAAGTTTTTGGTTGCTATGTGAAGAATATATTTTAGGGAAGAGGAGAGAAAGCAAGGGGACCAATCAGGAGGTTGCTCAGTACATCAGGAGAGAGCTAACGGTGGTTGGGGCCAGGATGGCAATGACAGAGATAGAGCAAATTGGAAGGATCCAGGACTCAGGTAGGAGGTGAGGGTCAACAGAATCACTTGTGGGACAAGGGGGAAAAAAGGATAATTCACAGATAATTTTTTATTGTATTAATAAATTTATATCATGTAAAAATTTCAACACACACAAAAGTGGAAGAAATAAAATGAATCCCAAATATCTTTCATCATATTGAATAATTATCAACATGTTTCTGTATTTGCTTCACCTATCACATCTGTCTGTGCTGAAGTATTTTAAAGAGATATCGTTGATGCCATGAAATTTCACACCAAAATACACAGGGCTGAAAAACTACCTATTGGGTACTATGCTCATTACCTGCATGATGGGATCATTTGTACCCCAAACCTCAATGTCACGCAAAATACCCATGTAACAAACCTGCACATGTACCCCCTGAATTTAAAATAAAAGTGGAAACTAGGAAACAAAATGTGAGAACATTTTCTTTCATACTTGCAACCTGATTATTATTCCTAACAAATCAGTAGTAATTTCTTGTATCAATTAGTACTTAATCCTCAAATTTCCCCAGTTATCACAGAAAAATGCCTTTCTAATGTTTGCTTGAATCAGGATCCCATAATCAATACTTTGCATTTGACTGTTAAGTTGCTTCAGATTCTTTTAATCTAGAACAGATTCCTCCTCTCTTTCTTTTTCCCATGCTATGTGCTGGTTGAAGAAACGAAATTGATTTTACTATAGAATGCCCTAAATTTTGAAGACAGATGATTACTTCCTAACTTGTAAACAAGTTTGGTGAGGTTAAAATAACTTGTTATTCATTTGTTCATTTAATACATTTGTGTTGAAAACCTAGTATGTTCCAAACGTGATAATAGACTGTGAGAAAGGAGTGTTGGCTAATCAGTACAAGGCCTTGTGCTGTTGGAGCTTATATTCCACAGAGAACATGGATAATAAAAATAAATTCTCAAGTAAGTAAAAATAAATAAGAATAGTAATTAATACATAAAAATGAGGCAAGGTTATGTCGAGGAGACATTAACTTGTTCTCTATTCTCCATATTTCCTATAAATTTAAAGTTAGATCTAAAGACTTGATTAGACTCAAGTTAATCTTTTCTGACAAAAATCCTTTATAGATGTTGTGTGAACTTCATATTACATCATATCGAGGGTCATCATGTCTGCTTGTCCCGCTCTTAGAGATGGTGATGTGGACAGCCTGATCTTCCAGTGTCAAGATGTATTTCCCCTTTTATAACTAGCCATTAATCCATATGATCATATGACAATAATGTTCTGTCATCAACAAGTTCTATTTGTTTTTTACTAAAAAACAGTTCATAGAGTTCATATTGAAATATTTAAGCATTTAGCTTTTTTTTCTTCTTTTTTTTTTTAACGTTAGTTTCCAATAGGAAGTTGCTGCCAGAGCAATCTCAATGGTGACTAATGAGTTTATTTTTGGATTTCCTTTTTGTGGAATATTATAATGAACTCATGGACTTTCATATGATATTATATTCAAATAATTGCAGTCAATAGTCTTCTTGGTCCCAAGTTGGTTAACAGGGTTCTGAGTGGAGTATGAAGAAAAAATGGCCTCTGATAGAGCTGCAGAGGAAAAAGTGCTATTGGGAGGGTGTTTTATGTTTGTCAAGATGAAGCAGCTCATAAAGAGACAGGTCTACTTGATGCCAAAGCTCATGCTTCCATTACTCCCAGCCCTTCCTAAAATGAAGTGTAAAAGTAAAAGTACTTTCAAAAATAAGAATATTGCTTTTTAGTGATATCCTGCTTTTAGTGTATTAATCAGCTTTTCTTTTCTTTACTTTTTTTCTTAGAAAGAAACATTTAATGGGGGTTTATGAACAGAAGCTATGTCTGTGTCTTGGCCAGTAGTGAGACAAGATTGTGGATCCTAGCACCATTACCCACCAGACCCCAGATTATATACTTTAGGGGAGGGGCACTTGTGCTTCAGAGGAAGGGGATAGGAATTTGCCTTTAAGGGCAGGAGTTTTGGTATATAGGTGCTCTTACACAAAGGACAATAGATAAACTAGAAATCTCAGAGGCACTCCCGTAATTTGGGTTAATCGGAAGCCAATATGGCGGATTAGCACCCAAGATGAAATTTTTTTGGCCTTCACACTCACCCTTCTAATCCAGCTGTTACAATCTCATGCACCTTCCTCTTCCATGATGGTCCCTGAGCTTTTAGGAACGGTGTTTAATATGTTGTAGCTTTAGCAGCAACACACTGGCAATGAAAAACGACAGGCCCAGTGGGATTCCAAATGGGGTAGATTCACAGGCTTTTGAATCATCTCTAGTCTTCAGAATACAATGACTTCCGTTTTCTCAGAAAAAGTAAAACAATGAGATACATAACATTAATAATTTAAATAGTGGAAATATAATGCACACAAATATTACAGTCAAAAGAGAATTTGTATGCCACAACAATAATAAAAACAATCTATTCCATAAGAAGTCAACTAAAGGCGTCATGAGGAAAAATAAAACCTGGTTATTTTTTAGAGACTTTTTGTAGCCAGGAAATAATTCAGGATTAGCCCAAATTGTAGGCAAATAACAAAAATTCAAAACAATGCTCAGGGCTAGAAACTAAAGTTTTCTTTCCCCAGTTTCCTCATTTCTACCAAGAATAAATCATAGTAGGACCAATTTATTTGCAAAATAAATTTTGGTCTCATTATATTTGGCCTGGTTATTTGCATAAAGCGTATAAAAAGTGGTGATCAGCGTTACAGGCTCTTTTTAAATTGGTTTTACTGGAACTTTTATAAGGAATTTCTAATTCAACTTTTTAAAAGCCTTGAGGCCAGAAGCCAAGCCAAGCATTCACCATTAGACTGTGCTTGTAATATCTATATAAATTTTGCTCTTCTTGAGGTCCCAAAATATCTTGAGGTTTCTGGGCCCACTAGAAAGTGGCATTCTTGGCTGGGCAAAGAGGCTGTAACCCCAGCACTTTGGGAGGCCTATGCGGGTGGACCACTTGAGGCCGAGAGTTTGAAACCAGCCTGGCCAACATGGCAAAACCCATTTCTACTAAAAAATACAAAAATTAGTTGGGCATGGTGGCAGGTGCCTGTAATCCCAGCTACTGAGGCATAAGAATCGCTTCAACCTGGGAAGCGGAGGTTGCAATGAGCGGAGATCACACCACTATACTCCAGCCTGGGTGACAGAGTGAGACTCTGTCTCAAAAAAAAAAAAAAAAAAAAAAGAAAGTGACATTATTTATCACAGTATCATAGGTCAGAAACCTTGTAAGGAAACCATTTAGACAAGGTCCTGGGCCAGTCTTTTCAAGGGGCTTTTCATTGGCTCTATACAGTCAATCTCAATCCTTCAATCTGGTCATATCTGAAAATATGCCATTCCAGTCAAAGCCTTGGTAAAATAACCAATATCTGTGATGTCAAATAATCCCCAAATCTCAGTGAATTGAAACAAACATCTATTCCTTTCTTATATTACAGTCTTTAGCTATGAATTGGCTATGACTGCTGGCTCCTTTTCAGTTCTACTCCATGTGTCTTCTTCTGAACCCCAGGTTGCTGGAGTGGTCACAATATGGTACAGTCTGGTGGCAGAGGGGAGAGAGCAAGAGAGAGGTGGAATATGATGATGTCACTTAGATCTTGTATACATGGTTTGCATCACATCTGCCCATGTTCCATTGGCTATAGTGTGTCATAGGACCAAGCCCGATTTCAGTGGGGTAGAGATGTATATTCCAATAGGAGGCCCTGCAAATCACATGGCAAAGGCAGGGAATCAATGTTTTCTTACAGGGAAGGGAAGAACAAATACTTGAGAAAAATTATGCAAGTTATCACGATTGCCATTATCTGGTAACCTTCATAATAGAAATGGAGACATGAGTATAGCATTATGCAAACATAATATCTAAACAGTCAACATAGATGCAGGGGATATAAGAATAAAAAATGATCACTATCAAGTCCCACAGAGCTTAAAGGAGAAAAAAATCACTAATGTAAAAATGCATAATATTCCAGAAAGGATTATGAAATGTTTATTTTATTATTATTTTTAAGAGTCTGTGTGTGTGACAGTTTAACTTTTGTACTCACAGAGGCATTCTTTAGTTCTTCATTCAAAATTTAATTGCTCTTAATTTACTCACAATTCTAAGAGGCAGATTAGAAGCAGAATGTTGTAGGTTGTGGTGGGCATGGAGCACACTGGAGGCAAACAGTAACAAAATGAAGGAGGAAGAGTCAACAGCAAAAGAAGTCTTAAGAATGACTAAATCAAGGATAAATAAAATCTCAGGAAACAGAGCTATCTGGGAGGATTTAGGAACAAATGACTTTGTACAACCTAATACTTCTTAGCATGCAACAAACTATCTTTTCTTCTACAGTTAGTGCCCTGTCTTCTTGTCTGCCACAAATTACATTCCTTCCCACAAGAGAAACATGCATAGATAAAAATCACGTGCATTTAGTTGCTGTTTTCAGAAAATCACTATTATAATGCATATGAATATATATCAGTATGGACAGGCCAAGTTATCCTGTAGGAACAAATAACTCCCAAAATTTTGGTGGATGAAAATAATAAAGGTGTATTTCTTTTTCATGCTTCATTTCCAACGTGGTTAAGCGGGAACAGGGGGCTCTGCTCATTATAGTTGCCCACGGCCTCCAGTCAATGAAATTTCCGGCCAATGAAATGCTCTACTGTGACTGAAGCAGCAAAGGGAAGATGGTAAGTTATCCACAGGCACTTAAAGCCCCTGCCTGGAAGTGCTACATGTCACTTCTCACATTTCATAGTCAAAGCAAATCACAAAGCCACTTCAAGGGGTAGGAAAAAACACAGGACCTTTCAAGGACAGGGAAATGCGATTTCCCTTCTGCCCAAGGGGAAAAATTAGAGATATTTAGGGCATGGCATTAATGACCAGACATATAAGACCACAATGTGAAAAACAGTTCATACACATACCACAGTGTGGTCCTATGTGTCTGGGCCTCCTGAAAATATAGAACAATTTTGTTGGATAGCCTGCCTAACTCTGAGCAAGGAGATATTCTTATGTCCCCTGTATCTATTTTGACAGTTTATGATATTATATTTGCATAAAGCCCTGAGGAAATGAGACACTGTGTTGGTGAGGTTTGTTGGGGCATGATAGATAAAAAGGAGTAGTGTGGGGTGTGCGATGGGGGAATCCTGTGAACATCCTCAGCTCTGGGGAGGTTGCAAGTTCCCAAAGTGCTGAGGATTGTAGTGCATTATTTTCCTGATCTCTTCCTGTTCTTCCTGCTTTATTTAGAGAGTTAGGTACTCGGCAAGTTTCTTGTATTTCCTTCTCCCCTCCATTTTCATTCTCTTCTTCTAATACTGCCTAGAATAAGTGGTTCTTCACTCTGCTTCACACTGCTGCCTTGTTTTTCCACAAGCAGAACCCTGAGAAAGGCTCTGCTTATATTTCTTCTTCTTTTAACGTTGAGCCCTGTGACATGAGCATTTGGGCTCACATGCTATGGTATGGATTCTTAAAGGAATATGCTCATACACTCTACCTGACCCAATTTCACTTTAACTTTTTGAAGGGTGGCTTTGAAATCAGAATTGGATGCGGAGGGAGTCCCAGAGGCCAACACTGTGAACATAAGAAGGGAAAGACCAGTTCTGCAAGCACAGATGAAATTTTGAGAAGCAGAGCTACAGGTAATTAGCACATGGTCCCTAGAAAAATAGGCACAATGAGTCGACTAGAAATACACACTGTCTCTTGAGAGCAAAACTTCACAATCAGCACTGGTTCTTCCACAAAGGGTGTTTCTGGGTCATTGTTCTTTCCAACCACAATTAGTCACACTTGTTTTTTACTTGGTGGCTTGACAGAAGATTGGACACACACTACTGAGGTATGTGAACTTGCTGAGCTGGAAAGTGCTGCTGCTCATATGCATGACCCACTACACTCTTGAGGATCTACACTTTCTGAGTAATGAAGCTGTGGGATTCTCAGGCATGAAATATTGTGGAGGTAATGAGCTGAGTCTTGATACATCTCTTAAATAGTCAGAGCTGCAGACCTCATGGCCTCTGATCTTCCACAGAGACCTGGATAGAGCTGAGTATTGTTTGCAAGGCATTGGATGCTATAACTATCTTTCCAGATGGGTCCCAAGGAGATGAAGGCCCAGAAGATCTGAAAAATATGTGTATTAATTTGTAGGCAAGACCACACAGAATCAGGAGCCCCTCGCTACACTGTCAGACTAGGTCCTCCAAAGTTGACTTTTACGTTCTGCAGTCTAGCCCTGGCTTGTCCTTTCTTATGCCCAACTTGTCCTTAATGACTCTCCATTGTGGTTTGAACTTTCCTGCCCATACATTTGCCTATCAATTTCAACACACTATTCTGATTCTAATTATTCTTTAGAATTGAGCTTTGACCTCATGTTGTCTATGAATCCTGTCTAATCACTTCTGCTGGAAAATGTCTTGCCTCATATTTCCTATTTTACACAGAGACCATTCCAGCCTCCCCTCCCATTTATTTCCTGCATATAGAAGCATCCTGCATTTAACATTGTGAATGTATCTCATGCTCCCATGAGTAATATCCTTAAAGACCAAGACATATGTGTGGGAAGTGAGAGAGGAAGTGTAGAGATGTAAAGATATTTTACATTCTTTTGTGTATTTAAGTTGTCAGCCTAGGTTACCACACCTACTGAAACATAAATAAAATCTCACATCTTCTGGGAAATTCAGGGCCTCCCTCCAAGATTTCTACAAATTCTGGAAGGTTTACAGACTCCTTTTCATAGTTACCCTCATTACCATTTCCTGTTGGTCCTGAATCTCACACGTCTCATCTCCTATCTCAGCTTTGAACCTACCTGACTTGGAAACTACTACTGTTCTTGGATTTTCCTGATAATATGGCTCATGTAAGGCATTCATAGTAGCAGACTATGCTGAAGTCTTGTAGGGCTTAGACTCCTTTATACCATGCAGTAAAAATAGCATACTAGATATTTCTTTTCTTCACTGTTATTTCAGTACCCGTCAACGGAGAAATTTCTCACTAGCTAACTCCACAAGACATGCACCTATGCAATGGGATATGCCCTACAGGACCGGATCCCTTCCCTGTCTGCATGTTTTCAATCCCACATAAATCTCCCCTTCTGCAATTCTTAAAATCCTTAATTTTTTAACAAACGTTTAGCTATCTCTTATCACATTTCCAATCACATTTTAGGTGTCTTGTCTTTCACACCCCAAACAAAGTAGCAGGTCAAGAAGGCAAGCTAAAAAGAAGACCATTGACATTGGAGAGCAGGCATGCTGAGTACTACCTCAGGGGCAGCTGGGACTCAGTAACTGTTCTTTTAAATAACAAACCTTCGCTGGGCGCGGTGGCTCATGCCTGTAATCCCAGCACTTTGGGAGGCTGAGGTGGGTGGATCAGGAGTTTGAGACCAGCCTAGCCAATATGGTGAAACCCCATCTCTACTAAAAATACAAAAATTAGTCTGGGGTGGTGATGGGCGCCTGTAGTCCCAGCTACTCGGGAGGCTGAGGTGGAAGAATCTCTTGAACCCTGGAGGCGGAGGTTGCAGTGAGCCGAGATGGCACCACTGCACTCCAGCCAGGGCAACAAGAGCGAAACTCCATCTCAAAAAAAGAAAAAAAAAAAAAAACCACCACCAACAAAAACCCTAAAACAACAACACATAGTGCTTTTCACAAAGTAGATATTGGATGTCTATATGTTGAATAAAACAATTGCAACAACAAAATCCAAGGTACTTCCCTGCTCAGGTAAGAGGCTGTGGCTCTGACAAAGCTTTGGGGGTGTCTCTCACCTGCCCCATCATTCCCACTTCCTTTCCTAGCTCCCAGATTTCTGTCTATTGTTGTTAGCTGGTTGCCACTTAATCCCCAGTAGAAGTTTACCTTACAAAGGTGTAAAGCATGTGTAGCACTCCTTTCCGCTTCTCCATTACCTACCAGAAACAAAATAGCCTTCAAGATTCAAAGTAAAGCAGCTAAGCATTTAAGTATGAAGATAATATTTAGCCTGAAGGTCCTGCCAGTTGTCCTTTAAATGCCACTTGCTAAGTGGCTTAATATACTGTAAGACAGCATCACTTTGGGTACTTGTTAAAAGTGCAGAATCTTACTAGATCACAATCTATGAGGATTCTTACTGCATTCTTAATAAGCTCCTTGAGGGATTCTTATGCTTAAAAGCGTGAAAGCTATAGTGTAAATGCATTCTCATACATGTGTTTCAGAGAAAAAAAGGATTCTTCCCTTCTTAGGACTAGTACATCTTCTGTCTTGATCCTTCTGCCTTCTCATGAAGGAAAATATGAGTTCATTATGCTGTATTGACAGCCAAACACATTTCTGTTTTGTTTTCATGTTGGCCACAATAAACTGTATTTTTAAAGAATAAATCAATTAGACTTATTCATCATAAACAGATTTCTGAACACAACCACTTATATTGTAAACTTATGTGACACACCCCTTTTTCCGATAAGTAGCTAGAGAGTAAACAAGAAGCATACAGATAAATTTGGTGGCATTTTAAATTACATAAGAAAATGAAATAGGAAGTAATCTCAGCTGGAATGTGACTTGCAACTAGAACTACTGAACATGGCATACCTAGTGTGAGCTTGGGACACGTGAATAGAACTTTCAATGGTCAGCCACCTGTGCTGCCTTTCAGACTTATGCTTTCTTTAGAGGCAAGTCCCTGGACCCTTGAAGTATGGGAATTTAATGCTGACACCAGCAGAAAAATGCCACCCTTCTAGTACCCTGCAGCTATTGCTTGACTTTCTTGGACTGCAGCAGAACTCACCTCCTCTACAAATCCTGACCCTGCTGAGTGTGTGAGCTCTGGCAGTGTGTCCAGGCTAAATTGGCACACACTCCCTCCTGTCTGTTTGGGTGAGTCACTGAGTGTTCAGAGCACATTTTCCCTTCATTGTCTGCCAGCTATAGCTATTGGCTCACTCATTCTCTTTGGAACAGCTCAGCACTCCTGTGCTAATGCAATTGCTTGAACTGATGTACAATTGTGTAGAGTCCTGCAGGAAAGCATAAAACTGCTGAAGGCTGAGACCTGTCTCATCTACCGGGAAGTCAGACAAAGATGCTTACCTTGGTTTACTTGTTGCTAACATACTCATCCTATTTGTGGCCCTCTTACGGCTTCCCAGTGTGTAGAAACCTCACAAATTGCAAAGACTCAAAAGTGCCAGTGGCCAGGAAATCAAAGACAAATGTTTCCCCTTTCATCTGTGTCTTAAGATGAGAAACAAAGGGTTTGTATATCTGGAAATATGGGCAATTTTTCTCCTTTTTCTGCTATTCTCAGCACTTGTGTATTTTGGAGTGCATTAGCTGAAACTTGTATATAGACATAGATTTCACGTAAGTTAACTGTCTTCCTATATAAACTACTACCTTCATTAAAAGCAGGGAACTATTCTCTTTTGTGTCTATCACAGAACCCAGTTATAGGTTGAGTTCAATGAAGTCTTAGAAAGGCTTGTTGAAAAACTGAATGGGGCAAACTCTCGTAGAAAAGCCAGGAGTGTTGAAGGAAGGACTATTTTGCCAGTCATCTTAATTTTTTCCGCACAATTTCTGCAGATCAAAGGAAGGCTTCACTTATTCTTGGAGAGAAGAAATGCATAATAAATCAGTCTGCAGTAACCTAATTTCACTTCATGGGTCAAACAAATAGCCAGAATCAAGTTTTAAAGAAAAAGTGTTTGTGGGAATCTGGGCACATGACAGAGGCTGGGCATTTTATGTGAATTTGTCCACGTGTATGAATGTCTTAGTTTTTCCAGTTATTGTTTAGTGGATGGAAGAAGCAGCAGAGCTCTGTGAAGGCAGACAGTGTGTATGGTGGTTTAGATCTTGGACTCTGAAGTCAGAGATTCGAAATGGATTCCTGTCTAGGCCACATACAAACTGAGTGAATACGTGTGACACCACTTAACCTCTTTAAGCCTCAGGTGCTTCATGTATCAAGCATGTGTAACAGAAATCCCTCATGGAGTTGTGATTAGAGTTAAATGAGATAATTAATGACAAGTGCTTAGCCAGGTAACTATAGTAATCAATAAATGATAGTTATTATTACTAATAGTGTTTGATTACATGTGGACATTGAGGGATGGGGTGACTGAGACTTATATTCATATATTAATTTGTTTCTAATGTTGACCTGAATTTCTATGGAGTTCACTGTGAGAAAAAAAGAAAAAAAAATCACCTAACTGTCATGAAAAAAACTAAGCTAAATATCAATGTCACTAATCATCAGGAAAATGCAAATTATAATTATAATGAGATATTAGTCACATTTGTCAGGATGACTGTTATTTTAAAAAACCCACAAAATATAATAAGTGTTGTTGAGGATGTGGAGAAATTGGAACCGTTGTGCGATGTTGATGGGAATGCAAAGTGGTGCAGCCACTATAGAAAACAGTATGGAGGATTCTCATAAAATAAAAAATAGAACTACCATAGGATCCAGTGATCTCACTTCTGGGTATTTATCCAAAAGAATTGAAATTAGGATTTCAAAGAGATATTAGCACTCCTGTGTTCACTGCAGCACCATTCACAGTAGCCAAGATGTGGAAACTATCCAAAAGTCTATTGACAAATGAGTAGATAAAGAAAATGTGGTATATACACATAATATAATACCATTCAGCCTTTAACAAGAAGGAAATTCTTTAAGATGCAATAATATGCATGAACCTTGAGAACATTTAGCAAAATAAATAAACCAGCCACCGAAATACAAAGACTGCATGATTCCACTCATATGAAGTATCTAAAATAGTCAAATCCATAGAATCAAAGAAAGCAATGGTGGTTACCAAGGACTGGTGGTGGAGGTAAATAGGGAATTACTAATTATCAGGCATAAAGCTTCAGGCAAGCAAGATGAATCTAGAGATCTGCTGTACAACGTTGTACTTATCATCAACAATGTACTGTATGCTTAAAAATGTGTTGAGGGTAGATATTATATTAAATGTTTTTACCACATTAATAATTTTTTAAAACCTTAAATTAAAATTAAATAGAAGTATTTGGTACACTCTCATTGGCCTATTGTTAATGCTTCACCTTGTGGAAAGTTGGCAACCTGAGAATTTTATGGAAATAGAATTGTTCCATCACTTTTATTTCCAAATATGTAACTGAGGTTCTTACTGACTCTTCCAAAGGTTGAATGTCAAGCTTATGTAACTGCATGGAATTACTCGATGATCTGAGTTATTCCAATTCATTATGACATCTTGGATCCATAAGCCATTTCCAAAGCCATCCCAAATAGATAAAGATCATCTACTGTCAACAGAACTGGAATTTCAGTAAAAAAGGTTGGCAGAAGATACTTTCTTCATGTACTTCCATAGTTTTTGAGGATTGTTCCATATTGAGCTATGAGAGTATTGATTTTACCCCAATGGCTTCCATATTAGAAAAGATGTAAGAAATATCATTACTAAATATACATTTTTAAGTCTTCAAGATATATCTAAATGATGAAGCAATACTTAACAGCAAGAACCTTTGAACTTTCTGGAAAAAACAAATTTTATTTTTCCAATTGAGATATCACAAGTAATACTGAGCATGTCTTGCACAACTCCAAATCAAAGATAATGTATTTAAGACAATAATAAAATTGTCCATGATATCCTTTAGGAGTAAACGTGGAGAAAACTTTTCTTAATTATAAATGGATATTGCTGAACAAAACAAATACTAATGCAGAGGCACTTGCTTTACATTTCTCAGTGAACTCTATTTGACCTTCACTTTAAGGACACACAGCAGGAAAGCTGTCTGGAATACCCCACCCTAAACAGTGAGTAAATTTATTACATCTCTGAGTAAAGAATGCCCAAGCATTGGCTCACAACTTGATAAAGGAAGCAAAACAAAAATAGCCCAAGCCCTTTTTGTTCAGGAAAAGTTCAGTTTTTAGGTTTATCCTCAAAACATTGAAGTTGAAGAGACTTGGATCTCCCTGACTTAGTGGTATATTTCAGTTATGAATAATAAGAGACATGAAGCATTTGTTACTATTGTAAAAACCTGATGAGCTCTATCCCACAGTGACTCAAAACTCTGCTGAGTTAATACTTTTGGAACAAGACTGATCTTGGCTTGAAATTACACTGAGTTAAGTGGACACTTTTTAGACCTTATCTTTCTTGACTGCTCTGCAAACTTTGACATTGTTGACTGAACTCTTCTCTGTGAAAGTCTTCCTTCTCTGTGAAACTCTTCAGCAGAGCTGAACTCTTCCTTGGCATCTGAGATTCCTCACTCTCAAAGAGATTCTCCACTCTACCTTATGATGGCTCTTGACCAATCTCTTAATAGTTGGTCTTGCTGAGATTTTGTCGTGATCTTGTTAGAATTAAACACTAAACACATAGTCCCTTGGTGACGTAATCTATTTATGAGATCAACTACTACATATGGGATAAAGAATTTAAAAGTCAATTATATTCTGAGATCAAAATCTCTATTTCAACACCTCACTAGATATTTTTACTTGGATGTTCTTCTGGTATCCCACATTTAATGTGTTCAAACTGAACTCATTATGTTCTGCCCTGCTTCTCCTATTCTTCCTGTTTCCATAAATGCTACCACCTAGTTGCCTCATTCAAAAACCATTCTTGAGTCCACCTTCATTTCTTCCCACAAATAATCAATATCCAAGACTGTGTCTATATTCTAATCCTCTCTCATCTTATCCATATCTGGTCATATTCATTGTCAGTGTCTCAGTTCAGGCTCCCATTGTCTGTTTCTTGATCACTGCCTTAGACTCCTAACTGGTTTTCCCTGACTCTTTTCTCTATGCTTCAGAGTTTTACAAAGTGTTACAAAATAGACATCTGATCATTTCTTTCACCTGATGAAAACTCTCCCCAAATTTGCTATCATCCTAATCATAAAGTCAAACTTGTAAGCAAGTAAAGAAGTCCTGGATGCTCTGATTTCTTTTTATTTTTTAATCTCTCTAGCTTTAGTGTTTTCCATCTTTCCTCTTGTACTCTACCCTATGGCCATATTAAGATACTTGAAGTTGTTCAATGAGCCATTTTCTGTTTTTCCTCTGGGTCTTTGCCTATGCCCTTCCTTCTTCCTGGAATAATCTCTTTGTTGGTCTCATTGTTTGTCTGGCTTCTAATACACAAACAGTTGTCCTTATGATGTAAATGTGGAGAAAACCAACAGATGACAGCAAAATTTACCTGAAAATGAAGCAAAGAAATGAGGAGTTTAAAAGACAGAGAAGAACTGCCTTTAATCAAATGCTTGGAGATTTTGAACTTCTTATATTTTGATTACCAATGTACTTTTTTTTTTCAAATTTATAAAGGTACTGGATTTTCCTAGCCCTTTCTGTTTATTTCATGTTCCTATCCATAAAAAATAAAAAGTGGTTTGACTATTTTCAAGGCATAAAAGAAAAACAGCTATTACCTTTAAGCATATACTATAGCATTAAACACATATTGTCTCTTTTCAATTCTAGGCCTAAGTTGGGAGTTCTTTCTTGTTACTTCTATGATATCTGATGCATTTATATTTCATGATACTTATGAAAAAATATTTTCAATGCCTATTTACTTATCTTTCTCCTTCAAGAATTATTTGAGGGCATGAGCTATATCTTTTCAACATCATATCCCTAATGTCTTTCTCAATAGTTGGTACATGGTAGGCACTCAACACATATGTTTTAGAATTAACTAATTAATTGTGGAATTATAACCCAAGAAGAAGAAGATGCTTCAAATATCGTGCATTATTTCAGAGTCACTAAGCATCAGATGAGGATTTCTGGGCAACTTTTCTTAGCTGATGTACCTTCAGCTCACATCCAGACATGGGAATGATAGAGAGATAATAGACAATTAATTTTAGGTTACAGTAGCCACAAACTGGGCCCTGAAAGCACATAGCCAGTGTTTCAGGAGTCTTCTCCGTGCCCTTCTAAGGGAGTATGAAAGAGAACTTTTATGGTTCTTGAAGGCATTATGGCCCCCATAATCTCTGAAGCCAGGGAAATACTTAACTCAACATTCATGGCTTTTGGGAATTCAAGTAGAATCCAGAATGTTGGACCTGATGCTCCATGAATTTGTGGGAATCAAATCAAGGTTGTCAGTGGTTACAGAGTGCCAAGAGGACTTGATATTTCCATAGATTTTCTTCTTCCAAATGAAGCTTGAAATTATTTGTCTATAGTTCTGCCGGAGGCCTCTCCAGATTGTGATGCACTGGGAGCAAGCCACCATGAACACATCCTCAGGTCTCCAGTCTTCTGCCATCGCATGAAAAATGGAGCTTGTCAAACACGGAGCAGAGATGAACTTTCTGAATTCCACAGGACAGTTCAGAGTGCTTGGAATGACACCCACCCGCAATTAAAACAAAAAAGAAGGATGAGTAAGTGAGGAACTAAAAATTGCATGTTTCCCTAAATTAGATTTATTTGTAAGCTTTAAGTAAGTGCAAACATATTTCGAATTATCTGTTATGAATTGTGGTTTTGTTATTAAACAGACATTTTGTTTAATTCTTATGTGCAAAGTGAAAAGAGACTTGTTTTGCTGGATTTTTCTTTTTGGTAAGTATTGAATTTTGAAGGGGTACTAGTTTTTCTAGCCAAACTGAAAAATTTCTCAGAATTTAAAGGATACTCCATGTGAGTTCAAGCTGTGTTAGGGTTTGGCTACATATTTTTCTTTGGCAATGAAAAGTATGTTTGATTCTTATGACTTGGTAGACTTCAAACAGGCTCACACACAAACTGTTGTCCTTATAAGGTAGATGTGGAGGAAACCAACAGATGAGAGTGAAATTTATCTGAAAGCAAAGAAGTGAGGAGTTTAAAAGATAGAGAAATGTCTTTGATTAGATGCTCTGAGGTTTTGAGCTTCTAATATTTTGATTTTCAATATACTTTTTTTTTTCCAAAATTTGAAAGGTTCTGGGATTTCTTAGCCCTTGTTGTTTGTTTAAAGTTCCTATCCATAACTAATAGAAAGAAAGTGGTTTGGCTATGTTCAAGGCTTAAAAGAAAAACAGCTACCACCCATAAGCATCTATTATATGCCATAACATTGAACACATATTGTCTCATTTAATTTTCATGGCCTCGTCACACTATAGTATTATCTTCCTCACTTTACATATGGGAATAATGAAACTCAGACAGGTAAAGTGATGTACACAAAGGCATGCAGTTAGTAAGTTTTGGGCCTTGTCCATCTGCTGTTCCCTATGTCTGAAATATTGTGTCCAGCATTCCCTTGGGCTCATTCCTCCTACCTTCCCTACTTTCTTTGAATAACTCCTATATCCTTCAAAGCACAGTCTCTGGTTTTCCACCACCACTCCAGTCTTAGTTAGGTGCCCTCCCACTTTCTACCAGACCGAGTCTGCCTGCATCAAACACAGATTACAAGTACATTGAGTCTCTCTCATCTTTAAATCTTTATTATTATTATTATTATTTTGAAGTGGAGTCTCACTCTGTCACCCAGGCTGGAGTGCAGTGGCATCATCTTGGCTCACTGCAACCTCTGCCTCCTGGGTTCAAGTGATTCTCCTGCCTCGGCCTCCTGAGTACTGGGACCACAGGCACGTGTCACCACGCCCGGCTAATTTTTTTGTATTTTTAGTAGAGATGGGGTTTCACCATATTGGTCAGGCTGGTGTTGAACTCCTTAGCTCGTGTTCCACCCACCTTGCCCTCCCAAAGTGCTGGAATTGCAGGTGTGAGCCACCGCGCCCAGCCTCATCTTTAAATCTTTAGTGATTCACTTAGCTCTATTAATTGTTATTTGTGAAATAAAATTTTAAATTAGTAACTTCCTTAGAATTTCTATGAATAATTGCTCCATTGCCTTATCTGAAAAGAAAACCTTAATATCCAATAAAAATTCCTCAGTCTTGCCCAATGGAGGCCATTCACTGAACAATTGAAAGGAGACTGCTTGCCCTTTATTCCTCACACTTCTTTCATACTATTCTTCCAACATAACCATTAAATTTCACCTCAGAAGAAAGGCCACAATATTCATTATACTACTCTTCCACATTTGCAGTACATCTTAGTTTCTGTATTCTAGGATAGTGAAGATAGAGCCTCAGGTAAGAATTAAGTGCTAGTGCTTTATTGGGAGTTAAATCCCAGGAGAGTGAGAACAAGAGAAAAGGTAAGTGGTGCAGCCAAGAAAGGTGAAGCATTACCCCTCCGTTGGCTTCTTCACAAAGCAGGGCAAAGAGCACCTACTGTTATTTGGTAGGTGCCTACACTCAGTCATACAGGACTTCTTTATGCAGGCTGATTGGAGAAAGTAAGACAGAGGAAATTGGGCTGCCCAGGTTTTTTCCCTGCCTCTCTTTGGCCAAGATAGCACCAGAGAGTGTTAACTACCTTGCATTCCAGTTTGGGTCATTCAGCTCCTTTAGCAGCCTCCTGGGAAGCCAGATGCACTTCCTGTGGTGGCATTTCCCCAAATCTAGAAGAGATGAGAGGAGTCAGAGACTGTGGGCTTAACGTGGTTAGTTTTAAAAGGCTGACTGCAGAGCCCCGCATTGGTAGTGGAAGTGAAGTAAGCTGCTGAAAATTGAAACAGGTAAACCTGAGAAACTCAGAAGGGGCATATGAATCCATACAGACATACTTCCACCTTGTACATCTGATTTATTTCTCTTTTTACACCATTTTCTGTCACAAATCTCACAGCTTTCCAAACTATAGTACAACTGGTCAAAATGTCTGAATGTTGTATACCAGGAAAATATGCTGGCAACTCAACCACAGCACAAGTCTAAAATCAAATTTTCTAATACTGTTCTGTCAAAACCTTTTCCTTCTCTGATTTTTGTCATTTCTCTTCATGGAGACATGAATGCTTGTATTAACTTAGGTTGAAATATCAGAACTTCAGGGTTATCTCTGATTCCATCCCTCCTTCCACCCATAGGCAAAGCCCATCATGTAAACATATTAGCAATCTCTCAGTAGTGATGAGGATACTCTCTGGCACAAATTGCACATTTAGCAAGAGTTTGAATAAAATAAATAAATCTGTTTGCTTTTCAGTTTGCTGCTACATTTGTGTGGAAAGTGCTGCTTGCCGATAGGGAAGTAGGAGAGGAAATAAGGAAAACAATAAACCAAGTACAGTTTTGCAAATACCCAGACACATTGGATGGACACAGAAGCTTTCACTGGGAGATTGTGAAGGGTAGATGCTTTGTGTCTCCATTGCCTCCTGTGATGTGACCTCACATTACAAGCCACTGTGGCTGGAACTGCTGGCAAAATGGAAAGAACCAGGAAGAACATCAAAGAAGAGTTTTAAAAGGATATGAAATGTATTAATTTGTCATAATTATCTATTTTTGATAGAAGAATCTCAGAGGTACTTAAGTTGATGTCTTGGACCTTCAGTCCAGTGCTGACATCTTGTAAAATGTCTTAAGTTCCTACCAGGTAATTTCTGCTTTCTGTCACAAAGCAGGAGACAAGTTCCAGGAGGAAGTCATGTATTTTTCTCATCTTTAGGTATATTTCCCTATATTATACTTACACATATATTTATGTTACACTTTCTATTTCTCTTATTTACGTACATTATTAACAAAAAATTTTTGGAAGATTGTAGAAATAAGACATGTAGGCATTTGAAATTTTATGAGAAAGAGCTTGTCAGATTTGGGAGTTAGGGATTTTTAGACATTGCCATAAGAGGTAAGTAAATGCTGACACCTTGCCTATAGTTAATAAAAATATATTATACATTTGAAGTTTTCTAAGAGAGTAGATTTAAAATTTTCTCACTATACACACACAATATATATATATAACTATGTTAGGTGATTAACGTTAATTAGCTTGATTATGGTAATCATTTCACAACATAGACATATATCAAAACATCACAATGTATGCTTTGAATACATACCATTTTTATTTGTCAACCATTCCCCAATAAAGCTGGAAAAAACAAGACTTCATTCCAACTGTCAAAATCTACTTCTCAGGGACCTACTCCAAGGGAGTCGCCATTCCTTCATTTTATTATTAAATTGCTTCTTCATAGAAAACCTATCTTCGGTGAAAAAATTAGACTCCAGAAATGATATTTTGCCAGAAACATCTCTAAAAGCCTTTTTATCTCCCTGGTGAACTCAATGTAGCTATGGAAATTCGAATTCCCTATCTGGGGTCAGCTTCAGAAATGTGTTTATTTATGTGCTTCGAATTGACTTATCAACTAATGAACCAAGAAACAATTTTTCTTTTGGCTGTGTTTTAAAAGGGTCTTGCTCAAATTTTAAAGGTTAGGGCATTTTAGAGTCAGATTTGTTTCATAATTTTTCTATGTAACATATTCACTTCCCATTAAAATGTAATTTTCCCTACCAATAAGGTGTTAGGCTTCTGATCCCTCAGGGGAACTGTGGTTGACATGAGCATTACCTCATCCAAATGTATGTTCCCAGTGAACCTGTCATCGAGTGGACTTGATGCCTTAATTTTTTCCTTTTGTAGCAAGATGCCTAACTGGTTACTTATGCAAGCATTGTTAGCGAAATTAGGGGGAGTAAGGGGAATAAAAAATGTATGGAAATTATGAGTGTTAGAACTGAGCACAATCATTGCAGCATCTGATGCAGACATTTCAGGGTAAGCCAAGTAGTCTCTTCAGAATAAAAATGAGGGTAATTAGACTCAATTCATTTATTCAACACTTGGGTCAAGTCCATGAACTCTACAAAGATAACTGTGCCATGGATTTTGCTCTCTAGAGTGGTAAGACATATATATGGTTTGTCTACTCATTCAACAAACACTTTCTGAGCATGTTTTGTCTCCTGAGGTCAGCTCTGGAGATACAATGGTACATGGCACAAATCTTTGCAAGTGCTAAATATAATACCTGACATTAATAGGCTGTGAGTGAAGAGCACAAATTGTGTAGTGGGTGTTCCTGGGATACAGTAGCTCTGTGCATGTAGAAGGGATTATTAAGGGCCTCGTGAAGGAGACAGCATTTGTCCTGGGACTTGAAGGAAAGACAGGATTGAAAATGTAGAGATGCTAAGGAAGGTTGTCCTCAACAGAGAAAATGCCATAGCTGAAGGCCCCTCATATGCTATTCTTTTTTTTTATTTTTTTTTTATTTTTTCTTTTTTTCTTTTTTTTTTTTAATTATACTTTAAGTTTTAGGGTACATGTGCACATTGTGCAGGTTAGTTACATATGTATACATGTGCCATGCTGGTGCGCTGCACCCACTAACTCGTCATCTAGCATTAGGTATATCTCCCAATGCTATCCCTCCCCCATCCCCCCACCCCACAACAGTCCCCAGAGTGTGATATTCCCCTTCCTGTGTCCATGTGATCTCATTGTTCAATTCCCACCTATGAGTGAGAATATGCGGTGTTTGGTTTTTTGTTCTTGCGATAGTTTACTGAGAATGATGGTTTCCAATTTCATCCATGTCCCTACAAAGGACATGAACTCATCATTTTTTATGGCTGCATAGTATTCCATGGTGTATATGTGCCACATTTTCTTAATCCAGTCTATCATTGTTGGACATTTGGGTTGGTTCCAAGTCTTTGCTATTGTGAATAATGCCGCAATAAACATACGTGTGCATGTGTCTTTATAACAGCATGATTTATAGTCCTTTGGGTATATGCCCAGTAATGGGATGGCTGGGTCAAATGGTATTTCTAGTTCTAGATCCCTGAGGAATTGCCACACTGACTTCCACAGTGGTTGAACTAGTTTACAGTCCCACCAACAGTGTAAAAGTGTTCCTATTTCTCCACATCCTCTCCAGCACCTGTTGTTTCCTGACTTTTTAATGATTGCCATTCTAACTGGTGTGAGATGATATCTCATAGTGGTTTTGATTTGCATTTCTCTGATGGCCAGTGATGATGAGCATTTTTTCATGTGTTTTTTGGCTGCATAAATGTCTTCTTTTGAGAAGTGTCTGTTCATATCCTTCGCCCACTTTTTGATGGGGTTGTTTGTTTTTTTCTTGTAAATTTGTTTGAGTTCATTGTAGATTCTGGATATTAGCCCTTTGTCAGATGAGTAGGTTGCGAAAATTTTCTCCCATGTTGTAGGTTGCCTGTTCACTCCGATGGTAGTTTCTTTTGCTGTGCAGAAGCTCTTTAGTTTAATTAGATCCCATTTGTCAATTTTGACTTTTGTTGCCATTGCTTTTGGTGTTTTGGACATGAAGTCCTTGCCCACGCCTATGTCCTGAATGGTAATGCCTAGGTTTTCTTCTAGGGTTTTTATGGTTTTAGGTCTAACGTTTAAATCTTTAATCCATCTTGAATTGATTTTTCTTATCTAACTATGTGATTCTAAGCTCAGGTGATCCAAAGAGGCTCCTCAGAGTTGTGGCAAACTGAAGCCAGTGGTGTAGGTTGAAAGGAATCTGAGAGAAGATCAACACCGAGGAGAATCTAAGGTGCCATTGTGGGTGAATCATTTTAGGCCATGTTTCAGAACAAAATTTCCACAGACTCACTACCAAATACTCATGGACTTATATTTTTGGTTCAGAGGTTTGACGAAAAACTCTGGAAGCCTATTGCAGAGAACTGAATAAGGTAAAAATCTACGTTTTACTGGACACATCGTTTAGGAAGCAAATTAGTCTCCGTTATCAGAAAGTTCCAAGGGGGAATCTAAAATGTGATACTTTGCTCAGCAGCTGACAGTATTTTTGCTACATTTTCAACTTGCCTTCAATTCTGTTTATTTCGCTTGTCTAATTTACTATCTAGGTAATTCAAACAATGAGAATACAGTGACCCGCAATTTTCCTAATTTAAAGGTATCTCTTCTGCAATATTAAATTTGCATCTACATTGCCTGCCTAACAAGACTGTCACCTCCTTGAGGTCAATGTGATGTTATCTAATTTTTTAGATAACATCTATGTCTCTAATAGATCTATCTGTGCAATAGAACCATACAGTCCTTCGTAGATAGGGGAAGCACAAATGTTGGTTGATATTTAACAGAGTATCAGACCTACAGCCTTCTCTCTAAGAGCTCAAACTTCAGAGAGTAGATTCAGAGAGTAAATGTTTTCTCAGGCTCAGGCAAGAGGAGTGGTTTGTATGTTCTTTCTTTCTTATTTTCCAGTTAGACTTTTGGAAATCTGCCAGATGCAATTGAAAAACCCTGCTCAGCTTTGTCCAGTGTCTCATTTGAGGATCAGCATGAGTTTGTTTACTTGAGATTAATAGGAGTCAAGGATATACAAATTCAGCAATGTATGGATAACTTTCCCCTTTTTAACGCTGGCCTCGCACAAAACTACCACCATATTGTTGAATTTTGGAAGTTTATTATGCTTTATTTTTTCCTATAAAAAATAAATGTCATCACATTGTAATAGTTTTATAACATGTTTTATCATATTTTAAAATACATCTTAAATATTCTTTCATATAATTAATCTTCTACAGCGTAATTTTAATATCTCTGAAGATTCCATTATGTGCTTGTATTATACATTTTTACTCTGAATACATTATTGTTGTAAACAATGCTTACAATTATGAAAATAAATATATATGGCTCATTTACACATTATTCTAAATCTCATTGTACTCTCCGGTTAGTCATCATTAATGTCTTGAAGTTCACTGGTTACTTGTTTGGCATTTTATGTATATTTATATCTGTATGCATTAACAAAGTTTATTATTACTATTATTATCATTATTATTATTATTATTATTATTATTATTATTATTATTATTTTGGAGACAGAGTCTTGCTCTGTCACCCAGACTGGAGTGCAGTGGCATGATCTTGGCTCACTGCAACCTCCACCTCCTGGGTTCAAGTGATATTCCTGCCTCAGCCTCCTGAGTAGCTGGGATTACAGGCATGCACCACCATGCCTGACTAATTATTTTTATCTTTAGTAGAGACAGGATTTCACCAAGTTGGTCAAGTTGGTCTTCAACTCCTGACCTCATGATCCACCTGCTTCAGCCTCCCAAAGTGCTGGGATTACAGGCATGAGCCACCGCGCTCAGCCAACAAAGTTAATTTTTTAAAAATAAAAAATAAACAATATTTGTTGGAGATAATTAGATAGGTATATTTCTAAATATATATATGTGTATAGTATAAAACAATAATCTCATTAAATCCTATACAAATAATAATCCTGCTTATGAAACCTGTAGACCCAACCAGCTGGCTTCAGAAATAGAACATTACTGGTAACTTAAAAACCAGTTTCTAGTCGTTCCCCACTGCCTTCTCCTCTCTAGGCCCCAATGATTACCACTGTCTGAAATTTTCTGTATGTTATCTTTAAGCTTTACTTTATAATTTTAAAACATACACTTACAACCCTGAGAAAGTGTTTTTAAATTTTATATGGTTTCATTACTATAGAGGTGGAAACATGTTTTCTAAATGTTGTCAATTAGAATATTGCCTTTCACACTTAAATCTTTAATCTGCCTGGAATTTATTTTTGTGTATGGTATGAAGCAGAGATTAAATTTTATTTCTGCTAACTGCATATCAAATTAGCATCATTGATTGAAAAGTTATCTCATTAACCAGAAGATGTATCTCCAGGAAAGCTGCCTGGATCTGGTTGGTGAAGGTTCCAGAAGTGAAGCATCCAGCAATTGGAGTGGCTCCAGTGGCAGCAGCCCACTTCAGCACAGCTGCTGGCTGATATTCTTGGAAGATTTGACACTGACATCAGCTGGGTTTTCAATGGCATGAGCCACCAGCAGAACTCTTCCCAGGTCCTCTTCAGAGTTATAATATAAATGCCATCACTTTTCCTCTTGCAGAGGTACTGTTCCATTTGCAAGTCAAGGCTGATACCACCTAAGTAAATTCCTGATGTAAGGAATTTGAGAACATTCTCCTCCTTTATCTACAGAACATCAAGCGCTTCACACATTGTGAAAGTTTCCCTTTGTGTTATGACAGGAACCCAAGATAAGTTGGTATGAGTTGCTCTCTGGTTAGCACAAACAGGCTATACCTTTTTTGTGTCTTTCCTTTCTTCATCAGTCATGTTAGAAACTTACTGGTCTTATTAGTCTTTTTGAAGTGCCAACTTTTGGCTTTGTTAAATCTTTACATGGTACATATATTTGTTAATGTATTAATTTCTATACTTTATGCTTTCCTTCACTTTTTGGAAATTTCTGTCCTTTTTCTAATATATAATGCTTAATGCTTCGCTGGTTCATTTTCAAATTCTTTTTTTTTTTTTACTATAAGTATTTAAGGCTACAAATTTATTTCTAGAAACATTATTGTGTGTATTGTACTAATATTTGGTTGCTGTTTCATTCTAAATATTTTTATTTCCATTAGAGTTATTTTAACTTATAGGTTATTTACATTTCTTAGTTTCAAAAGCTTGGAGTGTTTTAGTTATGTTTTTGTTATTAATTCTAATTTACTTAAATTGAAGTCAATGTATAATCTATATGATACTGTGTTTTGGAATTTTTTGACTTACTTTATGGTCAAGTATGAGATCAAATCTCCTAAATGCTTTATGTGTCCTTGAAAGAATGCGTGTTCTCTACCTTGATGAAATGTTCTGTGTTTTTCCATTACATCAAACTTATCAATTGTGTTTGTACCAAAGACTGGTTAAAGGTTCAACAATCCTATCTCTTTTTCTTGGATACAAAGGAAGACTGCAGTTCTAAGTCTTCCTTCAATTGAGTTAGGATTCTATGACAGCATTCTGTCCATGAGAATAACGGGCAGAAGTAACATAAGGCACTTTTGTCTTTGTCTTTGTCTTTACAATGTCATGAAAGTTCTTCCTTCTTTCTCATTTCTTTTTGGCCAGTTTAATGCAGAGGACCTAGTAGGCTCAATAGAATTCCAATGGGGCCTAGAAGATGACAGTGCCATAAAATGGATGAAATCACAATTTCTTAATTCTTGATGACTAATATGAAGAGAAACAAACTTCTATTGTAAGTCACTGAGGCTTCAAGATTTACCTGTTTCTGCACTGTTTCTACACTGTAACCTATCACAGCCTGATTAATACAGTGTTGTTCAAGTGTTTTATGTCCTCAGTGACATTTTATCTGTTAAATCTAGAAATTACTAAAAAAATGCTAAATATTCCACTCTGTTAGTAAATTTTCCAAATTTCTTCTTTTATTTCTGGTGCTTACAAATATTTTCAATTTCTATTTTTTATATTTTTAGGTGCATATAAGTTTAGAATGATTCTATTTCCCTGGTAAATCTAGTCTCCTCTCATTGTATAGTGACTTTATATTTCCAATAATGTCTTTGCCTTATATTTTGTTTGATTGAAATATAATTATTCCCACTTTATTTTGGCTAGTATTGAAATATATCTTTTTCTGTGCTTTAACTTTCATCCACTCTATCTTTTTGGTGTATACCTTCAGCATATAGATATATTTTAAAAATTTGTCAACTATTTGTGTCTAAATGGTGTTAAATTTATTTATATTTACTGTGGTTTAGATAAATTTGGATTTATTTATGTCATCTTAGTTTTTCTTTTCATGTATTTCTCTTTTTCTTAGTTTCTAAAATCCTCTACTGCCCTTAAAATAGATAAATCAAAAGTTTTCTTTTATTTATATTCTTTTAATTTCTATGAGTTTGGAAGAAATAGCATCTTTTTTCTGCCTATAACACATTCTTTAGAATTTTCTTTAATGAAGTTCTCTTAGATTAAATGCTCTCAGGCTTTGCTTGTTTATAACTTTCTTAATCTTATTATTGTTTTAAAAGTATATTCTTGTTAGGTATCAAATTCTATATTGAAGTCTCTATTTCTAGGAATTATGGATTGGGTTGTATAAACCCAATCTTCCCTCTGAGAGTAACTAAAAAAGCTGGGTAAAATATAAAACATGTGTTTGAAGGCATTAAAGAGGTACTGAAGCAGCCAAAATGTGAGTGGTCAAGATCCAGAAGAGAAGGCAATTGAATTGAGGTGAGCCAAACGTTACTCACTACTGTTCTCAAAGCATTTGATGAACCAAAGCTGAGAAGTTGAGCAAAGCTTTTGTTAGTCTCACAGTTCAGGGCTATGAAAATCATATACTTTAGAGTATTCATTAAAAGAATAGTAAATAAATGTGCCACAAAAAACAATAGAGGAAAGAAAGTGGAAAATTTTTTTTAACACAAAGAAGGCAAGAAAGGAGTAAAACAGGAAGACAGAACAAGAGGAATAAATAAAAATAAACAGTAATATGATAGATTTAAAATGTCAGTGTTTACATTAAATGTTAAGTGGACTAAATATTCTAATAAATGAGTAATATGCTGTAGAGAAAAATAGAATTCAATTATTGGCTGTTTTTAAAAAGATATGCCTTAAATATGAATACACAAAAAGGTTGAAGATGAAAGAATTTAAAACAGATGTAACACATAAACACTAATGATTCTAGTTTGACATTAATTTTTTATTAACATAGTGAAGTTATTTTATTTTCTTCTAACTTCCACTGCTGCTGTTGAGGAATCAGTTGTCATAATTGTTGTTCATTTGAAGATGATCTGTATTTCTTCTCTGGCTGGTCATAAGATTTTTTTATGGCATGCCTAGATGTGCTTTTCATTTCATTTATCTTACTTGATATCCATTACCCTTTCTGTAACTATTAACCAATTTTTAGTTTTGTAATTATTTTCCCCATGATCCCTTTAAATGTTTCTTCCATTTAATTTTCTGTCTCTTTTTTCTACAAATATTTAAGTGGATATTGAACTTTCCTACTTTATTTTCCATGTCTATTAGCTCTTTATCATATTTTCTATCTGTATATTTAGATGTGCTACATTATGGAAAATTTAAGATAATTATTTGGTTAATTTTATTTTTAGCTATAGCAACTGTGTTGTGCATTGAGTATTTTACATGTTGTTATAGTTGTTATTTTTAAAGTTTTATGTTTTTCATTGTATGTCCTCACTTATAAGTCGGAGCTAACCTATGAAGACTGAAAGGCATAGTAATTATACAATGGACTTTGGGAACTTCAGGTAAAGGATAGGATGAGGATGAGGGATAAAAGACTACACACTGGGTATGGTGTACACTGTTCAGGTGATGGGTGCACCGAAATGTTAGAAATCACCACTAAAGAACTTATTTGTGTAACCAAACACCACCTGTTCTCTAAAAACCTATTGAAATAAAAAATATAAGGCTGGGCGTGGTGGCTCATGGCTGTAATCCTAGCACTTTGGGAGTCTGAGGCGGGTGGATCATGAGGTCAAGAGTTCGAGACCAGCCTGGCCAATATGGTGAAACCCATCTCTACTAAAAATACAAAAAGTAGCTGTGCGTGGTGGCGCACACCTGTAGTCCCAGCTGCTCAGAAGGCTGAAGGAAGAGAATTGCTTTAACCTGGGAGGTGAAGGTTTCAGTGAGCTGAGATTGTGCCACTGCACTCCAGCCAGGGTAACAGAGTGAGACTTTGTCTCAAAAAAAAAAAAAAAAAATTAAAAATTAAAAAGTTTTATGTTTTTATTTTTCAAGACTTGTTTTTAATAATCTCTTTTTCTCTAGTCCATATATTAAATCTCAGATTTTGTTTCTTTAAACATATAAAACGTGTTTAGGTGATTCTGTTACCTGAATACTAAGGTAACAGAATTATCAATTCTGAGTCTCAGTAACCTTGCATTGAAATGACAAATTTCCACCATTCCCACAACATTCATGTGCTTCCTGGAACCTCAGAATATAATCTTTTTGGCAATAAGGTGTTTGCAGATGTAATTAATTAACTCAAAATGAGGTCCTGCTGAAGTAGAGTGGGCCATAAATACAAAGTGATTGTTATCTTTATAAGAAGACAAGAGAAACACACACAGAGAGGAAGTTGTGAAGACAAACACGTGAGGAGAATGCTGAGTAAAAATGGAGGCAGAGATTGTATTCTTCTACAAGCCAAGGAATGCCAAGCCTTGCTGGCAACTACCAGAAGCTAGGAGAGATCCTCCCCAATAATCTTCAGAGAGACATGACCCTGCTGATACTTTGATTTCAGACTTGTGGCCTCCAGAACCACAAAAACAAATTTCTGTTATTTCAAGGCAAGTTTGTGGTACTTCATTACAGCAGCCCATGGAAACTAATGCAAACCTCATTTGTAAAATGATCAATACCAATTCATTAAAAGAGCTAATATGAGGATTAAATGAAATAATATATTACATATAAAGTACTTTGTCTTGTCTGTCCAGAAAAAGAGCTCAATAAATGTTATTTTTTAAAAAATTTGATTTTCAAACACCTCATCCCTGTGACGGTCTTGGATCTTTTTCGTTTCTTTTCTTTTCCTTGTCTTTCCTTTTTGTTTTTGTTTTTGGTTTTGGTTTTGGTTTTTTGTTTTTTGTTTTGAGATGGCGTCTCGCTCTGTTGCCCAGGCTGGAGTGCAGTGGCATAATCTTGGCTCACTGCAACCTCCGCCTCCCAGGTTCAAGCAATTCTTCTCCTGCCTCAGCCTCCTGAGTAGCTGGGATTACAGGTGTGCACCACCCCATCTGGCTAATTTTTGTATTTTTAGTACAGACGGAGTTTCACCATGTTGGTCAGGCTGGTCTGGAACTCCTGACCTCAGGTGATCCGCCTGCCTCGGCCTCCCAAAGTACTGGGATTACAGGCATGAGCCACTGGGCCCAGTCGGATCATTTTCTTTATAGTGCAAAAACATACACAAATGCACAACACACACACATCTAAATATCTGCATATATACATCATACATATTCACATGCAACTTACTCTAATTGCCCTTCATTCATACCTTGCTCGATCCTCTCCACATGATCTCAGCATCTCAACTATGCACCCATTGAAGCTTTCCATATTTTTTGAAACTATATATCTGAGAGCTTCTCAATTTCAAATCAGATTTCATGAAATGGAATATTGATATTTTTCCTTCAAATAAAAGAAAATACTTTTTTATAATAAAGCTACAGAAATAATAAGTTCTGGTGGAGGAAAAAGGTTTCATATATAGTTAGTGCCCTCTTGGCTATTTTTACTACTCAGAGAAATCTTGTCACAGACATTTTTTTTCAGAATTAAAAAAAAAAAAAAAAAAAAAACCTTGCAGCAAGGAGCGGAGTATTATGAGAAAAGTTAATTTTAATTTTCTAAGTCCCAACATATTGAAGTTCCTGTGAATCTAAAATAAAAGTGTGCTTTGAAATAAATTGTAACATGAATAAAGAAAATGAATGGACATTTGGATTGAATTATGTTATTTTTAGAAAGTGGCTTTTTTCTTCTTTCCTGTTATTTCACTGTGGATTTTAGTGGGCAAAGCATGAAGAAAACCCTGTGTGCTGTCATGGAGCGTAAGTACTTCTTCACATCCCACCTCTTCAAAGATATTTTGATACTTTGAAGATAATTCTAGGTTTAGTATACAAATGAAGAGTAAAGTCCTAAGCTGGGCAATAGCATCTTAGTTTGAAGACAGATTAACTCTAGACTGAAGTCAAATAGGAAAAGAACCAGAAAAATTGTCATTTTAGTTATGTATTTTCTATCAAGAGTATAATTTTTTTCTTTTCTCTAAGGGCTCAATATCATCATGTAATTACATAGTATAGTCATGTACTATAGCTCAATCTACAGAGTAATATTGCTTTAATGACATCAGTCTAGAAAAAATGACTCCGTTTAAATAATCAGATCAACTAATATTCACAAAGAATCTTTAGAAGAATGGTAGAATCAAATACTCTTTACTTGTAAACATATGACTCTTAGAAATTAATTAATTAATTTACTCATGTATTTATCAAAAACATATTTATTGCATGCTCACAAAAGAACCTGTACTAGGTGCAGGAATATAGGTGGGGAGAAAGACAATATACAAAAGTAAGTAAAATATAAAATGTGTTAGATGGTGATCAGTGATTTGGAGGAAAATAAATTTGAAAAGGTGGGTGGGGATTCTAGGAGTATGTTGCAATTTTTGAAAGGAGGGTCAGAGAAGGTTTTACTGAGAGATGTCCATTGAGTTACCATCTGAAAGAGGGGAGGACGTTTTCACATGAAGTTGTTGATGAGGAATTTGAATTTCTAAATGTGAGTTACAGAAGAGAAGCCTGAATTGGAGATAATGCACATACATATATTTAGACAAACTTATTAGAGTGACCTCTGTTATTAAGCATTTTGTATTTATTTGCAGAAGATACTGAAACTCTAGACCAGCAATATAATTCCAGTTTATTCCGAAGGTTTTTCTTTACCAACCTATAGTTGTTCAAGAACTGGTTATAATAATTTAACCAAAGGCTTCAATCACAAGCCATTTAGATATATTAGGGTAAGTATGCCCTCAGATAGCAAGTATATAATTGTGTTGTGGCTTCAGGTGTAGTCTACACTTCATAGTCCTGGAAACTTTGTGACGTGTCCTGGTTCACTCAAAATGACAGGAACTTTAAGCAAGGCACTGTATTACCATTGCTACTGAGGGACTCCACCTGCAACATAAAAGGATTAGACTAAATGTTTTTTACAAAGTCACTTTTGGTTCTAATATCCCATGAATATATGATATTTGCTTTAATTCCTTTGTGAAGTGTTTTAAATTGTTAGCACATTGCCTAATTCAGCAGATTTCTCATGAAGAATTTTCTTTGCTCTTGTTAGTAATGGATCTTCTTTATATACTTTGGTTACAGGGCTTCTCTCATTGAAAGAACAGTTACTTACAAATTTAAGTCTGGACTCAGCAAAAAATAATGCTATATTGGACGACCTCAGAATATTTTATAGAGTGCTTATGAGATTTTCTGTCTTGTTCCCCATAATGTTTAAACCAGAATTAATGCAGACCTAACCCATTTTTAGATCGTAGACATTCATTAAATTTAGAAAGATTTGAGGCTTTTAGGGCCTTGAAGATAAGTATTATTTTCTGGTTCATTCTAGTTGTTATCATTGTTAAAGTAGTCTCCACTTTGTCAACTTCTTAAATTCCATAAGGCAGACTATAATCTTTCTGCTTTGTTTGTTTCTACTTCTCATCACCACTTTGCAAGTGTATTTCTGTCATTTGAAAGTAAAGACATGTACACTTGCTGAGCTTTAGAAGTACAGGATTTTTTTTTAGTTCTCTCTGGTTATTGCTTTTCTTCGATGTGCTATCAATAAATCAACTGAATGGTGATATTCTTCTCTCTCTAACAAGTGATACATGTCACTGGTTGAATCAGGAGAAGCTACGTTTAGGAAAACATGTGTCCCAAGTAGTATTGTGGTGGCCAGTCACATGCTTTAAATCCTCCCAGGAAGTTTACATTCCAGGAATTATTGAGAACAAGAAAACCATGTCTCTTAAAACATTAATGAAGTCAGGAAGCTCCTTTAACAGGTTGGCAAATGATAAGTGCTTAATAAATACTAGCTGAATTTATTATTGAATGAAATAAATAGCATACTTTGTATACTTTTATCCACTGTTAATAAACGTGTCAGGGCAAACTCTTTTTTACATTAGATGTATTCCTTGTCACTCTATTGAATACATTTTGGTAGAATGGGTGACTTTAATTTGCTTGAAACTTTGTATTCACATAGCAATTGTGGTGGTGGCCACAGAATATTTTTCATCCAGAATGAATTCCTGAGATGTCGAATAAATCAAGTGACCTTCCATTTTACTCAAAGCCTGGCAAACTGAGATGGAGAGGTGTAGACACTTCAGGCTTAAAGGCTACAAACCTATCTTCTTGGACTTTGCAACCAAAATAGACTTAAAACAGAATAAAAATTGAAACAGTATAGAATCACTGTGTTGTATTTAAACTCAAGCAGAAATGGGAGGAGAAAACCTTACAGAGAGAATACACTGACATGTGAAGATACGATGACATAACAATAATGATGATTACAATAATCAGAAGTAGTATTTGCTGTTTATTAACTGCCTGGCACTATATTAAGCATTTTCAGAGATTATTTCACTTAATCCTCACAACAAACTTTTTAGGGAGGTACTATTGTTATCCTCTTCAAAGAAGGTTTAGAGAAAACTTGTATCATCTCTAACAACTTTTCCTATGGTTACATAGCTAGGAAGTAGTAAAGCTGGATTCAGAAACCTATGCAGTTATCCACTATAGATTTGTGACTTAAGGAAGAGTTCTAAAAAACAAGAAATCAAGAATAGAATTAATTATATGAATGAACACATTTATTGGAAGAAACAACAGAATTGATAGTGTTAAAAAATTTGAATCACTGATGTGGAGGACCCCTTGAAACTATTACTATAAAACAAAAAGGTAAAATATGAAGGGACATGCTGATGCAGAGGTCAGTTAATGGAGATCCAGCCTAAGAATTACATATACTTCTGAAGAAGTCACAATTGAGACAGAGGATAAAGAAAGATATTTGAGGTGGAATGTTTTAAGGGTAAAAAGACCTAGAAATACAAATCAAAAGGACCAGTTAAATTCCAAAAAAAAAAAAAAAAAATTAATGAAAATACACCTTATCTCATCCTGTAACATTTTGGATTTACAGAGTTTATTTTATTTTATATTTTACAAAAGGCTTTTACAAGCATCTTGGTATAAAACTCAGGCTGACATCAAACTTCACCACCCTGACACTAAATATCAGAAAACTATGAAGTAATCTCTATAGAGTCATCTGTGAATGAAGACAAGAGAGAAATATCATTTTCCCATAGGTTCAAAAAACTGTATAAACTATATACCCTCTTTAAAAATTACTTGAAGCTGTACACTAACTCATCAATACAGGATTTTAAGATGAATGAACTCAATGAGCATTTTCTCCCCTCTATTTGAATAAAACATCTATTTGAATAAAACAAATCACAATGCTGGAAATAATATATGTGAAAATATGTTCACCATCGTATTATATGTTACAGTCAAAAATTGAAAATAACCAAATATTTCCTATTAAAATAACATGAGATATCATTCAGTCATTAGACGATGTCAGAAAATACTTTTTCAGTTTTCATGGTGTGTGATCTCAATTATGCATGGACAAGTGCATTGAGCAATAATTGAAATAGTTAATATTAATTATATCTGGGGTGGAGAATATTTGTCTGGTTTTTAACTTTTTTTATTTTTCACATATAAGACAATACATAACAATGAAAAAATAGAAGAAAGGAGTAGGGATTGGTACTCTCAAAATTAGTTTGGGATTTATTTAATAAAAAGAAAACCCAGACATCTATATACTGACCAGGATTGACATTGCACTGAAACTTTTTCAAACAACCTGCAAAAGTGTAAGTAATATAAATCTTTCACAGGCCACAGGTCACATGTCTCAGAGATCTCTGGAGCAAAGTTAGCTTTGGCTACCAAGCTTGGAAGAAAATGTTCTTCTTTTGAAATATTTGCTATATTCTTTCCTCTACGCTTCATTGTTTTTCCTTCTAACTGAATTGGAACTTTCACTGTAGTTTCCTTCAACCTTGCAATTTCTTCAAACCGTTTGGAGGCTAACATCTCAAATAACAGTGAGATTCCCAATAGTTAACTTCATAGTAACTTTCTCAAAGGTAAAATGTGCTTTCATCCAAAGTCATCGGGATTGCTCCACTTTCAGCAGAAATCTTTCCTTTCAGTGATATTTATATAACATAAAAATTTGCTGTTTTATGCAGAAATATTTTTCAAATGGACCAGTTTATATTCCTTTTTCTAAACTACTTATGCAAAAAATGTATCATTTGAATGAAGTATGCCAAAGTATCTGCTCTTCCCAGAAATATTGCAAAGGATTTGTTGAAATGATGCACTGTCATTCCAATCCTACTTCACATCCCACACATTCATAAAAGGTAACTACTGGGTGGAGGTCAGAGGCAGAGGAAACCAGACAATGCTTAGCCTTTATGTTGATCTATAGGGCCTTAAAGACATATGTGACTAAACAGAACAAATTCTGCAACAACAACAACAAAAAACCTCAGTATTTTCTGAGTATCTTTAAAAAATTTCTCAGTTTCTGTTATTTCAGTGAACTGTTTATATTTCTTCCCTAATAATATTTTTTGCCATGAATAGGTTTTTCTCCTTTTTATATCTTAAGTGTCTGGTTTTGTACTTTGCTGGTAAATGTCACATTTCACTTCTGTTGTATTCCTCTCAGTTTCACATCTTCTTTCTTTTCCTCTCTAACCTAGCAATCCTATATACTAGCAGCTAACAAAAACACTGAAATAGTGACTTGATGCTCTTAATAAACTCGGCCAAACTATCCCAAGGCAATGAATTTATGGTACTATGTAATTTCTTTACACTTATGCCATGTTAAAACAAAAACAAAAAGCAAAACTGAAGCCACATGTGAAGGTCTTTTTGAAGGACTAGAGGCATTTATTTTTAAATACTTGCTTTATTGTCCATGAAAGTAATAAATTGATATCTGTTTTCTTTGGAGTATTTTCAGATGAAAATATCAATATTGCTACCAGTTGTCAAAGTCCTATGATTTGTATAACACTAAGACTTGAAGTTGATATTGAAGTAATTTGCTTTTTTAAGGCAGAATAGTATAGGGGCTAGATTCATCGACTCAGGACCCAAATTACTTAGATTTCAATCTGTCTCCCTTTCACTGCTTTCTAGGCATGTAAACTTGATACAGTTATTTACCATTCTGTGCCTGTTTGCTTGGTTATACAATGAAGATAACAATAGTTTCCACATGATGGTTAATTAATATAAGGCACTTAGAAGGTTGCCTGGTACATGGTAAGTTACATGTGTCCAATATAAAATTATTATTAAAATTAGGATTTTCTTAGAATGCTCTAGGAATTAAAAGTGAATTAATTAATTAAATGAAATTAATAAAATCTATAGAAGAGTTGTTGCTATTTTTTTTCTTTTTTGAGACAGAGTCTCACTCTATGGCCCAGGCTGGAGCACAGTGGTGTGGTCTCAGCTCAGTGTAACCTCTGCCTCCTGGTTTCAAGTGATTCTTGTGCCTCAGCCTCCTAAGTAGCTGGAATTACAGATGCGTGTCACTATACCCAGCTAATTTTTGTATTTTTAGTAAAGATGGGGTTTTGCCATATTGACCAGGCTGGTCTTGAACTCCTGACCTCAAGTGATCCACCTGCCTTGGCCTGCCAAAGTGCTGGGATTACACGTGTGAGCCCCCTACAGAAGAGTTGTTGAGAGTAATACTACTCAAACTTTACGTTGAGAATTATGTAAAATGTAATACTACAATCATAACAGCTTACACTTTATTGTGTACTACTTACGACTTTAAAAAAATTTTCTTCTTTACAAAAGTGTTTTGATTTTTTTACATTTCACTGATTGATGCACCCCCTTCAAATACACAACTTTTAACAGTCAGAATTAGAGAAGGCAGTGTCATGAACAATGGTTTAATAATATGCAGGCACTGTACTCATGTATCTAACTATACTGAAATTTGCTGACACTGCAAGTCAGCTATACTTAGGGCAATTCTGGGGGCATCTAGATAGTCTCTATCCTGATGAGAACAACTGGTTGTTCTAGAGCAAGTTTGTCCAACCCATGGCCCACGGGCCACATGCAGCCCACGACTGCTTTGAATGCAGCCCAATGCAAATTCCTAAACTTTTTAAAAACATTATGAGATTTTGTTGAATTTTTTTTTTTTAAGTTCATCAGCTATTGTTAGTGTTAGTGTATTCTATGTGTGGCCCAAGACAATTCTTCTTCCAATGTGGCCGAGAGAAGCTGAAAGACAGGACATCCCTCTTCTAGAGTATACATAGGATGTTTAGGTTATCCCTTTGGTCAGCTGACTGGTGCAAGAAAAGAGTATACATAGCCTGTATCTAACTACAGTAGGTATTCAAGCTTATTATCCTGTCACAAGTCCATAAAGATAAAGAATGGATCATTTGAGAGTCATAGGGTCAAAATGGCCAGAATGCAACTGTGATGTTGCACTGTGTAAAATCAGGTCAGCTGTCCTGCAGGTCCTTGGGTGTCTATAAAATGAGACAATTCTTTTTTTTTTTTTTTTTTTTGTGAGCAACATGGCTGTTTATTTCACCTGGGTGCAGGCGGGCTGAGTCTGAAAAGAGAGTCAGCGAAGGGAGATGGGGTGGGGCCATTTTATAGGATTTGGGAAAGTAATGGAAAATTAGTCAAAGGGGGTTGTTCTCTGGTGGGCAGGGGCAGGGGTCACAAGGTGCTCAGTGGGGGAGCTTCTGAGCCAGGAGAAGGAAATTCATGGGGTTAATCACTCAGCTAAGGTGGGGCAGGAACAAATCACAATGGTGGAATGTCATCAGTTAAGGCGGGGCAGGGCCTTTTCACTTCTTTTGTGATTCTTCAGTTACTTCAGGCCATCTGGGCGTATACGTGCAAGTCACAGGGGATGCGATGGCTTGGCTTGGGCTCAGAGGCCTGACATTCCTGCCCTCTTATATTAATAAGAAAAATAAAATAGTGTTGAAGTGTTGGGGCGGTGAAAATTTTTGGGGGTGGTATGGAGAGAGAATGGGCGATGTTTCTCAGGGCTGCTTCAAGCGGGATTAGGGGTGGTGTGGGAACCTAGAGTGGGACAGATTAAGCTGAAGGGAGATCTTGTGGTAAGGGGTGATATTGTGGGGTTGTTAGAAGAAACATTTGTTGCATAGAATGATTGGTGATGGCCTGGATACGGTTTGTATGAATTGAAAAACTAAATGGAATAAGAGAAGGAGAAAAACAGGTATAAAAGGACTAAGAATTGGGAGGACCTAGGACATCTAATTAGAGAGTGCCTGCGGAGGTTCAGCATAGTCCTGCCAGCAAAGATTATTTATTTACTTCAAGAGTTAAGAGTGGCAGTTTGAGGATAGCATGAGGAGATATCAGTTGTGATGGCTTGGAGAAACAGTGTAAACCGGCAGTGTAAACAAGAGCAGAGCATATATGAGTAGTTGAGAACAGTGAATAGGAGTATGACTAGACAGAAGATAGTAGGGATGACAAGTTATTTGGGGGCACAGTTGAAGTTGGTCTGGTGTCTGGAATGAGACTGGAGCCTAATAAAAAGGAGCGTCTAAACAGGAGCTCAAATGGGCTGTACCTTGTAGCATTCTGAGGACAGGTCTGACTTCTGAGAAGGGAAAGTGGTAAAAGTATTGTCCAGTCGTTTTTAAGTTGGTGGCTGAGCTTGGTGAGGTGTGTTTTTAATAGACCATTAGTCTGTCACTGAATACTAAGAGCCTGAAAAAATGCTCGGCTGATTTGACTAATAAAGGCTGGTCTGTTATCAGACTGTATAGAGGTGTGAAGGCTAAACTGAGGAATTATGTCTGACAGAAGGGAATAAATGACTGCGGTGGCCTTCTCAGACCTTGTAGGAAAGGTCTCTGAAAGTATTAAAGCAGCGGCAGCCGCTGCACGCAGACATGAGGGCTAGGCTAAAACAGTAAGGTCGAGTTGTTTGGACAGAAAGGCTACAGGGTGTGGTCCTGGCTCTTGTGTAAGAATTCTGACCACACTAACCATGCCTAGGAAGGAAAGGAGTTGTTATTTTGTAAGGGATTGAGGTTTGGGAGATCAGCTGGACATGATCAGCAGGGAGAGCACGTGTGTTTTTACAAGAATTATGTCAAGATAGGTAACAGATGAGGATGAAATTTGGGCTTGACTGAAGTAATGGGGGTTGTCTGTGAAGCCTTGCGGCAGTGCAGCCCAGGTAATTTGCTGAGCCTGATGGGTGTCAGGGTCAGTCCAAGTGAAAGCGAAGAGAGGCTGGGATGACGGGTGCAAAGGAATAGTAAAGAAAGCACGTTTGAGATCCAGAACAGAATAATGGATTGTGGAGGGAGGTATTGAGGATAGGAGAGTATATGGGTTTGGCACCATGGGGTGGATAGGCAAAACAATTTGGTTGATAAGGCGTAGATCCTGAACTAACTTGTAAGGCTTGTCTGGTTTTAAGACAGGTAAAATGGGGGAATTGTAAGGAGAGCTTATAGGCGTTAAAAGGCCGTGCTGTAGCAGGCGAGTGATAACAGGCTTTAATCCTTTCAAAGCATGCTGTGGGATGGGATATTGGCATTCAGCGGGGTAAGGGTGATTAGGTTTTAATGAGATGGTAAGGGGTGAATGATCAGTCGCCAAGGAGGGAGTAGAGGTATCTTATACTTGTGGGTTAAGGTGGGGGAATACAAGAGGTCGGCTTTGGATTGGGAAGAAGGGCATCAATGAGATGCGGCTATAGTCCAGGAATAGTCAAGTAAGCAGATAATTTGGTTAAAATGTCTCAGCCTAATAAGGGAACTGGACAGGTGTGGATAACTAAAAAAGAGTGCATAAAAGAGTGTTGTCTAAGTTGGCACCAGAGTTGGGGAGTTCTAAGAGGTTTAGAAGCCTGGCTGTCAATACCCACAACAGTTATGAAGGCAAGGGAAACAGGCCCTTGAAAAGAAGGTAATGTGGAGTGGGTAGCCTCTGTATTGATTAAGAAGGGGATGGACTTACCTTCCACTGTGAGAGTTACCCAAAGCTCGGCGTCCGTGGTGGTCTACAGGGCTTCCGAGGCGATCGGGCAGTGTCAGTCTTCAGCCGCTAAGCCCAGAAGGAGTCAGTCAGAGAGCCTTGGGCCAAAGTTCCAGGGGCTCTGGGAGTGGCTGCCAGGTGAGTTGAACAGTCCGATTTCCAGTGGGGTCCCGCACAGATGGGACACGGCTTAGGAGGAATCCTGGGCTGCAGGCATTCCTTGGCCTGGTGGTGAGATTTCTGGCACTTGTAGCAAGCTCCTGGGGGAGGAGGTTCTAGAGGAACGCCTGGCCGCTGTGGTTCAGGCGTTTGGAAGTTCTTGTGTGCTGGAGATGTGGCTGGGGTTTGTCTCACAGTGGAGGCAAGGAATTGCAACTTTTTTCTATTATTGTACACCTTGAAGGTGAGGTTAATTAAATCCTGTTGTGGGGTTTGAGGGCCAGAATTTAATTTTTGGAGTTTTATTTAATGTCAGGAGCAGATTGGGTAATAAAATGTATATTGAGAAAAAGATGGCCTTTTGACCTTTCAGGGTCTAGGGCTGTAAAGTGTCTCAGGGTTGTTGCTGAATGAGCCATGAACTGGGCTGGGTTTTTATATTATGAAAAAGAGCCTAAATGCTATCTGATTTGGGATAAAGAAAAAGGAGCATGAACCCTTACTATACCTTTGGCTCCAGCCACCTTTTTAAGAGTAAATTGCTGGGCAGGTGGGGGAGGGCTAGTCAGAGAATGAAACTGTAAGCCAGACCAGGTGTGAGGAGGGGGGGGGGGCGATAAAAAGATTACAGGGTGGAGGAGCAGAGGCTGAGGAGGAATTGGGACCTAGCTTGGGCTGGCGAGGAGGGGAGAGGTCAGATGGGTCTGTAGAAAAGGAAGATTAGAAAGACTCAGCGACTCTTGGGGTTGGGACTGAGGGGACAGGTGGGAGGGAAAGAAGGAAGATTTGGGATGAGTTGCACTGGACACAGAGACTAGGAAGGGACTGATGTGTAAAAGAATGCCTGGACGTCAGGCACCTCAGACCATTTGCCCATTTTACGACAAGAACTATTTAGATCTTGTAGGATGGAAAAATTGAAAGTGCCATTTTCCGGCTATTTGGAACTACTGTCGAGTTTGTATTGGGGTCAAGTGACATTGAAGAAAATAAGGCATTTAGGTTTTAGGTCAGGTGTGAGTTGAAGAGGCTTTAAGTTTTTGAGAACACAGACTAAGGGAGAAGAAGGAGGAATGGAAGGTGGAAGCTTACCCATAGTGAAGGAGGCAAGCCCAGAGAAAAGAGTAGAGACACGGAGAAGGGGTGGGGGGTTCTTGCCCTCCAGAAAAGCAGAGAAGGGGTTGGGGCATGGAAATAAGGGATTGGGGCACAGAGATAAGAGGTCAGGGTGCAGAAATAAGGGATTGGGGTGCAGAGATAAGAGGTTGGGGTGTGGAAATAAGCGATTGGGGGGTTCTTGCCCCCTAGGGAAGTGGGACTTGCTGCTAAGGGTGAAGGAGAAGGGGTTGAGGGGTACTTGCCCCTGCCCCAGGAAAGGCAGAGAAGGGGTAGAGACAAGGAGAGAAGGGGTTGGGGTGCTTGCCTCTTCCCCAGAAAAGCAGGACTTGCCGCTAAGGGTGAAGGACAAAGGCAGGCGTCCCTGTGTGGTCTGACACCCTTGAAACGTGGGTGTATAATCACAGAGGCATCCCTGCAATGATTAAACACGAAGGGAAGGCTGCCTTCCCAGTCCGTGACCGGCGCCAGAGTTTTGGGTCCATGGATAAAACGTGTCTCTTTTGTCTCTACCACAAAATGAAAGGAATTGAAATTAAGAGAAGGAAGAGATTGAAGTGTAGCGCCAAGATTGAAAGGAGAAAGAGGTTGAGGGATAGTGAGGGAAGTTGGAGAAGAGAGTAAAAAGAGGCCGCTTACCAGATTTGAAATTGGTGAGATGTTTCTTGGCCTGGTCAGTCTGAGGACCTGAGGTCGTAGGTGATCTTTCTCACGGAGCAAAGAGCAGGAGGACGGGGGATTGATCTCCCAAGGGAGGTCCCCGGATCCAAGTCACGACACCAAACTTCATGCGCGTCCGTGTGAAGAGACCACCAAACAGGCTTTGTGTGAGCAACAAAGCTGTTTATTTCACCTGGGTGCAGGCGGGCTGAGTCTGAAAAGAGAGTCAGCCAAAATGAGACAATTCTAATAACAATTCTATAGATTTAGTTCATCTTATAATTATTTTTCCTCATTTCATATACAGATATATAGAATGCCTTACCTAGTGGATTACTCTTGATAAAAATGGGATTAAAATTTTACATCTTCTACTCTTGATTTGTATTTATCTAATATTTTTTACACTTTCTGATGTCTTTCCTTTAATGATCACACTGCACCTTAGTTGGAAGTACCTGGAAACTCTTAGTAAATATGTGTGTTTTGTTACTGAAGCCTTTTTTGGAAAGATTAGATATTACAATTATTTTGTCTCCTTTGGAATAGAGTCTATTTCACCTGCAAGATCTAGCAAAGGAGGAAGAGAATAGAGAGAAAAAGAGAAAATTAGAGGGGAATGGAGGTGGATCTTAAAGAAAATATAGCAGGAAATTTCTCTTGTCTGTGGTTCCTTCTTTGTTCATTCAACCAACATTAAAAAAAAAAAAAACCTGTTCAAGAAATGAGTGTAAACCCTATGGACTGTCCCCAAGGGGGCTGTCATGCATTGAATAACTTGTGATAAACGTTACCGTGGCATCTAACACTTTGTCAGAAATCAGTCTTGTTGGCTGGGTGCGGTGGCTCATGCCTGTAATCCCAGCACTTTAGGAGGCTAAGGTGGGTGGATCACCTGAGGTCAAGAGTTCCAGACCAGCCTGACTAACATGGTGAAACCCCTGTCTCTACTAAAAATACAAAACATTAGCTGGGTGTGGTGGCAGATGTTTGTAATCCCAGCCACTCAGGAGGCTGAGGCAGGAGAATTACTTGAACCCAGGTGGCAGAGGTGGGAGTGAGTGGAGATCATGCCACTGCACTCCAGCCTGGGTGACAGAGCAAGACTCTGTCTCAAAAAAAAAAAAAAAAAAAAAAAAAAGAAAAAGAAAAAGAAATCAGTCTTGTTAAATGTAAAGATAGAATTATTGATTTAGTCCAGAGACGAATTTTTCAGACTTGAACTTTATGAAATCCACAGAAGAGGTTGTTGGGAGTGATGATATCCAAACTTTACATTGAGAATTATATAAAATTTAATACTGTAGTCATAATAGACAGTACTTTATTGTGTGCTACTTGCCCCTGATTGTGTGCTAACAATTCTATAAGTTTATTTTATCTTATAGTTACTTAAATAGAAACACAGGAAAGAGAGGAGCTTACCTGGTGTCAGGTAGCCAGTCAGTGGAGTCAGGGAGGTAGGTCTTCCTAACCATGATATCTAAAGCATGTCTCAACAGGAACCCTCCCTCTCTGGAACTTGGCCTTGTTCTATATCCTTAATTTAAAATTCATTTATTGATTTATTTACGTATTTACTTTTGTCTCCGTGATACTATTTTGTAAGTCACATAAGAGCAGAACAGTGCTTAGTATCTAACAGGTTCTCAGTAAAATTTTATTAAGTGAAAGAGCATTTAATAGTTCTTTATATGATCCTTAAAGTATTATATAATACACATGGGTTATGTCCATTGTGATTGTCAATTAATGTGTCAACTTGACTGGACTAAGAGATGCCCAGATAGCCAGTTAAACATTATTTCTGGGTGTGTCTGTGAGGGTATATCTGGAAGAGATTAGCATTTGAGTTAGTAGACTGGGTAAAGAAGATGCCCTCACCTAAACAGCTAGACATCATCCAATCCATTGAGGACCTGAAAAGAATGAAAAGCAGAGGAAGGGCAAATTGTCCCTTTTTTCAAGATAGGATATTCATCTTCTCCTGCCTTTGGACATTGGACCTCTTGGTTCTTGGGCCTTCTGACTTCAGAACTTACACCAGTGTTGCTATCTCTCTCTTTCTGGCTTAACTGATCAGATAATTTCTTGGCTTCCATAATCTATAAGCCAATTCTCCTATTGTTTCTCAAGAACCCTGACGAAAACACTCATGATTTTAGTATTATTTTCTTTCAAATAGGGAAAAAGAAATGGATGAGAGAAAAGAAGAGACCCAAGGACCTAGTATAAACTTTGAATTCAAAGCTAGATTTATTTTTCCTGAAAGCCCATTCACTTCCCTCCATTTATGCCAATAATCTCTCCCAGGAAACATCCTTGGAGCTATGCTAGTAAAATATAGTAATAACAATTGAGGAGGATGAAACCAAATTTTAATCATCAGTTAAAACATGTAAAGAACTGGAAGGAACTGATATATTTTTGAAAAGTGTCATTTTTATCTGGGTATTAGATCCGTCTTGTTCCTTTGGACTGCCAAACCAGTGATTGACACCATCCTGTGATTTATGCCTCTCAGCTGTGCTTCTGAGACACCAATCATACAAAACCCACAAAACCCACATTTCTCATGCACACAGGTTGTGACCAGTTATTTGAATCAAATGACAGATTTATATTTAGTGGATTGCTCCTTATGCATTTCATACAGTTTGCCTGATATAGAATAAAAGGTGAAAAGTGTTGTATATATTTTTTATTATCTTTTCTTTAAACTTTAACTTCTTGACCTTTATTTTCTAGGAGAAGAAATAGTTATTTAATATAATAAAGTGGCAATTTTCTCCCAGCCCCGCCACAAAAATAGGACATTTGGCAGTGTCTGGAGACATTTTTTGTTGTCAAAACTAAAGGAAATGCTACTGGCATCTAGTGGGTAGAGGCCAGGGATGCTGCTAAGCATCCTACAATGCACAGGACAGCCCATCTAACAAAGAATTACCTGTCTCAAATGTCAATAGTGCTGAGATTGAGAAATCTTGATATATTACAGTGATTCTGAATCCATCTTCTATTTTGTCACCTTCTCAACTTTCATATATAGAAATTTGGAAGTTCTTTTTATTAGTACATTAGAAAATAAAGCATAAAATGAGTCTGGATTCTGATTTTTCTCTTGCTGTTTACTTTCTTCCTGTTTCTTAACTGATTTTGGACATAGAATTCAATTCTATGTAACTTCAATTTCTGTATTTAGAACCCAGATTATTATTTTTCAAGTTTGTGCTATGATTGCTGAATTATATTTTAAAAAACCCTTACAATCATTTATATCTTGTTGAGAAAGAATGATACAAAGTGGATGGAAAGGGTTATTATATGGTAATACCTATTCAGCATTCAATGAATAACTCTTTGCTTAGTGAAAACTTAGTTTGATAAATTTATAGCATTGAGGAAGTATGGATGTTATTTATTTTTACCTGAAGATTTTTGAAGTAATATTCAAGCTGTATTAAAATATGGAACATTTAGTGTGATTCTATAGTCTCATTTAAATGGCATTCAAAGAGAGATTAAAAATAAAACCACGAATAAACAACCTAATTAAAAAATGGGCAAAAGATTGGAATAAACACCTCACCAAAGAATATATAGGGATGTCAAACAATCATTTTCAAAGATACTCAACATCATACGCCCAAAGGGATTGTAAGTGAAAACAATAAGATACAACTACACACTTATTAGAATGGCCAAAATTCAAAACACCAACAACATCAAATGCTGGTGAGGACGTAGAACAGGAACCCTCATTCATTACTGGTGGAAATGCAAAATGGTGTGATCACTTTGGAAGACAGTGCAGCAGTTTCTTATAAAACAAAACATACCCTTATCATATGATCCAGCAATAATGCTCCATGATATTTATCCAAATAAGTCAAACATTTACATGTATGTATTAACTAGTACATGAATGTTTATAGCAGCCTTATTCATAATTACCAAAACTTGGAAGCATCCAACATGTCCTTTGGTAAATGAATGGATGAATAAACTATGGTACATTCAGACAATAGAAAACTATACAGAGCTAATAAGAAATGAGCTATCAGGCTAGAGAAAGACATGAAGGAATCTTAAATGTGTATTACTAAGTGAAAGAAGCCAATATGAGAAGGCTGCATGCTATATGTCTACCTATATGACATTCAGGAATAGGCAAATCAATGAAGACAGTAAAAAGATCAGTGTTTTTCAGAGGTTAGGGAGATGGAGGAATGAACAGGTAGAGCACAGAAGATTGGGCAGTGAGCTGCCCTGTAGAATATTATATTGGCGGATATGTGTTATTATGCAGTTGACCCTTGAACAACATGGGTTTGAAATGCACAGATCCACTTACATAGGAACTATTTTTTCAATAAATATATTGAAAACATTTTGGAGTTTTGTGACAATGTGAAAAAAACTCACAGGGGAACTGTGTAGCCTAAAATAAAACAATTAAGAAAACATTATTTTATGAACATTTAAAATACATATGTAGATACCAGTCTATTTTATCATTTACAATAATTAAATATACACAAATATATTATAAAAAGTTAAAATTTCTCAAAACGTATGCATACAAACACTTATAGACCATACATAGTGCCATTCTAAGAGATAACAGAAGTAAAGATGCAGTATTAAATTATAACTGCATAAAATTAACTGTAATTATTTTATTTTATTTTATTTTTATTATTAATATACTTTAAGTTTTAGGGTACATGTGCACAATATACAGGTTAGTTACATATGTATACATGTGCCATGCTGGTGCACTGCACCCACTAACTCGTCATCTAGCATTAGGTATATCTCCCAGTGCTATTCCTCCCCCCTCCCCCCACCCCACAACCGTCCCCAGAGTGTGATGTTCCCCTTCCTGTGTCCATGTGTTCTCATTGTTCAATTCCCACCTATGAGTGAGAATATGCGGTGTTTGGTTTTTTGTTCTTGCGATAGTTTACTGAGAATGATGATTTCCAATTTCATCCATGTCCCTACAAAGGACATGAACTCATCATTTTTTATGGCTGCATAGTATTCCATGGTGTATATGTGCCACATTTTCTTAATCCAGTCTATCCTTGTTGGACATTTGGGTTGCTTCCAAGTCTTTGCTATCGTGAATAATGCCGCAATAAACATACGTGTGCATGTGTCTTTATAGCAGCATGATTTATAGTCCTTTGGGTATATACCCAGCAATGGGATGGCTGGGTCAAACGGTATTTCTAGTTCTAGATCCCTGAGGAATTGCCACACTGACTTCCACAATGGTTGAACTAGTTTACAGTCCCACCAACAGTGTAAAAGTGTTCCTATTTCTCCACATCCTCTCCAGCACCTGTTGTTTCCTGACTTTTTAATGATTGCCATTCTAACTGGTGTGAGATGGTATCTCATTGTGGTTTTGATTTGCATTTCTCTGATGGCCAGTGATGGTGAGCATTTTCTCATGTGTTTTTTGGCTGCATAAATGTCTTCTTTTGAGAAGTGTCTGTTCATGTCCTTTGCCCACTTTTTGATGGGGTTGTTTGTTTTTTTCTTGTAAATTTGTTTGAGTTCATTGTAGATTCTGGATATTAGCCTTTTGTCAGATGAGTAGGTTGTGAAAATTTTCTCCCATTCTGTAGGTTGCCTGTTCAATCTGATGGTAGTTTGTTTTGCTGTGCAGAAGCTCTTTAGTTTAATTAGACCCCATTTGTCAATTTTGACTTTTGTTGCCATTGCTTTTGGTGTTTTAGACATGAAGTCCTTGCCCATGCCTGTGTCCTGAATGGTAATGCCTAGGTTTTCTTCTAGGGTTTTTATGGTTTTAGGTCTAACGTTTAAGTCTTTAATCCATCTTGAATTGATTTTTGTATAAGGTGTAAGGAAGGGATCCAGTTTCAGCTTTCTACATATGGCTAGCCAGTTTTCCCAGCACCATTTATTAAATAGGGAATCCTTTCCCCATTGCTTGCTTTGTCAGGTTTGTCAAAGATCAGATAGTTGTAGATGTGTGATATTATTTCTGAGGGCTCTGTTCTATTCCATTGATCTATATCTCTGTTTTGGTACCAGTACCATGCTGTTTTGGTTACTGTAGCCTTGTAGTATAGTTTGAAGTCAGGGAGTGTGATGCCTCCAGCTTTGTTCTTTTGGCTTAGGATTGACTTGGCGATATGGGCTCTTTTTCAGTTCCATATGAACTTTAAAGTAGTTTTTTCCAATTCTGTGAAGAAAGTCATTGGTAGCTTGATGGGGATGGCATTGAATCTGTAAATTACCTTGGGCAGTATGGCCATTTTCACGATATTGATTCTTCCTACCCATGAGCATGGAATGTTCTTCCATTTGTTTGTATCCTCTTTTATTTCATTGAGCAGTGGTTTGTAGTTCTCCTTGAAGAGGTTCTTCACATCCCTTGTAAGTTGGATTCCTAGGTATTTTATTCTCTTTGAAGCAATTGTGAATGGGAGTTCACTCATGATTTGGCTCTCTGTTTGTCTTTTATTGGTGTATAAGAATGCTTGTGATTTTTGTACATTGATTTTGTATCCTGAGACTTTGCTGAAGTTGCTTATCAGCTTAAGGAGATTTTGGGCTGAGACAATGGGGTTTTCTAGATATACAATCATGTCATCTGCAAACAGGGACAATTTGACCTCCTCTTTTCCTAATTGAATACCCTTTCTTTCCTTCTCCTGCCTGATTGCCCTGGCCAGAACTTCCAACACTATGTTGAATAGGAGTGGTGAGAGAGGGCATCCCTGTCTTGTGCCAGTTTTCAAAGGGAATGCTTCCAGTTTTTGCCCATTCAGTATGATATTGGCTGTGGGTTTGTCATAGATAGCTCTTATTATTTTGAAATTCATCCCATCAATGCCTAATTTATTGAGAGTTTTTAGCGTGAAGAGTTGTTGAATTTTGTCAAAGGCCTTTTCTACATCTATTGAGATAATCATGTGGTTTTTGTCTTTGGTTCTGTTATATGCTGGATTACATTTATTGATTTGTGTATATTGAACCAGCCTTGCATCCCAGGGATGAAGCCAACTTGATCATGATGGATAGGCTTTTTGAGGTGCTGCTGGATTCGGTTTGCCAGTATTTTATTGAGGATTTTTGCATCAATGTTCATCAAGAATATTGGTCTAAAATTCTCTTTTTTGTTTGTGTCTCTGCCTGGCTTTGGTATCAGGATGATGCTGGCCTCATAAAATGAGTTAGGGAGGATTCCCTCTTTTTCTATTGATTGGAATAGTTTCAGAAGGAATGGTACCAGTTCCTCCTTGTACCTCTGGTAGAATTTGGCTGTGAATCCATCTGGTCCTGGACTCTTTTTGGTTGGTAAGCTATTGATTATTGCCACAATTTCAGCTCCTGTTATTGGTCTATTCAGAGATTCAACTTTTTCCTGGTTTAGTCTTGGGAGAGTGTATGTGTCGAGGAATTTATCCATTTCTTCTAGATTTTCTAGTTTATTTGCGTAGAGGTGTTTGTAGTATTCTCTGTTGGTAGTTTGTATTTCTGTGGGATTGGTGGTGGTATCCCCTTTATCATTTTTTATTGCATCTATTTGAGTCTTCTCTCTTTTTTCTTTATTAGTCTTGCTAGTGGTCTATCAATTTTGTTGATCCTTTCAAAAAACCAGCTCCTGGATTCATTAATTTTTTGAAGGGTTTTCTGTGTCTCTATTTCCTTCAGTTCTGCTCTGATTTTAGTTATTTCTTGCCTTCTGCTAGCTTTTGAATGTGTTTGCTCTTGCTTTTCTAGTGCTTTTAATTGTGATGTTAGGGTGTCAATTTTGGATCTTTCCTGCTTTCTCTTGTGGGCATTTAGTGCTATAAATTTCCCTCTACACACTGCTTTGAATGCATCCCAGAGATTCTGATATGTTGTGTCTTTGTTCTCGTTGGTTTCAAAGAACAGCTTTATTTCTGCCTTCAGTTTGTTATGTACCCAGTAGTCATTCAGGAGCAGGTTGTTCAGTTTCCACGTAGTTGAGTGGTTTTGAGTGAGATTCTCAATCCTGAGTTCTAGTTTGATTGCACTGTGGTCTGAGAGATAGTTTGTTATAATTTCTGTTCTTTTACATTTGCTGAGGAGAGCTTTCCTTCCACGTATATGGTCAATTTTGGAATAGGTGTGATGTGGTGCTGAAAAAAATGTATATTCTGTTGATTTGGGGTGGAGAGTTCTGTAGATGTCTATTAGGTCCACTTGGTGCAGAGCTGAGTTCAATTCCTGGGTATCCTTGTTGACTTTCTGTCTCATTGATCTGTCTAATGTTGATAGTGGGGTGTTAAAATCTCCCATTATTAATGTGTGGGAGTCTAAGTCTCTTTGTAGGTCACTCAGGACTTGCTTTATGAATCTTGGTGCTCCTGTATTGGGTGCATATATATTTAGGATAGTTAGCTCTTCTTGTTGAATTGATCCCTTTACCATTAAGTAATGGCCTTCTTTGTCTCTTTTGATCTTTGTTGGTTTAAAGTCTGTTTTATCAGAGACTAGGATTGCAACCCCTGCCTTTTTTTGTTTTCCATTTGCTTGGTAGATCTTCCTCCATCCTTTTATTTTGAGCCTATGTGTGTCTCTGCATGTGAGATGGGTTTCCTGAATACAGCACACTGATGGGTCTTGACTCCGTATCCAATTTGCCAGTCTGTGTCTTTTAATTGGAGCATTTAGTCCATTTACATTTAAAGTTAATATTGTTATGTGTGAATTTGATCCAGTCATTATGATGTTAGGTGGTGATTTTGCTCGTTAGTTGATGCAGTTTCTTCCTAGTCTGAATGGTCTTTACATTTTGGCATGATTTTGCAGCGGCTGGTACCGGTTGTTCCTTTCCATGTTTAGCGCTTCCTTCAGGAGCTCTTTTAGGGCAGGCCTGGTGGTGACAAAATCTCTCAGCATTTGCTTGTCTGTAAAGTATTTTATTTCTCCTTCACTTATGAAGCTTAGTTTGGCTGGATATGAAATTCTGGGTTGAAAATCCTTTTAAGAATGTTGAATATTGGCCCCCACTCTCTTCTGGCTTGTAGAGTTTCTGCCATGAGATCTGCTGTTAGTCTGATGGGCTTCCCTTTGAAGGTAACCTGACCTTTCTCTCTGGCTGCCCTTAACATTTTTTCCTTCATTTCAACTTTGGTGAATCTGACAATTATGTGTCTTGGAGTTGCTCTTCTCGAGGAGTATTTTTGTGGCATTCTCTGTATTTCCTGAATCTGAATGTTGGCCTGCCTTGCTAGATTGGGGAAGTTCTCCTGGATAATATCCTGCAGAGTGTTTTCCAACTTGGTTCCATTCTCCCCGTCACTTTCAGGTACACCAATCAGATGTAGTTTTGGTCTTTTCACGTAGTCCCGTATTTCTTGGAGGCTTTGCTCATTTCTTTTTATTCTTTTTTCTCTAAACTTCCCTTCTCACTTCATTTCATTCATTTCATCTTCCATTGCTGATACCCTCTCTTCCAGTTGATTGCATCGACTCCTGAGGCTTCTGCGTTCTTCACGTAGTTCTCGAGCCTTGGTTTTCAGCTCCATCATCTCCTTTAAGCACTTCTCTGTATTGGTTATTCTAGTTATACATTCTTCTAAATTTTTTTCAAAGTTTTCAACTTCTTTGCCTTTGGTTTGACTGTCCTCCCATAGCTCGGAGTAATTTGATTGTCTGAAGCCTTCTTCTCTCAGCTCATCAAAGCCATTCTCTGTCCAGCTTTGTTCCATTGCTGGTGAGGAACTATGTTCCTTTGGAGGAGGAGAGGCACTCTGCTTTTTAGAGTTTCCAGTTTTTCTGTTCTGTTTTTTCCCCATCTTTGTGGTTTTATCTACTTTTGGTCTTTGATGATGGTGATGTACAGATGGGTTTTTGGTGTGGATGTCCTTTCTGTTTGTTAGTTTTCCTTCTAACAGACAGGACCCTCAGCTGCAGGTCTGTTGGAGTACCTGGCCATGTGAGGTGTCATTCTGCCCCTGCTGAGGGGTGCCTCCCAGTTAGGCTGCTCAGGGGTCAGGGGTTAGGGACCCACTTGAGGAGGCAGTCTGCCAGTTCTCAGATCTCCAGCTGCATGCTGGGAGAACCACTGCTCTCTTCAAAGCTGTCAGACAGGAACATTTATGTCTGCAGAGGTTACTGATGTCTTTTTGTTTGTCTGTGCCCTGCCCCCAGAGGTGGAGCCTACAGAGGCAGGCAGGCCTCCTTGAGCTGTGGTGGGCTCCACCCATTTCGAGCTTCCCAGCTGCTTTGTTTACCTAATCAAGCCTGGGCAATGGCGGGCGCCCCTCCCCCAGCCTTGCTGCCGCCTTGCAGTTTGATCTCAGATTGCTTTGCTAGCAATCAATGAGACTCCATGGGTGTAGGACCCTCCGAGCCAGGTGTGGGATATAATCTCCTGGTGCGCCGTTTTTTAACCCCGTGGAGAAAGTGCAGTATTCGGGTGGGAGTGACCTGATTTTCCAGGTGCCGTCTGTCACCCCTTTCTTTGACTAGGAAAGGGAACTCCCTGACCCCTTGCACTTCCCTAGTGAGGCAATGCCTCGCCCTGCTTCGGTTCATGCACGGTGCATGCACCCATTGACCTGTGCCCACTGTCTGGTACTCCCTAGTGAGATGAACCTGGTACCTCAGATGGAAATGCAGAAATCACCCATCTTCTGCATCTCTCACACTGGGAGCTGTAGACTGGAGCTGTTCCTATTCGGCCATCTTGGCTCCTCCCAACTGTAATAATTTTATACTTGCTACATTCATCTTGCATGGCCTCCATGATCTCCTCATTTTCCTTAGTGTTCAGCAGCTCCTCAGGCAGCACCATATTAATGAGGCACAGGACCTTTGTTGGGTGGCTGCCTATCTGCTCCTGGGAGCAGATCAGGCATGGCACTTAAAAAAAATGTTTAATAAGCACATTCATCTAAAAAAATATGAAACTACCACAGACAGTAAGAGAGTGATGGAGCCATGAGGCTGGAAATGGGTCAGGGGAAGACTACAGAAGAAAGAATCAACTACATTAAGTAAACATGGAGAAGATCAGAGAGGTCCAGGGGCAAAAGAAATGGAACCATGATCCTGGTAAGGACAAGGATGAGGCACTGAGGGCCGGACAACAAAATTCAAAATAGTTTGGCTATAAAATATAAACACATTATGTTTCTAGTGTGCAGAAGGAGAGGAGAAAGGGGATATAAGGGAGAAGGAGAGGCTGTTTTAGAAGATATGGGGTTCCTATTCTGTCCTTCTGTGCACCCTATCCCTATCCCAACCCTTTCCTTCTGTGCCTGTGTGGGTGCATGTGTCTGTGTGGTCCTGTGTGTACACTTCCCCAGTTCTCTCCCTTCCCTGACCCTCCCCAAATCCCTTCCTTTCACTTTTTTTTTTTTTTTTTCTGAGACAGTTTTGATCTGTCACCCAGGCTGGGGTGCAGTGGCACAATCTCTGCTCACTGCAACCTCTGCCTCCTGGGTTCAAGCGATTCTCCTGCTTCAGCCTCCCAAGTAGTTGGGACTACAGGTGCACACCACCACATCCCCACCAACTTTTAGTTGTTTTTATTTTTTTCTGTTAAAGAAATGCTTTATTAACACAAACACACACGACGAACTATAAAGAACTAAAATATTTAAATATCTATGTCATAGTAAACAGGTGTTAATTCAACATCCAGGGTTGGTGAAATGCTTGAAAGAGACTACAGTGGATTGGACTCTCATGGTGGAGACAGCATCTTCACAGGTGAAGGGGAACCCAGCTACAACAGCTTTTAAATTCCCTCTCCTCTTCAAGGATCATAAGAGGCATTCCATTCAAAGGAATGTGCAATCTGGTGCTCTTCAACAAGGTGAAAACTCTCAAAATCCAATTATTCCTGTTCTCTGATGATATGACCTTATAACTAGAAAAATCTAAAGACTCCACCACAAAACTCTTAGATTTGATAAATGAATTCAGTCAATATCAGAATATAAAATCAATGTACAAAAATCATTAGCATTTCTGTACACTAATAATGATCTAGCTGACAACCAAATGAAGAAACTAATCCCATTTAGAATAGCTACAAAAAATTAAAATACCTATAAATATATTTAACCAAGGAGGTGAATTTCTACAAGGAAAACTGCAAAACACTGATGAGAGAAATTGTAGTTTACAGAGAAAAATGAAAAAACATTCCATGCTCATGGATTAGAAGAATAAAAATCATAAAAATGACCATGCTTCCCAAAGTAATCTATGGATTCAATGCAATTCCTAGCAAAATATCAATGTCATTTTTCACAGAATTAGAAAAAACTATTCTAAAATTCATATGGAATCAGAAAAAAGCTGGAGACCTCACACTGCCTAAGTTCAAATTATACAATAAGGCTATAGTAATCAAAACAGCATGATACAATAACAACAGACTCATAGATCAATGGAATAGAATAGAGAATCCAGCAATAAAGCCACACATTTACAGCCAACTGATCTTTGACAAAGCCAACAAAAACATACACTGGGGAAAGGACACATTTTTCAATAAAGTGCTGGGAAAGAAAAATTGAATCACCATATGCAAAAGAATGAAACTAGACCCACATTTCTCACCATATATACAAGAATCGACTCAAGGTGGATTACATATTTAATTGTAAGACATGGAACTATGAAAATACTAGAAGGACACTAAGAATAAACTCTTGTAAACATTGGTCTAAGCAAATAATTTATTACTAAGACATCAAAAGCACAGGCAAAAGAACAAAAATAGACAAGTGGGAGTTAATTAAATGAAAAAGTGTCTGCACAACAAAAGAAATAATCAACAGAGTAAACAGAGAATCTGTGAATAAAATAAAATATTTGCAAACTATGCATCTGACAAGGGACTAATATCCAGACTTTAAAAGGAACTCAAGAACAGCAACAAAAACCAAATAATCCCGTTAAAAATGGAGAAATGACATGAATAGACATTTTTAAAAAGAAGACAAGCAAATAGTCAACAGGCATACTCAGAAAAATAATTATCAGAGAAATGCAAATTGAAACCACAATGAGGCCTCAACTTATATCAGTGAGAGTGGCTATCAATAAAAAGACAAAAAGTAAAAGATGTTGGCAAGGATGTGGAGAATAGGAAACTCATATGTCATTGTTGGGAATGTAAACTGATACAACCTCTATGGAAAAATCTATAAAGATTTCTCAAAGAACTAAAAATAGAACTACCATAGCCAGCATAGATAGCCAGCAATCTTACTACTGGCTATATCCCCAAAGGAAAATAAATCCTTATATCAAAAAGACATCTTAATCTGTATTTTTTTTATAGTGCTATTCACAATTGCAAAGATATGGATTCAACCTAAGTGTGTATCAACATATGATTAGATTAAGAAAATGTTATATATATATATATACACATATACATATGCATATGTATACATGTATAGATCATGAATATGCATGTGATTTATATGTATATATATAGATACACACCTATATACATATATACACAGATATATATATACGTATCATATATTCTCACTCATAAGTGAGATTAAATAATGTGTACACATGGATGTAGAGTGTGGAGTGACAGATAATAGAGACTCCGAAGGATGAGGGAGAGGAGAGAGAGTGGATGATAAGTAATTACTAAATGGGCATAATGTACATTAATCAAGTGATGGATATACTAAAAACCCTGACTTCACCACTACACAATGTATGCATGTAACAAAATTACACTTGTATCCCCAAGTTTATACTAAATAAATAAATAAAAATTTGGGGCCAGTCACAATAACTTACACCTGTAATCCCGGCACTTTAGGAGGCTGAGGCAGGTGGATCGCTGGAGCACAGGAGCTTGAGACCAGCTTGGGCAACATGGTGAAATCCTGTGTCTACTAAAAATACAAAAAATTAGCTGGGCATGATGGTACGCATGCAGTCCTAGCTATTCGAGAGGCTGAAGTGGGAAAATCACCTGAGCCTAGGAAGTTAAGGCTGCAGAGAACTGTGATCACTCCACTACACTCCAGCCTGGTCAACGGGAGTGAGACCAAGTGTAAAAAAAAAAAAAAAAAAAAAAAATTACCTACCGACTATTGCTATTTTGGTGAGCTCAAGTGTTGAGAGAATCCACTTAAAAATACTGTTTGTCACTAATCGTCTTTGCTTGGGCAGTTCGTGTCTCCAGTAAATTGTGTATTGTAGTAAAAATTACCTTCTAGTCATTCTCATGTATTTTTCATCATGTTTAGTGCAATACTGTAAACTTTGACCAGCACCATGGGACCCATACAAAGTGCCAGTAGTAATGCTGGAAGTGCTCTCAAGAAGCAAAGCCATGACATTACAATAAACAGTTGAATTGCTTGATACGTACTGTAGATTGAGGTCTGTGGCTGCATTTGCCCACCATTTCAAGATAAATGAGTCCAGCTTAAGGGCCATTGTAAAAAAAAGAAAAGAAAATTTGCTGCACTTTGCCATCAGGCATAAAAACCTTGCACTTTTTGCAAAATACCTTTTAATCTCATATTCAAAATGCAGCTATTATGTGGGTGCAGGAAAGAAAGGCATACCTGGAGACCCTAATATGATATGAAAAATGAAGTCATTGTATGGCAACTTAAAGCAAAAGAAAGGTGAAGGATCTAAAGTTGGAGAATTGAATGCCCGTGAAGGATGGTTTGATAATTTTAGAAAAAGGCAGCTTTAAAAATGTTAAGACAAAAGAAGCAGCAGCTTCTTCTGACTAAGAGGCAGCAGAGTTTTCAGACACCATTAAGAAAATCATGGAGGAGAAAGGATATCTGCCTGAACAGGTTTTTAATAAAGACAAGATTGCCCTATTCTGGAAAAATAAATGCCAAGAAGGACATTTATTACTAAGGAAGGGAAGTGAACACCAGGATTTAAGACAGTCTGGGATAGGCTAACTCTACTCTTTTAAACAAATGCATTTGTGTTTATAATCAGGACTACTCTTATCTATAAAGCTACTAAATCATGAGCCTCAGAGGGAAAAGATAAACACCATCCTCCAGTCCTTTGGTTGTACCTTGAAAAGGCCTGGACAATGAGAACTCTTTTTATGGATTGATTCTCTCCCTGAAGTCAGAAAGTACCTTGCCAGTAAGAGGCTGCTTGTTAAAGTTCTTTTGATATTGGACAATGCCCCTGACCATTAAGAACCACATGAGCTTAATACCGAAGTCATCGAAGTGGTCTACTTGCTCCCAAATGTGTCCAATTTAGCCTCTAGATCAGGGAGTCATAAGGATCTCTGAAGCTCATTACACATGGTCCTCTATGGAAAGGATTGCCACCGCTATAGAGGAGAACCCCGAGAGAGAGAATATAATGAACGTTTGAAAGGATACACCTTTGAAGTTGTCATTGTTGTTGTTGTAGAAAAATCCATAAAAGCCATCAAGCCCCAAACAATAAACTCCTGCTGGGAAAAACTGTGTCCAGATGTTGCGCATGACTTAACAGGATTTATAACAGAGCCAATAAAGGAAATTGTGAAAGAGATTGTGGAGACAGCAAAAGAGATTCGGGGATGGGGTGAAGAGTTTCAAGATATGAATCTTGGAGAAAATCAAGAGTGAACAGACATCACACCAGAAAAATAAACAGATGATGCCCTGATAGAGATGAATACTTCCAAACCAGTGCAGATGATGTGAAAGAAGATGTAAAAAAAGAAGCATCACTATAAAACAAATTGACATTAGACAATCTAGCAGAAGGGTTCTGATTATTCAAAACTGCCTTTGACGTCTTTTACAGCACAGACCCTTCTATGACACTGGCACTAAATCTAAAGCAAATGGTAAAAGGATTGGTGCCATACTGAAACAGTTTTAGAAAAATGTCAGAGAGAAATTATATGTTTTCATAAAGTGACACCATGTACCTGCCTCTACTGCCTCCCCTTTCACCTCCTCCACATCTTCTACCCCTGCACTTCCTTTGTCCTCTGCCTCCTCCTCAGCCTACTCAATGTGGAGGCAATGAGGATGAAGACCTTTATGATGATCCACTTTCACTAAATGAATAGTAACTGTATTTTCTCTTTCTTATAACTTTCCTCAATAATATTTTATTTCCCCTAGCTTACTTTATTGTAAGAATACAGCATATAATACATATAGTATTCAAAATATAGGTTGACTGTTCATATTATTGGTAAGGTTTTGGGTCAACAGTAGACTATTAGTAGTTAGGTTTTTGAGGAGTCAAAAGTTACACGTGGATTCTTCACTGTGCAGGGGCCCCGTACCCCTAACGCATTGTTGTTCAAGGGTCAACTGTATATTTGGCAAACTCATGGAATGTACAGCACTATGGACTTTGGGTGCTGATGGGCTAATGTAGGGTTATTGGTGATAACAAATATACCACTCTGGTGCAGGATGTTGATAGCAGGGGAGGCTGTGCATGTGTGGGAGTATAGGGTATGGGGGAACTCTGTACTTCCTACTTGATTTTTCTGTAAACCTAAAACTGCTCTAAAAAATAAAATCTATTTTATTAAAAAAGAGTAAAACATAGAGATCATTAAGGACCAGAGAAAATCATATTAATTGAAAGAAATGAGACTGTTGAAAGAGGAGGGAATCTAGAATTTGGAAACTCTAGCACAACAAAATGCCAGCTAGGCAGGTCTTCATCTTCCAGGTGATATATAGGCACTAAGTGACCATAGTGCCCAGCAGGCTCTGACACTAGCTAAAGGGTTTTCAACCTGATCCTTTGAAGAATTTTCTACTGTTTAATAGGTCTGTATCTCCAAATTTATAAGTGAAATCAATGAGTAAATTCTACATGTGTGTGTATATAATTTTAAAATTGATTTAAAAAAATTGTACAAAATCAGGTAAATTCAATGTATTAATTCTTACATTTATTTAATGATAAAAATCCACACATATTTTATGTTTTTATAATTGAACTATTATTATTTCCTCACATATGGATTCACCATGATAAAAATGACAAGATATACATTTTTGGAAAAGCAGTGGTTCTTACACATGGAGGGCTTTTTCAAACAGATTGCTGGGCCCCATCCCCAGAGTTTCTGATTCAGTAGGTCTAAGGGTGGGACCTAAGAAGTTGCCTTTCTAATAACATGTTGCTGAAACTACTGGTGCAAGATCTCACTTCAAACACTACTGACATGTAATTTTAGTGTTGAATAAAGTGATTTCTCATTCATGAGTTGTTTAGTCTTTGTCACAACCCTGATCAATGCACATTATTATTCTCATTTTATACAAGTAGACTCTGAGCCTCAGAGGGTTAAACGGATTTCCCAAGATCACTCAAATGATGTGTCAAAAAGAACAAGAGGGAAGTCTTTTTTGTACCTACAGTTTTCTGGTATCCTTCCTTTGAGATCTAGGATTATCTCTAATAGGGCATTTGATTGTGCTTTATTTCAGAAGGCGGAGTTTTGGTCCACATATTACTTCCTCCATTATTTACAGCAAGTGCTATATTTATGCCTGAGTCGGCATTTTTACTACTTTTTCACTCATGTGTAAAACATTGTCTGTGAATGGAATAAAAGCCTTTATAATAACAGAATATAAATTTCAGAGAGGGTGTGGGTAAAATTTTTATTACTTGTTTTAGACACAGCGGCACTTGGCCCTGTGTCATATGTTCAATTATTACTAAGCTCTCTTTATAACTATGAACTTGAATGTCAGAGGTTGAAGCAAAAGAAATTTGGAGAATGAAAGTGAATTAACATTTATTCAGGACCTACCTGAGCTAGATACTTTATTAAGCCTATTATCTCACTTTTAATAAGGACAGAGGGAAATTAGAATAGAGGAAGATATGAATATGCAGGTAAAATTAAAATATTATTTGTGACAAACTAAAACAAATTTTAAGTTTCGATATATAAAATATTGTCTATGAATGGAATAAAAGCCTTTATAAAAATAGACAGATCCAAATTTCTAATATACTATAATTCTGATTCAAATTAAATACTGATGGATCCACACTTTCTGCAATATCACTTTGCAAAGCAAAATTATGCCAGTTGACTCCTGTCTTCAGAGTTTGAGAGTTCTATTTCTTCAAGTCTATAGTTTTAAAATTTTAAAATTATATGTATATTCATATTTATTTCCAGGCACTCTGCCTACTTTTGTTCTGGTCTTTCCATGTTTTCTTCTTTTTCTTTTTCCCTCCTTCACTGCTTGAGTCCAACACAAACGATTCCCTTTCAACGCACGGTTCTGCTCATTATTTAAGATGGAAATATGGCTAAAAAGGCATTTTTCTCATGCTATTTCTAGGATACCTCAAATTCAGCCTTGCTTCTAGTCCAATTCTTATGGAAAACCCAACCAACAGCTTCTGGAAAACCTAACCAGCATCTCCAGCAAAACAAGTTTATATTCCGTGGCCCATTTACCATCTACTCCAGTGAAAAATAAATTGGTTGGACTGTATTGCCATTATAAGACTATTGTAGCAGCAAATTTTATGGAATAACTCAACCATAATTACAAAGAAAAACCAACATAGCAATAAAGCAATTTTAAAGAGTATTTCTTATTTAGCCCAAATTTTCTATTCTCGGAAAATGGTCATCCTAAACCCAAGAAGGGTCAGCACTGGCAGGAGACAAGCAACAGACTGCTGATGTGTTTCTTAAAAAGTCTCCGTCTTCACAGGAAGACTTGACTCTAGGCTGTAAAAATGTATTCTCAAATTTTACAAGAAAAAAAGTCTCTCCAGAGTGGTGAGAATGTAGAATATGTTCTCACAAGATGGATCTTCCAGGAGTATAAATGGGTGATTGCCCTTTATATGCAAGGTTGCCACTTGCCTTAGGCAGGCTTGTAGTTTACATATAGACACTGGAAGCACAGAGCTCACTATTAAAACAAGAACTTTAGTCTACGAATAGCATAACTTAACCCCCATTTGGTCTGGTGGGGCAGTGAGTGTGTTGGCACCTTTTTCTTTCATCATTGGCTCATCCGAAGTTCATGACTAATTGCTTAAAAAAATGCAATCACTTTTTAGTGTATTTAACTAATTTTCTTCTTTATTATTCTGATAACCTTTTATTAAATACCCTTTTTGTGTACAGTTGACATTATAAAAAATTTTTTCATCATGATACCATTGAAGCTTATGGTTGAAATTTCCTGGTCTATATTAGCTTTAAAATAAACTCACACTGCCTTCTCAATGAAATAGCTTTTTTTTGGTTTTGACTTGGCATTCATCATATATTCACAGTTTTCATATCCATTTTTTTAAATTTTTGCCTTTTAAAATGTTTTAGCACAGAATTAACTATGCTGAGATGTAAGGATATGTTTGCTCTAGCAGTATGAAAAGTACAACTAGACCTGTCTTTTAAAAGGAATACCAGTCTCAGATATTTCTTTATAGCAATGCAAAAACAAACTATTATGAGTCAGTTGTGGAACTGCTGGATTGTCTGGCTTTGAATTCCTAGTTAGCCTCAGCTGCTTATTTTTTAAAAAATGGGATTATATAAATTGCTATTCAAAGCATCATTTTGAATATTAAATGTGAAAATATTTGTTTTGAGCAAGCCCTCAACAAAGAATAACTCCGTCGCATACAAGTTACTTGGTTCAGTGGTGGTATTGTTTTAATTTATATTTTAAAATTCTATGGCAATCAGAACCACTCTAGTATTGCCCTATTTTTGTCTTTATTTCTTTATTTCTCCAGACTTCTGATGTGTTTCTGTCATGATGCAATTTGACAAGTAATTAATTTGTTGATGCCTAGGGAGGAAGGCAGTTTCTGAGCCCTCCCAGGACACATGGGTCTTCGGCAGAATTGGTCCCCACTTTGCTTTAAAGGGACAATAAAGGGAAAGCTGGGTCTTCACAATCAGGTATGAAAATGTTAGGAGATGGATTAGTTTTGGTTCATGCATGTTAGTATGTAAGTGACATTGCCTATCCTCTCAGGGCATAGGATCCACCTATATAGAAATAATTGAGCAGTCCACCCAGTTTGTTGACCTAGCTAGACTTTGAGAACAGGACTGAATTTTGTCCAATTTAGGGGACAATGAGATTGCAGGCCATGAGAAAATTTCAGGGTACAAAAAGGTTAAGGGAACTTTGTCATTATTCTGAGTCAATGTCCCATAAATGTATGGGCAATGTATTAGGAGGACAAAAGGGCAGTGTGGTGATTGGAAAGGTGGAAAGAATGTGTGTCCCTGTTTTTTTCCTCAGACCTCTTTGACTCTGCTGGCCCATCTCCTGTAGAGTCCTGTTCCTCTCCCAGAGCATTAAACATGGGGATTTCCAGGGTTCCTTCCTTACACCACTGCTCTTCTCACTAAACACACTCCAGAATGATCTCATTTACTCTCAGAATCTTCATTACCACCTATATCTCCCTTTCAGATATTTCCCCTGACAAACACATTCTTCATTCCAACTGCTGGTTGTATTATTTCTGTCAATGAGTTTCATGGGCTGTTCAGTCTCAGTGCATGTCACATTAAAATCTTCATGGTACCAACTCAGCAAACTCCCATCTCTGTAGATTCTGTGTTATCACTGTGCATCTATTCCTCAACTTAGAATTATCTGTGGCTCTCTCCTCCCCTTCAGCTTCCACATCCATTAGGACCTGACAATTTTACTTTTTATTTCTTGAATCTGTGCCTTCTAGTATATGTCCAACTTCCATGCATTATCCTTTTTTTTTTTCAGTAGCCTTCTAACTAGATCCATTCTCCACACAGCCACCAGAATGGTGGATCTGAAATGTAAATCTTATTATGTTTCTCTCAGCCATAAGGTAAAGTTCAAATCCTTAGGGTGACACAAAAAGCCTTCCATGATCTGCTACTGACTGAACACTCATGGTCCATCCTGGGTGCTCCAGTTTTATGCAGCAGCTTCTGGGCCTCTGCACATAGCAAACTACTTTTCTGTATTGTCTTTTGTTGTTGTTATCTCCTTGGACTTTTGTGCCATTTCTTACCTCTCCACCTACCTAAATCCTACAGCTTTTTAAAATCTTAGTTGAGATGATCAGTTCCCCCAGGAGCCTTCATTGTATTGATTTGCCATTTAAGTTCTGTTATCATTTGTCATTAATTTGGGTTCTTCAGAAGCAATCTATCAGAGGAGAATTCATGGAAAAGTGTTAAGAAGCATTCCCTGGAAAAACCAACTGAGAAATGAGGAAGCTGGACTAATAGGGAAAAGGAAGCAGACAGATAAAAGCGTGTTATCGAGCAAAATTCTACAGACGGTAACTTTGGCTCAGTCTCACAGGGAAGCTCTGAAAAGAAAAAAGTGTAGGTCACGCCTCAGAGCTGTCTTGATTGGCATGAAGGAGATGAACAATAACTGCTTCCTGCAGTTATTGTTAAGGGCTACCCTCCAGTACAATGTAAATTCTCAGCCATTTGTGTAAACAGGCAAATGTGTACTGGCTTGTGTGAGTGAAAGCACATTTCACAAGAGTTGCACAATAATGGTAAAGAGGTCAAGGGAGTAAGACTGGAGCATCTGTTCCTGGATTCAATTCTTGATGGTTCCATAATATTGCCATATCAAAAAAGTGAGGCTTATTTGGCTTGTCACAGCCTGGGAACACATACTGCAAAAGGGACTGTGGGGTATTTCAATAAGAGAGGATGGGAAGGGGCTTTTTATAGGGTTCAGGCTTGTGCTGAATGAGTCTCAGGAGGGCTTAGGGAAGTGGTCATCAGGTTTCTATTGATGCTGTTGAGGAGCAACAGCAGTTCAGCAATTGGATACCTCAATGATCTTTGTTTGAGAGGCAAAAGAATGCAGTAGGGCTGAGATGTCATTGGTTGGAAAGCAACAGTTGACTCAGAAGATGTAGGTATAAAATGACTAACATTTGTGGACTTGGAGCTATAATGAAAACATTGTTTTCTATTGACCTTGCTCAGGTATAATTGAAAACATTCTATTAGGAGAAGCACAGTTTAATTATCAGCAATGTTCATGTTCACTTTCTTATCAATCATCACCACCATGAGTTAGTCCATAAATCCTACTATACAGGGAAGATTAAACAACTAACATACTACTTAACTTCGGGGGTTTATGGTTTAAAGTAATTTCCTCTCAAACGGAAATTCAGACAAGCTTGTAATATGTCACAATTGCTTTACCGGGTGCTAAAACACTCCAGTTTATATTAGGTGGTTACTTTCATGCGCGCCCGTGTGAAGAGACCACCAAACAGGCTTTGTGTGAGCAACGAGGCTGTTTATTTCACCTGGGTGCAGGCGGGCTGAGTCTGAAAAGAGTCAGGGAAGGGAGATAGGGGTGAGGCCGTTTTATAGGATTTGGGTAGGTAAAGGAAAATTACAGTCAAAGGGGGTTGTTCTCTGGTTGGTAGGTGTGGGGGTCACAAGGTGCTCAGTAGGGGAGTTTTTGAGCCAGAATGAGCCAGGAGAAGGAATTTCACAAGATAATGTCATCAGTTAAGGTAGGAACAGGCCATTTTTACTTCCTTTGTGGTGGAATGTCATCAGTTAAGGCAGGAACTGGCCATCTGGATGTGTACATGCAGGTCACAGGGGATATGATGGCTTAGCTTGAGCTCAGAGGCCTGACATTCTTGTCTTCTTATATTAATAAGAAAAATAAAACAAAATAGTGGTAAAGTGTTGGGGCAGCCAAAATTTTTGGGGGTGGTATGGAGAGATAATGGGCGATGTTTCTCAGGGCTGCTTCGAGTGGGATTAGGGGTGGCGTGGGAACCTAGAGTGGGAGAGATTAAGCTGTAGGAAGATTTTGTGGTAAGGGGTGATATTGTGGGGTTGTTAGAAGAAACATTTGTCATTTAGAATTATTGGTGATGGCCTGGATACGGTTTGTATGAATTGAAAAACTAAACGGAATAAGAGAAGGAGAAAAACAAGTATTAAAGGACTAAGAATTGGGAGGACCCAGGACATCTGATTAGAGAGTGCCCAAGGAGATTCAGCATAGCCTTGCCAGCAAAGGTTATTTATTTACTTCAAGAGTTAAGAGTGGCAGTTTGGGGATAGCACCAGGAGATATCAGCTGTGATGGCTTGGAGAAACAGTGTAAACAGGCAGGGTAAACAAAAGCAGGGCATGTATGAGTAGTTGAGAATGGTGAATAGGAGTATGACTAGACAGAAGATAGTAGGGATGACAAGTTTTTTGGGGCACAGTCCAAGTTGGTCTGGAGTCTGGAATGAGACTGGGGCCTAATAAAAAGGAGCATCTATACAGGAGCTCAAATGGGCTGTACCTTGTAGCATTCTGAGGACAGGCCTGAATTCTCAGAAGGGAAAGTGGTAAAAGTATTGTCCAGTCGTTTTTAAGTTGGTGGCTGAGCTTGGTGAGGTGTGTTTTTAAAAGACCATTAGTCCATTCTACCTTTCCTGAACACTGAGGACGGTAAGGGATATAAAGGTTTCACTGAATACCAAGAGCCTGAAAAACTGCTTGGGTTATTTGACTAATAAAGGCCAGTCTGCTATCAGACTGTATAGAGGTGGGAAGGCCAAACTGAGGAATTATGTCTGATGGAAGGGAAGAAATGACCATGGTGGCCTTCTTAGAGCTTGTAGGAAAGGCCTCTACTTATCCAGTGAAAGTGTCTACCTAGACTAAGAGGTATTTTAGTTTTCTGACTCAGGGCATGTGAGTAAAGTCAATTTGCCAGTCCTGGGCAGGGGCAAATCTCCGAGCTTGATGTGTAGGAATGGGAGGAGGCCTGAACAATCCTTGAGGGGTAGTAGAATAGCAGATGGAACACTGGGAAGTGATTTCCTTGAGGATAGATTTCTATGATGGAAAGGAAATGAGAGGTTCTAAGAGATGGGCTAGCGGCTTGTAAGCTACATGGAAGAGGTTATGAAATGATGACAGAATAGAATGGGCCTGTGAAGCTGGAAGGAGATATTTTCCTTGGTCTAAGAACCATTTGCCTTGTGTGGGAAGAGATTGATAGGTGGAAGTTTCAGCGGGGGATTGGTGGGAGTGACCGATGTAAAGGAGAGAAACTGGCTGTGAGGGACAGAAGTTGGAAAGCTAGCTGCTTGTCTAGCCACCTTATCAGCATAAGCGTTGCCTAGAGCAATGGGATCTGATGCCTTTTGATGGCCTTTGCAGTGAATGACTTCAGCTTCCTTTGGAAGTAAAGTGGCCTTAAGCAGAGTTTTTAATTAAAGAGGCATTAATGATGGAGGACCTTTGCGTAGTGAGGAAACCTCTTTCAGCCTATATAACAGCATGGTGGTCCAGAATATGAAAGGCATACTTAGAGTCAGTATAAATATTGATGCGTAGTCCTTTTGCAAGAGTGAGGGCTTGAGTTAAGGCAACTGGTTCAGCTTGATGAGAAGTAGTGGAGGGAGGCAAAGAGGTAGCCTCAATGATAGATGTGGAAGATACTATAGCATAGCCTGCCTTTGCTGGTGAGTGGCGATTAGGCCTGGTGGAACTGCCATCAATAAACTAAATGTGATCAGGCTGAGGAACAGGAAATAAGGAAATATGAGGAAATGGGGTGAATGTCAGGCGGATCAGAGAGATACAGTCATGAGGGTCAGGTGTGGTAAGTAGAATAATGTGGGAGGCCAGATTGAAGTCCGTGGCAGGAACAATGGTAATTGTGGGAGACTCAACAAAGAGTGAGTATAGCTGAAGGAGCCAGGAAGCAGAAAGTATATGCATCAGGTATGAGGAAGAAAATAGATTTTGGAAGTTATGAGAACTATAGAGAGTGAGTTGAGCATAGTTTGTGATTTTGAGGGCCTCTAAAAGTATTAAGGCAGCGGCAGCTGCTGCACGCAGACATGAGGGCTAGGCTAAAACAGTAAGGTCAAACTGTTTGGACAGAAAGGCTACAGGGTGGGGTCCAGGCTCTTGTGTAAGAATTCTGACTGCACTAACCATGCCTAGGAAGGAAAGGAGTTGTTGTTTTGTAGAAGGGATTGAGGTTTGGGAGATTAGTCGGACACGATCAGCAGGGAGAGCACGTATGTTTTCATGAGAATTATGCCGAGATAGGTAACAGATGAGGATGAAATTTGGGCTTGACTGAAGTAATGGGGGCTATCTGTGAAGCCTTGTGGCAGTACAGCCTACGTAATTTGCTGCGCCTGATGGGTGTCAGGGTCAGTCCAAGTGAAAGCGAAGAGTGGCTGCAAAGGAATAGTAAAGAAAGCATGTTTGAGATCCAGAACAGAATAATGGATTGTGGAGGGAGGTATTGAGGATAGGAGAGTATATGGGTTTGGCACCATGGGGTGGATAGGCAAAACAATTTGGTTGATAAGGTGCAGATCCTGAACTAATTTGTAAGGCTTGTCTGGTTTTAGGACAGGTAAAATAGGGGAATTGTAAGGAGAGTTTATAGGCTTTAAAAGGCCATGCTGTAGCAGGCAAGTGACAACAGGCTTTAATCTTTTCAAAGCACGCTGCGGGATGGGATATTGGCATTGATCGGGGGAAGAGTGATTAGGTTTTAATGAGATGGTAAGGGGTGCATGATCAGTCACCAAGGAGGGAGTAGAGGTGTCCTATACTTATGGGTTTAGGTGGGAGGATAGAAGGGGAAGATGCAAAGGAGGCTTTGGATTGGGAAGAAGGGTGGCAATGAGATGTGGCTGTAGCCCAGGAATAGTCAGGGAAGCAGATAATTTAGTTAAAGTGTCTCAACCTAATAAGGGAACTGGGCAGGTGGGGATAACTAAAAAGGAGGGCTTTAAAAAGTGTTGTCTAAGTTGGCACCAGAGTTGGGGAGTTTTAAGAGGTTTAGAAGCCTGGCCATCAATACCTACAACAGTTATGGAGGCAAGGGAAACAGGCCCTTGAAAAGAAGGTAATGTGGAGTGGGTAGCCTCCATATTGATTAAGAAGGGGACAGACTTACTTTCCACTGTGAGAGTTACCTGAAGCTCGGCATCTGTGATGGTCTAGGGGGCTTCTGAGGTGATTAAGCAGTGTCAGTCTTCAGCTGCTAAGCCAAGAAGATCTAGGAAGGAGTCAGTCAGAGAGCCTCGGGCCAGAGTTCCAGGGGCTCTGGGAGTGGCTGCCAGGTGAGTTGAACAGTCCGATTTTCAGTGGGGGTCTGCACAGATGGGACACAGCTTAGGAGGAATCCTGGGCTGCGGGCATTCCTTGGCCCAGTGGCCAGATTTCTGGCACTTGTAGCAAGCTCCTGGGGGAGGCAGGCCTGGAGGAACGCCTGGCCACTGCGGTTTAGGCGTTTGGAAGTTCTTGTGTGCTGGAGATGTGGCTGGGGTTTGTCTCACAGTGGAGGCAAGGAATTGCAACTTAGAAATACGTTGCTACTTGGCTGCCTCTACTCTATTATTGTACACTTTGAAGGCGAGGTTAATTAAGTCCTGTTGTGGGGTTTGAGGGCTGGAATTTAATTTTTGGAGTTTTATTTAATGTCAGGAGCAGATTGGGTAATAAAATGTATATTGAGAATAAGACAGCCTTTTGACCTTTTAGGGTCTAGGACTGTAAAGCATCTCAGGGTTGCTGCCAAATGAGCCATGAACCAGGCTGGGTTTTTATATTTGATGAAAAAGAGCCTAAACACTGTCTGATTTGGGATAAAGAAAAAGGAGCATTAACCTTGACTATGCCTTTAGCTCCAGCCACCTTTTTAAGAGGAAATTGCTGGGCAGGTGGGGTAGGGCTAGTTGAGGAACAAAACTGAAAGCCGGACTGGGTGTGAGGAGGGGAGGTGATTAAAACATTATAGGATAGAGGAGCGGAGGCTAAGGAAGAATTTGGACCTAGCTCGGCCTGGCGAGGAGCAGCCTTGGGAGGAGGGGAGAAGTCAGATGAGTCTGTAGAAAAGGAAGATTAGAAAGACTCAGCGACTCTTGGGGTTGGGACTGAGGGGACAGGCAGACAGGAAAGAAGGAAGATTTGGGACGAGTTGCACTGGGCACAGAGACTAGGAAGGGACTGATGTGTAAAAGAATGCCTGGACATCAGGCACCTCAGACTGTTTGCTTATTTTACGACAAGAGTTATTTAGATCTTGTAGGATGGAAAAATTGAAAGTGCCATATTCTGGCTATTTGGACCTACTGTCGAGTTTGTATTGGGGTCAAGGGGTGTTGCAGAAGAAAATAAGACACTTAGATTTTAGGTCAGGCAAGAGTTGAAGAGGTTTTAAGTTATTAAGAACACAGGCTAAGGGAGAAGAAGGAGGAATGGAGGGTGGAAGTTTGCCCATAGTGAAGGAGGCAAGTTTAAAGAGAAGGGTAGAGACACGGAGAAGGGGATGGGGAGCAGCCCTGGGCTGCAACATGGGTGAGCAGCCAAAGCAGGCATCCCTGCAATTGACTTGCCACCAAGGGAACATGGGTGAATGATGAAGGCAGGCATCCCCGCAGAGATCAGATACCAATGAAACATGGGTGAATAATCAGAGAGGTGTCCCCGCAATGATTAAACACCAAGGGAAGGCTGCCTTCCCGAGTCCGTGACTGGCGCCTGAGTTTTGGGTCCACGGATAAAATGTGTCTCCTTTGTCTCTACCAGAAAACGAAAGGAATTGAAATTAAGAGAAGGGAGAGATTGAAGTGTGGCACCAAGATTGAAAGGAGAAAGAGGTTGAGGGATAGTGAGGGAGGTTGGAGAAGAGAGTAAAAAGAGGCTGCTTACCGAATTTGAAATTGGTGAGATGTTCCTTGGGCTGGTTGTTCTGAGGACCCGAGGTCGTAGGTGGATCTTTCTCATGGAGCAAAGAGCAGGAGGACAGAGGATTGATCTCCCAAGGGAGGTCCCCCGATCCGAGTCACAGCACCAAATTTCATGCACGTCCACGTGAAGAGACCACCAAACAGGTTTTGTGTGAGCAACAAGGCTGTTTATTTCACCTGGGTGCAGGAGGGCTAAGTCCGAAAAGAGAGTCAGGGAAGGGGGATGGGGTGGGGCCATTTTATAGGATTTGGGTAGGTAAAGGAAAATTACAGTCAAAGGGGATTATTCTCTGGCGGGCAGGTGTGGGGGTCACAAGGTGCTCAGTAGGGGAGCTTTTGAGCTAGGATGAGCCAGGAGAAGGAATTTCACAAGATAATCTCATCAGTTAAGGCAGGAACAGGCCATTTTCACTTCTTTTGTGGTGGAATGTCATCAGTTAAGGCAGGAACTGGCCATCTGGATGTCTACGTGCAGGTCACAGGGGATATGATGGCTTAGCTTGGGCTCAGAGGCCTGACAGTTACTATCAGGAGACTTTAGCCGGAAGGTTGGGACTGACAATCAGGTTGATGTGGCAGTCTGGTGCTCACTTAATACTCCACTACTCTGTGTGCTTGGAGGTGGAAAGAAAGCAAACAAAACATTTCTTTTTTCCAGATGGGCCACATTTCCAAAGTTATTTTCACTGGCTTATTGGAGCTAAATTATCATTAAGGTCCCTGCACAAAACAGATACACTCAAATTGAGTAATTGGAAGAAAGTATAATAAAGGGGTCAGTTGAAAAGATGTGGGCAAGGAAAACCATATGGGAAGTCAGGAACCCAGAACTAGTGGAGACTGTTATTCCTAGGCCCAAAGAAGTAAGGGAAGGAAGTGGTGATAGAATCTAGAGACAGAGCAGAATGTCTGGAAAAGGCAGCCTAACAGAAAAATGATCTTCATTCATGGGATAGAGCAAGCTGAGGTGATCCTCCCTCCAAGAAGCCAGGGGAAAAAATGCTCAGCTTTCTCTATCCCATGAATGAAGATCATTTTTCTGTTAGGCTGCCTTCTATGAAGAGCTGCCTCCTATGTCTTACTGGTGCTCTCCACTGGCCAATACAACAGGAAGCCAGAAGGCAAGGGGACTCTTTGGAAAGGTCCCTTCGAATCAGCCTCCTGGAACACAGAGCAGGATGGATCAGGGTGGAAGTGGATCTGAAATGGTAGATGGAAGAAATCTGGCACAGCCCATATAGAGTGATGATAGAATTTTCTCGGCTGTTATGGATCAGAGGTCTCTGAATCTGCCTTCATCTGAATTGTCATATTTATGTCAACAAAGAAGAATATGAACCAAGTTGGCCCATGGAAAGTTTGGCAGTGAATAACAAAGTTCTGGGATCTGTTGCCTTTGACTATAAACTGTTCTGAAGATTGTTGGAATAGCTTAAAGCTCACCAGATTGCTATGTCTCTAATTATAGGTAAAATAGTAGATTTGCAAAAAAAAAAAAAAAAAAGAAACTTAGATTGTACTCATCTGTGAATATGACGACAACAAATGTACCTATGCATTGCATCTAGTTATTTCAGCAATATTTGTATTTGGGCCATTTACAGTTGTTTATTAATATGCCAAGGGATTGCTCTGCAGGTAATTCAATTATGTCATGGCATGTGAATTTGCCTAAAGTTTTTCAACAAACCTTGACATATCTAAGTAATGTCAAGATCTCTACAAAAAAGACACTTGTGCCCCACATACAAAATTTAGAGAATGCTGTTTTGAGTTGAGAGCTACATGAATGAAAAACACACAAAGAAAAAGCACTTAGCAGTTTTCTCATAGGCAAATTTCATTGTTGAAGTCTCAGAAGCAGTTGAGAATAACAGGAGGATGGTTGTTGGGGGGAGGGTAGGGTGCCATTGTGAACAGGTATTCTGGAGATCAGCGGTAGGTAAATTAGGCAAAAGGATCTGGGAGACCACATCTACCTGGAGCAATGTTGTCTGCATCAGTATTGACATCACCTGTTTCTCTACCTATAGAGCAAAGGAGCAAAGATTATGCACATGAAAGAATGCTGATAAGCACAAAATGACTCAGGTGAAAGTCTCCTCAGTAACGGAGGGAATTTTTTTGAAGTCTCAGAACAAATACAGTTGCCAAATTTCTATAAAATGAATAACATTCAATTTCAAGGAAAGATTGAAATAATTCAGTTTAGAGAGGTCAAGAATAAGGAGGAAAAATAAGTGTGACCAAAGCAAGCGATAATATGGAAACTGGAAAATAAATATTACTAAGAATTCAACAGTGTATCAGGCTTCTTTTTAGAAATATGTGGTGCATGAAATATATTATGGAGGCATGACCAAAGGATAGAAAAGCTTTCAACAATGTTAATCCATGTTAGCCTTTGAATGTCACGTGACCCAGGGCAACTCTTTGCATCTATTTGGTGCCCGTTTTCTTATCTGTGAAGGCCAGAGTTGGAATTGGTAACCTTGAGAGATTTTTTTTAATTCTTATTTTCATTTTTTATCGTGTAGTCCATATGGTCAGTAAAGATTTTTCCAATGTTAAATGTATATTACACTAAATAACCCTGTTTCCTGCTGAAGACTCTAATCTTTATTGATTTATTTAATTAGGTATAACTCACAAAGAGGAAGTTTGTAAGTGCACAAATCTCAAGTGAAGAGGTCAGTGAATTTTTACTTGCATCTCTCTAATCACCACCCGAATCAAGACGGAATATTTCTAGCACCTCAGAAGGTTTTCCTGTGCCCCTTCCCAGTCAATACCCTCTTGTCTAGTAGTCACCTAGTCTGACTTCTATTTTATTTTATTTATTTATTTTTGAGACAGAGTTTTGCTCTGTTGCCCAGGCTGGAGTGCAGTGGTGATCTCGACTCACTGCAACATCTGCTTCCCAGATTCGAGCGATTCTCCTGCCTCAGCCTCCTGAGTAGCTGGGACTACAGGCATGTACCACCATGCATGGCTAATTTTTGTATTTTTAGTAGAGACAGGGTTTCGCCATATTGGCCAGGCTGGTCTCAAACTCCTGACCTCAAGTGATATGCCAGCCTGGGCCTCTCAAAGTGCTGGGCTTACAGGTGTGACCCACCCTGCCTGGACTGACTTCTATTTTAGTAGTTGATTAATTATTTGCCTGTTCTTGAATTTTATATTCATAAATCACAAAGTATTCAAACACACTATTCTTTAACTTAGTTGTTAGTGTTATTCAAAGTAGATAACCTTTAGGTGTAATTGGTATTAATAATCTTATCATGATGCTGTGTAACTTTATGGGCTCTTTACATTTTATACAACTAAGGTGATCCTCTCCAACTTTTATTTATTGTACAACTAATTGTGTGGTTTTCTTTCAGATGAGAATAGTATCCATTCTCAAATACGACTGTCCAATTATCACTCAAATGTCAAAATCCATTTCAAGTCTACTGCCTCTGGAAAATCTTTTTCTAACTATTTCAGTCCACATCACTGCCCCATTTTCTTATCTCTATGTTGTTCTTAGTCTATACTATTTACCATGGATATTAATTATATAGTACTTTATATTTTATTTATCTGTTCCACATATTTGTGGTATCTTCTGTCTAAAAAATTGCATGTGCCAATGAAAAGGCAGTTTCATCTGTTATTTTTTAAAATCCTGGAATAATAAAAATACCACAGAATAGAAATGGTTGACTGTGTGTGTGTGTGTGTGTGTGTGTGTGTGTGTTTCTCTCCATTGTATAGCCACAGTATGAAAATGTGAGCACTGGAGTCAAACAGCCTGAGTTTTGATTGAAGCTGCCATTTATAAGCAGTGGATTTATGGGTAAGTTACCTAACTCTTCTAAGCTTTGATGTACCATCTGTAAAGTGGAGGTCATGGCAAAATTTAACAAACATGTAAAGTGCTCAGGACTTTTTGTCTTAATGAGGCATTTAGTCTTATCATACTCTATTCCAAAATCACCTTTTATATGTGGTTGTGTCACATTTACATGAACATCACTCTGGTCTTAGAACTGAGCTAGTGAACTGTGTTTAAGTGCTTGTCTCTCAAAAAATTGTTTTAGAGTGACACATTTCAGATGATCAGTTAAAGAAATAACTCTTTTTCCTACTTTTAGGCCTGTATCAATTGGTTTTAATATAAGCTACTAGCAGGAATTGCCACTACCTTCTGATGTAACATTTACTAACCTCCTGTTAGGTTCCAGACTGGCGTGTGTGCATATGTGTGTGTTTTGGGGAATGGCATTAGGTTTTTAGTAGATGAAATATGTAATGTGTAACTAGTTAATGGAAATGACATGAAATATTACTACTTGAATTTCTAGAATAGCTTTTTCTAAAAGGATTCTTCAGTGAAATCTTTGAAACAAATAAAATTAGAAGTAAAATATTAAAATAGTGTAAAATATGTCTTTTTAAAGTGACTTTTAGGCATAGACTCAAGGAAATGAGATATTTATTTGTATTCAAAACTGTAGTGCGACTATAATTTGGTTAAAGAACTCCTAGAGGAGTATTAGTCCAACATATGTTAGAAAATAATGGAAAGCCATTCTTTTGAGGACTGTGATTCAAATGATTTACAGTCTTGTCTTCATGTATTCTATGTAAGTATTGACCATTTAAAGTTAAGCCTTGAAATGCAGGGAGGATGGAGCACACGCCATCACATACTGTTGTGGTTACAGTAGTGGGTAACAAGCCTGTGCCATAGATCTTCTCCTGCATCAGCCTTCTGTTCAAGTCAACATATCATTAAAAAGAAGATCCCCCAAAACAGCAAAAAAATTTTCATGGACTCCAAGATGAATGTAGCTTTCTTACCATATTAGAACTAATTGAATTCTAACATAATACCCTGTTTCTCTCATCTGTTCCAATTCTTGGGTATTTACATAGCAATTTTGGTCATATTTTGGTAATGATGTAGATTTATGGAGGCTCATAATAGATGACTCATACAAAATCTTTTTTTTTTTTTTCATTTCTGGAATCCTCTTGGCATGACTGCCAAAACTCAGCCACTAATAGAACATAAATATAGAGTGGCTATGTTTCTATTTCTAGAAAAAAGTGTAGTAAACTATAGTACTTAAGACATGGGGGTGGTTGGATTTGGGTATTTCCAAATCAGCAAAACATACTCATTTGCAACTTTTTAGGGTCATTTTCATTCTGAGTTTATCTTGGTGTTTTGTAATAACATGGCTGGCTTTGGCAATTCCATTTATATACACATTCTATATTCTTTCTTTAATTTTTTTCCTACTTATTCTTGGAGAAACTCAATTGGGTTCTAAGAACATTTTGAGAAATTTGGAAGTGTAGAGCAAATATATAAAACTTTAAAATATCCTTTTTGTTAAAAGGATTTATTTATTTATCCTGCTGACAAAATTTTAATAGCTCTTTCTCCAAAACATTTAGCACTTGCTGTTTAGTATGTTTGCTAGGCAATATGATATTAAAATTGGAATTAGGTCTCATTTTGATATCTTGCAATGAAAATAAATCTTTTGTTTTAAGTAAAAGGAGGATCTGTTTCAACCTGTGAAATAATACAGCAAGCAAGGAACGTATTAACCTAAATATGTAAGTTCAAATTTGCCATTAAAATGTTTATTCTTAACTTTTTATCTAAACCTGAAAACAACCATGAACCAGATTCCTTCATTTTTGGAAATGGAAGAAAACTTGCTTTTTTAAAAACTGAGATTTATAATCCCTTCAATATTCACCAAATGCTTAAAACTGAGAGCCCGCTATGTGCCATATGCTTTAAGACCCAAGGATTCAGTGGTAAGCAAAACAGATGCAGACGCTGCCCCGGCCTCCTGGAGCTTACAGAAGAGTCACACATTTTCTTCATGTCTTTTTTTATCTTGCAATGCAATGTATACATTAATTACGTGTAATTGACTATTCAATACAATACTATGTAATGCATTCTTAATCATATCACGTACATGATGATGATTCAAGTATACAGTTAATGAAAATATTATGCTTAGTCCTTATCAAATGCTATTTACAGAAAAAAATCTGTATAGAAACTCCCAGTGTTCTTGAATGCTTACATTTTATTGCTATCAAATAAAGATACAAATAATTGCTAAAAATGACATCTATAAATATTTATAAGTGAGACATTATGTTTGTGTATCCTAATTGTATTTTAAGCATGCACAGTTTAATCAAAAGCAGACTGTAAAATGATAATTCATATAACTGACATTGCACTAATGCAAGACATTTATAGAAGGTACATTTATCAAGTTAAGCACATTTATAACACATGTGGATGCTGGATAATTAAAATAACCTCTGCATGGAAATTTACTTTAGAAACTAACACAGGAAATCTTTTAATTTTCATGTTTTGAATAATTATATTGGAATATTCTTTTCTTCCCAGAAGTGGTTATTTCATTTATTTTTCATGGGAATTTAATGGATTTAAATTTCTTCTTTTTCCAGATATGTTAAGGAACTAATAGGTACTGTAACTCTGATCAACTGCTTTATTCCAGCTCCAAAATGTTTAATAACTTTTGAATAATATTGATTGTGTTTAGTTTTTGTGTTATATTCCCTAATTTCTATGACTTTTATTAAAAAGATGAGTGTTAGATTTTATACATATATACTATGGTGGACTAGTGACATACCACCCCAATCTGTCTTCTGGATTACAGGAACTATTCTTTTAGCTGCTGATAGTGCTGCTGGAAGAAGGTCATCAGCTATCAATCCTCTTTGGGGATGGTATCACATCCCCTGTCTGAAGCAGCCCACATTCAAACATTGATCACTGTAGAGTAGGAAGACCTAGCCAGTCTCTGAAGGGCTTTTTAGCTTCAGAGCAACCTGTGAGGTCTGCTGAGGCTGTTGCTGTTGTTGGTATTTCAGGGCCACTGTTAAACTCTGCTCCTTACCTCTGCTTTCCACAGGTATTGATACTAAGAGTTCTCTCAAATAAACACTCCATTTCAGGGTGCTCTGTCTGAAGAACTCAAGCTTGGAATGTGCCCACTGACTCAGAAGTCAAATGTCATTGTGTATTGACAGTAAATTCAAGCAGCTATTATTGCATTGAAATGTATTCTGGTCAGTTAATCGATGTAAATATTAATGAAGATATAGAATTTTTATTTTACTAATATTTTTTGATTTTTTAAAACAATCAGCTTCCTCACTTAATCATGGTTAGCTAATGATTAATTAAAAGCAGATAAACAATATGGCAAATAATTGATCTCAATAGAAAAATAAAACAAATCCATAGAAGTCACATTTTTCCTTTGTGAAAGCCTTTGTACTATTTTGACCTGCTGATTTAGCGGGCTGCGGTCTGATTTTAAACAAAGGAAAAAAAGATGAAACAGACGCTTGTTAATCATGCCGGAACTTCTAAAACAGCTGTTGCTATGGGAGATATTGTCCCAGTATTTCTTTTGAATTTTACATGAGGACATTTACTCCCTTTTCCTCATTGCAAATTACAGGAGCGATTTAGGTAGTTCTAAGACACATAACCCCCTTATCCTCTTTGAATGTACAACATTGCTATTTGGCATCCATTTGAAGGTAATGCCTTTTCAGCAAAGCAAGGAAAAGTCTATGAACTATAATTGCTCACTGCAAACGTGCTTTATTATTAACACAATTTCTCAAGAAAGCTGTAAAGAACAGAGACTGTGCTAAGGGAGTTAATAGAGAAATACCACTATTTCCCTAGCCAGTTTTTCCAGGTGCTGCCCCTCTCAAACAAAATCTATAGTTTCAGAATAGCATAACCCCTACACATGTATCAGTGGTCAAAACCAGAGCGGTGAAGCTCATCCAAGAGAAACAAGATTAAAAATTCAGCAAGAGACAGAAATCTGGACGTATACCAAGCAACTTTTCATCAGCATGTCTGCCCGAGAGGAAACATTTTCCAGTGTCCTCCTTCCTTTTTCTTTGAAAATGAGCTCAACAGCCGTGTTCCCAGGCACTGTAACAAATGAGCTGCTTCAGGCACAGAGAGGCATTAATAAATGATGTTATTTGTTAAAGGTAGCTTAGATGTCCCGCTCCCTCAAGTCGATGTCAAACCCAGTGAAACAACAGCTCTAACAAATTTCTCTGTGGTCCACATTGGGTCTTGGGTGTGTTTTCTTTTATGGCGCAGGAGGGTCAGGTGGACAGGGCAGATGTGGTGGGGTGCAGGAGCTCTATTATTTATGCGGACCTCTGTTAAGGAAATGGCAGAATTTCCGGAACTCTTTAGCTACTTCCTTTTAGTATTTGCCACTTTCTCTCCAGCTGTGGATGCCGAAGCCCTTGAACAAAGGCGCAGAAGGCCCAGAGCCGGCAGAGGGCGCATCCCTGAGCCCGAAGCCGAGGCGGCTTCCACCTGTCTACAGGAAACACAACACCGCTTGTAGTTGGAAGGCTTGTTCTCAACCTACTGTTATATGGCTTGAGCCGTTAATCCGCCCCTATCACGCAGGAACATTCAGAAGTTAGGGACATTAAAAACACACAGGGCTCAAGTGTTTTGCACTAAGCTTGTTTACAGGAAAAGGAGAGCCTGGTGAGTCATCGTTCTATTTTCAAATGGAAACTACCAAGAATTTGTGAGTGCACTTTGCAACTCTATGCATTTAAATTGATCAAACATTAAATATTAATGTGAATGACGTGGGAGCAGAATGCCGTTTACCAAGTAACTACGATAGAATGATTTTAAAGGTATTATGAGAAGGTGGGGAATTAGAAAGATACTTTGCCTTAGCTGTTTTTATTTTTATCCACCTGGGTATAGGAGGACTATTCAGTATTTGGTAGGGAGCAGGGTAACAGAAAGGTTACCATCATCAGTAATTCTAAATTACAGCAAACCCATTGCAAGTGGCAATTCGCCAACAGACCATGATATAGGCTGTAGCTTAAAACAGGAAAAGGAAGTGGGGCTGAAGGAGGAGAGAGGAAAAGAAGAGTATTAACACTGGTGGAGGATTCAAGAGAAGCCTTGCTGCCCTTCTCTGAACACTCTGTCACTCTCCTTCCAGTGAGGGTGCTACACAGTTATTTTAAAGCTATGCCATTCTACACCTTTGCAGAACCTTGCAGGTTGCTGTCATCAGCTAACTGGGTGAGCTTGTCTTCTGTATATCCATTCAAGTGATGTAAATACTGAACAGAATGGACCTTGTGGTATGTGTCTAGGAACCTTCCTCTAAGGTGACACTGTTTAATTAATCAGTATTGCTTAACATAATTTGTTTAATAAAATATAAACCCTGCTAATTTGCTTCAATTCAGTCCACACATCTTCTGTTGTCTTCAAGATCAAGACTTGCCGAGTGGCTTGCTGAATAAAGACACACTGCCATTTTCAAGTCAAGAGAGTAGAGAGCTAAAGCACAGACTTTCAAGCTAGCCTGCCTCAGTTTTAATCTTGGCTTAACTATGTACAGTTACTGTATGTCTATGAGCAAGTTACTTTTCTGTGCCTTAGTTTTCTTATCGGTAAAGTGGGGATAATAATAGTTTACACTTCGGAGGGTTTCTGTGTGGATGAGATGAGTTAGTGACAACTGTATATGCTTAGAAAGCATGGAGTCCATAGTCAGTACCGCCCAAGTGTTTGTTCTTATTGTCATTGTCATAATCATCATTGAGTGATCCTCCCCAAACAGTGATCACATCATGGTCTGTTGGTATTTAACCTATGTTTACACCCAGTGATTACTATTCTACATCTATATGTCCTTGGGTAGATTACCTAATCTCTCTGATCCTCAGGTTTTTTTTTTCCATATAAAATATAAATGAGAATATGTGCACACAAAATGATGTGTACACAAAATGAAGGTCTAAAAATCATCATAGAGTTTTCCTGCAAATCTTCCCTTTTGAGGCATCTCTCTTTTAAAAGCATAGAATATATATATATATGCATAGAATATATGCATAGAATATATATATGCATAGAATATATATATAAAAGCATGGTGTATATATATAGATAGATATATATATGGGCTACAAAATGCTCAGCAAATATAATACATGCAGTGAATATGAGATATCTAAACTATGTGTTCTTCCAAATACAGCATTAATTTGCTGAAAGCTTTTTTCTCCAAGTAGCTAAAGTTGTCAACACTTTGGAAAAAGCAAGTGAATCTGCCACATCATTATGTACATCTATATGTCCTTGGGTAGATTACTTAATCTCTCTGAGCCTCAGGTTTTTTTTTTCTTATAAAATAGGAATGAGAATATGAATTTGATATGCACAGCATATCGAGTAATTATGTTTCTTCCACAATCTAAGCACTAGAGATGTTTTATTCAATGTGAATAAAACAAAGTCTTTGCTGTGATGATAAACATATGTAAAAAGTACGTAGTATGTTAAGTGATTTAAAAATGTGCCATACGAATGTAAAGCAGAAAAGAGGCCAAAGAGTGATATGGAGCAGGAGCAGCAGATATGATAGCTTTTCTAATAGTGGATGTTGGCATGTTTGAAAATTCTTGGTGTCACAGCTCTAACACTAAGAATTTTTTCATCAAAACTGAAAGGTGAAGAAATTTCTTTAAAAACTGTTCACTGGCACATGAGGCTTTTCTCCAAGCAAAAAGCTTCTTTTTGAAGCTACCACAGAATGGCTTCTGACATTCTGGAAACCAGAGCACGGGCTTTTGCGGGACAATTGTTCCAATATGCCCCCATGTAAGGAGCATGGCTGGCCGTATCCTCAGGAAAAAGATATTTTCCCATGTGTTCATGGCTTCAGTATCTCTTCATGACAAAAGAAGATAATTACATATGTATTTTTTTCAGTAATTAATTGTTTGCTCTGAAATCACTCAAACTTGTTTTCTTTTTTCTTTTTGAGATGGAGTCTCACTCTGTTGTCCAGGCTGGAGTGCAGTGGCACCATCTTGGCTCACTGAAACCTCTGTCTCCTGGGTTCAAGCGATTCTCCTGCCTCAGCCTCCCAAGTAGCTGGGACTACAGGTGTGTGCCACCATGCCTGGCTAATTTTGTTGTTTTTAGTAGAGAGGGGATTTTGCCATATTGGCTAGGCTGGTCTCGAACTCCTGACCTCAAGTGATCTGCCCTCCTTTGCCTCCCAAAGTGCTGGGATTATAGGGATGAGACACTGAGCCTGGAAAATCACTCAAATTGAACACTAGAATTAGAATTACCAGTATTTTTTATGTAGATACCTTCATTCTCATCTGGAAACTCTTGTAGCTGGAACATCAACAATGCACTGAATTACCTGTATTTCTCCCCTTTAGAACTTTTCCCAGAGAAGTCTAAATGTCCTTGGACCTTTTCAGTTATCATAGCTTAGAAAAAAGCACAGTCCTTAAGAGACTGGTAACTGAAAATTATTTCTGGGCTATCAGATATGCTTAATAAAAACTTCAGTAAACTCAACGACTTCTTTACAGCACATGTGATCTTAATGTGGAAGACATTTTACATTTTTCATCTGGCAAACCCTATGCAACACAGTTGGAATTGTTCTTCAAGAAGTGTCAGCAAGGTGCTGAAATGAATCAGGGCTAAGCTTTGGTCACAACTTGTCCATTTTTAGGTTCTCTGGGAACCAAGTTATCTATGACTGTATAGAAGAGCCATGAGTGACTCTTCCCTCAGTACTCTTCTTGCTATTTCACCTTTTGCTCTGTCCTTACTCTTTTCCAGTTGAAGAGCTTTCCATGTATAAATCAAAAGTGGAGGTTGGTCCCAGAGATTGGACCTGAATTAAAATCTGTTTTCTATATTTTCCTTGTCAAATGGGATTGTCTGAATTTCAAATCATGTTAGTTTGCTTACTCTGGCTAAATTTCTTATTTCTTTTGTTGATTAATTTTTGATATTCGATCATAGTTGTACAAATATTTTCAATTATTTCCAAATATTTGATTTAGTTTTTGGGCAATACACTGGGTTTCCCCTCCAAATTTATGAGCCTTGTCAATATTATCCAGAACTTTGATGTCTGAATAGGCCTCCCATGAAGAATGTTCTCCTTGGCTTTACTTTTGAATGCGCTCTATGAAATAGCATGCTGCGTTTTTAGATTTGTCACTCATACTAAACTCCACATCCACATACTAGTTAAGCATATATTTGGACAGTTGAATTATATACAATAATTGTTGTGAGCCTTATCAAGGTTAAAGTTCACTTGTGTAGAGGAAACATTTTAAAACACTCTAAGGTCTTCTTAAGTTTGAGCAACACGTGAATAAGTCATTACCACCAATAGCCTATCTATTCAGGTTCAATGCTGTTTTTATAAGTACTTTCTATTTGGGCTTTCAAAAATGTAAGTGGGATGAGAGAGAGTAAACAGTCGTCGTTTGTTCTCTTCCAGGATCAGATTACATGATAGTTGCTTAGTTACTGCTCTACACAGTGTACGTACCTTTATGTGTAAATACAGATTTCAAAATCTCTACAGATGTACCCTGGGTCAGAGAGGTTTTTAGCAGATCCAGAAAATGCGTGGTCTTGGTTTCTCACAAAAAGGTACTGCCAAACATGTTTGGTAATAGGAATGTAAATAGTGAAACAAATCTACCGACAGTAATCAGAAAAGAAAAGAACTTACTTGATTCCTAGAACCCAACGTACAAAAAGGCAAAGCTAACTGGAAAATGCCTCAGGTGGTGCATCATGTCTACCAGGTGCATTGTGCGACACTGTTTGCTTCTCTTTAGTACTTTTTCCATTAACTCCATCAAATATTTATAAACAACCATCTCCCTTTTCAGTACTGCCAATTCATTCCGTTCAAAACTAAGTCATTTGGTGCTAAGTACCCAATTCTTGCCATGGTGCTCCAGGGGCCAAGAATGACTGAGTTTGGTCTCAGTAATGCCTCTCTTAGTATTCCATTCCTACCAGTGATGTTGAGAGCTAGAGAATTGGGAGACAGAGCTTGGAGGGGATTTCCTTTCTGTTCTTGTTCCAGAGTGGCTACAATGAAGATAAGATAAACAAGCAACTTCTGTGCAAGGCACTGCCCACTAGTGTCTTGGTGAAAAGTGCTTCTGAAAGTCAGGGACAAGGGGGAGAACTGATGACTACATGTGTTCCTGGTTAATTTCCCTTAATTACCACCAGATCAGCCTTGTACCCTGTCCCTTGTTTGCACTCAGAAAAAAGTTTCTTTTACAAATGTTTAACCTGAAAACTTTTCAGGTATAAAAAATACCTACAGCACACCGCAAAGGCTCAACTCTGCCAGCACCCACCGCCCAAGGGCTTTAGGAACTGCTTATAGATGTTTATTTTAAAAGTTTAACCAAATGGCTGAGAAACAACTATTTTGAACCTCACCTATTCTTAAACAGATTGTAACTAGATTATAAGTAAAAACCCCAAGAAGCTGTCTTTAAATTAGTTAAAACTTGTATAATATCCAAGAAATTTATAGAAGTTAATTCTCCATTTCTCTCTCAAATTCATTCATTTAATTTATTTTCATAATTGGAGAAATCAGCAATTTTCCTATTCTGTTAGAATGTCTATGAGATAATGATAAAGAGAAAAAAGTTAATCCAATGGAAGAATTTGCAGAGGGATATTAGGTTCAGAAATAAATTATTTCAACATGTGAGGTTTTTACTGGGCTGCCAAAGAAAATCTATGGAGTAGGTCACAAGAATAGAATCAGTAGCTAGTAGGCTTAAGTTTCTTGGTTTAGAAAAAGTTAAGATGGGTGTTCAGATATTACATTTTCTAAGAAGTTGGGTGGTTTGGAGAAGAATATGTACTTACAAGTTTAATTTCAAGAAACAGATTTAGGAAAACTTGATTAGAAGTAAATTTAACAATTACTAATCTTTGTCATTAATAATGGCTCACATTATCTTTGACTATATTTTATTCCAATATTTTAAATTATAAGTACTGGGCTAGAAGGAAGAAAATTGGGTTATAGTTCGATTTTTGACACTAACAAACAATGCAACTTTGGGAAGATTCATTTAACTTTTAGAGGCCTCAGTTTTCACTAAATGTGAACATTGCAATGTCTAATTTATGTACTTTCTAGCCTTCCAGCTCTAAAATTTACTCAAAGAAAAGTGAAGATATTTTCACCATCACTTCAGGTGTGTCCTCTAATTATATTTGGTTAGGAATGGTACCAACTTCTCTGAATGCTCTGTAGTTATTGCAAATTTGTGCTATTCAGATAGTAAACTTTCGCTCCTTAAACAAAAGTTTGAGGGCCACTGGTTCTATGAACAAGATGCATGAATTTGCATGCTTCAAACTCGAGTGATTTCTCAAGGATAGCAAGGTTTTACAGCAAAATTTACATTTATTTCTTCTGTAGCCAGGAAATCCTTTCTGCAAGAGTCTGATTTAAGTGATATTTTTGTTGTTGTATATCTTCTAAAATTAAGTTTTGAAAATACAATAGGCTTAGAGGACAACTAGTAAAACAAAATGAAAAACTTCATTACATTCGTCCTGGAAATCAAGTACCAAAAAAGAAGGCACTAAAACCTTGGGATAAATAAGAAGTAGTAGTTTTTAATTATTTTTAAACTAATGAACTTAGAGACTAAGAAAAGCTTTTGAAATGTTGTATAGGCTCACCCACCGACAGGCATTTGCACACACATATTTACATACAATCTGAAGAGGTCCAAAAGGGAAAAGAACTCTATTAGGGTATCAGAAAACCAAATAGGCCATCTCTAAATTTCAGTTTTTGAAGTAATTTTTGTTATCTGCATTCGACATTAGAGAGAAAAAACAAAGCAAAACAATGACAACTCTTAATTGTCCAAATAAGGGAAGAGTTTACAGGCATGGATAAATACAATCAATGGATAATTCTCAAATCATTTTTCTTTGATTTTGTAAAACTCATTTTAGCTTCTTTTGCCTTATGCTGATGTTGAAATCTGGGCTTCTTGAGAACACACCAGTTGTTGGTTAGCCATAGCTGTGGTAAGTTGCTGGAGCAAAGCCAGCCTGAATATTCTGTGAATGGTCTATAAAGGGTGAGCAATATATGTCGATAATTATGAGCTTTCAACAGGTTTTTATGTATTAATAAACATTTACTCCGAGAAGAAATCTGAGCACATTAATAAAGGCTGCAGTCAGTCCCACAGAGATACATATATTTTACCACAGCATGTGAATAGACTTTGAAAGGTGGCTGCCATTTCTCCTTCCAGATTTTACAGATGAGAATAATCTACAGTTAGAGGCATAGTATTCTGCTCTGAAATGGCACAGGATAGAACACAAGAAAATGTCTGGCCTTTCTCTCACTCACCTTTTACTTTTCTCTCCATTTTGATGTGGTCACTTTCTCATCTCCAATTCTGAAAACAATTTTAGTGTGGGTCTTACTCAGTGTGTTGTTCTGGAGAAATCACGGGGGCACTCAAATGTAATGCTGAATCTGATTCTTGTTAGGCTCATAGTCAAGCACAGTTTTTAAATAGATGAAACCATTTTTGAGGGTTTGTTTTGATAATGCTTATATCAATAATTTCACCCTTACAACAACACTCCTTAGTAGGTATTATTAACAGTGTTTACGAAGTGCAAATCAGGTCCCCAAGAAGCTAAGTTATCTGAGGCCACTAGGATTGTAAGTGACAGAGCCAGTCCCAACTAACTGAAAATTTACATTCCCCACATATATATTTAGTTTCAGCTTATTTCAGTCTTTGGGATATAGTAGATGCTCAGTTACTATTTAGTGAATGTTGTTTGAAGGATATAGGTAAATTCAAAACTACACTAGCTTCCTGATGTGGCATCTAGCCAAACACATTGCTGTTCATCCTCCTCCATTCCCAATTAGATATTGAGCTTCTGTGCTCTTTGAAGCAGTGTGATGGACTAGACAACTCTAGCTGGAAACTTCATGTCTTGGGATGTATACAATCAAATGACTTCTTCAGTAATAAACATCTTATTCTTTGAAGTTGTAGATACAATGATTTAAGACCTCCACATGTGACTTTTAGATAATAACATGTCTTTTAATCAAACAATGGGAGATAGGTTTAAAATACACCAAAGAGTAGCTGAGCCATTTATATCCTGGCATTGCATAATCCTACTTGCTACTGATGTCTTAATAATTAAGAAATATTAAATGTTGACATTTTATAAGCACATGTAGTTTTTTTTGTACTAGTAATTATTTTTTAATCCTGGAAAACATTAAAGTAATTGCAACCAGCTTTCACGTATTGAGTTTTCAGTGAAAATTTAAAGCAGCGATCTTATGTCTGAGCTTTACAATGATATCTATATTAGAAAGTTCTAGAATGACTTCCTGTTATGTTTTTAGGTAAAAACTTCAATAATGCTATAACTATTTTTAATTTAATAGGCATATTTAACAATGGTCATTTTTACTATTGCTTCAAATCTTTAACCTTCTGAATTTATTGATGTTTATGTAAATAATGGTGTACACTAAGGAAGTTACCAGGCTTGGGGTTCTTGAACATACTGAATCCTTTTTCACATTCTTCTTGCCTTGGTTGTTGGCATTCTGCCTGGATTAAAAAGAAAAAGCAAAACCAGAAACCATAAGTGAGAGACTCTTCATAATTCTATAACTAGTTAAGTGTGTGTGTGTGTGTGTGTGTGTGTGTGTGTGTGTTTGTGTGTTTGGTTTGAATTTCTGCTCCTTAGTGAACTGGGTATAATCTTTGACTGCAGACTGAGTCTATACATTTCAAGCCTTTCTTCTCCCTATATGACTCACATAATTCCTGTGTTGTGTGACATGGGAATGCTTATATCCTATAAGCCTGCACGTTTGTGTCAGAATAATAATTGACTTGGCACAATGGATGAGAGGAGTATTTAGGGGAGCCATTTCTATGCTATGAAGGAGAGCAGTATTCTCAACAATATGTAGAAGTGACTGTGAATCACATAAATATAGCCTAGTAAACCCAATAAATGCACCCCCAACTTCTTAACTGAACTGAACCACAAATACTCATGGCCACTACCATGAGGAGGGGAAGTTAGCCAGCGGGGAAACTAAGCAGAAAGAGGTAGAAGGCCTACTAATTGAGGTTAAAATATGCCATGTTTTCAAATTTTATTAAAAAATATGACTATGTGAACCCACTGTTAATCCCCCCTGCCAGGGCCTTGGAGGGATCCTGTGTGTGTGTGAGGAACCCTGAGGTTTTGGTTTAATTAGCTTCACAGTAAATCCACTTCTCTACCCCCAGACCCACCCTTTTCTCTAATGATGTGGTCTTTTTTCTCCATAAAGACTTTCGTAGTATGTTGTTTGCACCTGTCTTACAGAGGAAATTAACTTACCCTGCTTTCTTTATAATACTTAAGTGTGTGACTATACATACACACATACATATATACATCAATTAACTATTTATATACCTCTTTTTCTAGTATTGATCTGAGATTTTTGAGCATAGCTACTGTGAAATGCTTATTTTTGCATTCTATGCAATAGTAGGCTTTTTGAATAAATCTTTCTTCATACATATAAATTTATCCATCATGATGGGCAAAGACATGGACATTTAAAAAGGCCTTTTGATATAAATTTCACTATCATCTTCCAAAAAGATTACTTCTATGTACACTTCTACCAGCGGTATATAAGAATTATTGTTTAATCACATTCTACAAAATGACTGATAGTACTTAGGTTCCAAAATAACCCCATTGTATACATTTATTTGGGATAATTTTTATTTTTGCTTCATTGAGTTTTGCTATTGGGCATCATACTACATTTTTTATGACTTAAGTAATCTTTACATCTCTCAGGGAAGTTTAATAGTTTTATTTATGTTTTAAACATTCATATTAATATTTTCTGGCTATTTTATATTTTGTTGCTATTGTGAAAAACATCTTTTTTCTCTTGAATTTTTTATATCATCATTGAGGACATATAAAAAACTATTAATTTTGTGTATTTACTTAGTAGTTACTTATTAGTTATTTTCACTTGTTAATTGTAATAGTTACTCAGTTAAGAGATGTTATTCCAGGAAAAGATTATTCTTTTGGTTAAGGGCATTTGGATATTAAGCTTGACCAAAGCTTTTTTACCTTATATAATTGTAATATGATTATTCTTTAAATCTCTTATATGATTATATTAATATATTTATTCATATTGAGTCATTATTACATTTCTTAATAAATCTTTTTTGGCCATAGTTTTTTATTTGTTTAATATTCTGCTGAACTAGCTGCTAAATATAATGTAGGCAGGGATGTAGCTACAAGAATGTTTGTTTATTGCAGAAGTGTATATGAAAGCAAAGATTTATAAACAACTTGAATGTCTCAAACTAGATATTACTTAAATAAATTAAGGCACATATCCCCAATGGAGAATAAGCAGACAAAATGATGTTATAAAGCTATATTTCCTAATATGTTCACATTATTTGGTAAAATAGTAGTAAATATTGAATGAACTCATTAAAAGCACATTTGTATGTGTGTATGTAAGTGTTCAAGGTCTGTGAACACATTTGTGTGTGAATAAGTGGGTCTGTGTGTGTGTGTATGCATGTGTATACGTACACTTGGAAAGATCTGTGCTATAACTACAGCATGAGATTTCTCCAGATAAATAAAGATTATATTATGTTTTCATATTATTTTTTAGAAAAACTGATGTTATAGATTTTTTGCTAAAAATTGCATATACTCAATATGAGAAGTTCTTCTAATATCTCAACCCAGAAGTGAACGTTGCTAACAATAAGTTAACATCATTCCATATATCTCTTCTGTATAGTAAACATATAATTGGAAAGATATATTAGCAGATACTATGGCTATATTGTGTATGTCCCTCCAAAATTCATACATTGGAACTTAATCTCCAAGGCTGTATTATTAAGAGGTGAGGCCCTGGGAGGTGATTATGTGGAGCCTCATGGATGGAATTAATGCCCTTATAAAAGAGGCTTGAGGGAGCCACCTATCACCTTCCATCCCTTTTACCATGTGAAGACAAAGCTTTTGGCCCCTTGTTCAAGGTGCTGCCTTGGAAGCAGAACCTGAACCTTCACCAGATACTGAATTTGCTGGTGGCTTGATCTTGGACTTCCCAGCCTCCACAACTGTGGAGCAATAAATTTGTTTATAAATCACTCAGTCTGAAGTGTTCTGTAATAGTATCAGGAATAGAGTAAGAGAGTAGAAATACCTTTAAAATTTTGATCATATTCTATATGCTATTTAATTTTATTTGTTCTTTGCATTTAAGAAATGATGATAAATTAAGTAAAATTGAATGGATTGCTCAACATCAGACTGTGGTTCTGCATTAGGACTTCCAGGAAAAAATCCATGGACTGGGTGGCTTAAACAACAGAAATTTAATTTACTTTCCCACAGTTCTGGAGGCTGGAAGTCTAAGCTCAAAGTGTTGGCAGTTTTGGTTTCTCCTGAGGCCTCTGTCTTTGGTTTGCAGGTGGCTGCCTTCTTGTTGTGTTCTCACGTGGTCATCTGTCTGTGTTGTATGTGCCCTAATCTTCTCCTTTTATAAGGACACCAGTCATACTGTACTGGGGTCTACCCTAATGACTCCATTGTAACTTAATTACTTATTTAAAGACCCTACCATCAAAACAGTCACATTCTGAGATTAGGAGGAGGGGAAGGATACACAATTCAGCCCATAACAGGTTCTTTACCAAAATATATTATAATCCCTTAACCTTTGAGTTTCTTTCAAGGGTTAAGAAAAAATGATTGTGTAAACATTAGGATGTTGGAATATCTTTCTAAAAATTATAGATTAGTCTTGTATGCTTACACTTCTTCCTACCACCTGTTAGTCATATATATATGTATATATATATATATTGCTTTTACACTGTCAATATTTATATTGTTTTGCAGCAAGTATAATTCCTATAGTCATTTAAGTTTAGTTCTATATTTGGATTGATTTAGTGCTCACCAACAGTCTTATCATAGTTTCTCCATTTCATGTATTGCCCACTTTCTATCATCAAGTAGAATTTTCAAGGCAGGTCCATAAGTACTGCTATCTTTTGAATTATTTCACATTGGTGGCTATGGGTCTACTGTCTCTCTCCGAAGTTAGACTGACTGGGAGCACCATTTTGGGGTCTTATTTTATTTTCCACAGGTGACAAACTGGTTACTTACCAGTTTTTCCAGCCAACAGAGAAATTTTTTCCTCAATAAAATTGAATAACATTAATTTTGTTGCTGGAATTCAAAAGTTGGGAGAATTAATACAAAAGTTTGGATTTCTGAATTTTCTTGAAAAAATCAATGATATAGTAATATGACATCCTGTTAACTACATTTTTCATTTTCTTAACAGAAAATTGGCTGTGGCTACCTTGTTTTGATAGCACATGTATGCTCTCTACTTCACTGAATCCAATCTGTTTCAATTACTTTTATATCTTGTCTCATCCTTATAGGCATTAGAGTTGGCAACTCCAGCCTTAGAATTTTTTTGACATTGCACTATCATTTCATGGCACTGAGTACTGGACTAGTCATTTTGCTGTGGCTTTTCCAGTCATTTCTTGGTGGGCTTTATTTGTTTGCATTTTTTTTTTCCTCAGGAAGTTCTCATGCATAATGTTTCCTAAGTTCTCTTATATTTCAGAATGTCTGAGTGTTGCCCTTATTCCTAAACTAACATGTCTGGCTACAATATATCTTGAAAAATGTTTTTTTCTTCAGGATATTCTGTTAGAAATAGATAATTGGTGCTGTTAAGAAAAGTCAGCAGGGAGACAAAGGATCTCTCAGCAAGGCCATTTTTACTTTCTGCAGAAAGGGTGCTCCTTGCAGATTGAACAATGGCAAGAGCACACTTCAACAAAGGGACCCAAATGTGTATCTCTTACACATTTGGGTCATCCTCACTGCTGTGTCCTGCATCCATTGGCTGGAGCTGGACCTCACAGTCTTAAGCTGATACCCAATTTTCTAATAACCTAAAACTTTCCTAAATAGGTAAGTGCAAGGGAGAACAAGGAAGGAGAGGAAGTTGCTTATGAAAGGTTTAAGGAAGCAGTAACATTTCCAAAAAAGGAAGGGACATAAGCTATGAGCCAGGACTTGCCTGGGCCTGTCCAGACATGCCTGAGTGAGGCAAAGCAACTAACTGGGCTAAAGTGTAAGAACTAATAGTTGATAGGAGGCTTTAGAGTAAGAAGCTATTATTTCTAGTGTCTATTATTTTATTTTTAAACCAAGACGAGCTTTGAAGAGGAACTTTTCTACTTTCTACATATTCTATATATTTGTTCTACGATTTTCTGGGTTAATTTCTTGCTGTGGGGAGGTCAGCAACCAACCTGGTTTCCTCCCTTTTATTTGACTTGTTCTTTCTGTCTGGATGGCTGAAAAAAATATTTCCTTGTCCTTGAATCTTAATAACTTAATCAGATAGTCTGCAGTGTTGATGCTTCTGTATATATTTTTTTCCTAGGTGACAAGGTCTGTCCTCTACTGTGCTTCTCTTTAATTTCAGAGACTTTTCTTTTTAATATTTTTATTTCTTGTTTCATTTTCTTGGGTTACAATGATAAGGACATAAAATATCCTGTTACTTTGCCCTCTATAAGCTTAGTTCTAATTTGTTAATATTATATCAGGCCTTTCCTCAATCCCGTTAATATGACATTCAGCTTGTCTTTTTTCTTGCTATTTCTAATTTATCAAATAGACATGTAATGGTTCTAATGATGTTGTTGGACTCTCAATTTATCTCTGTCATCTTTCTTTATATCTACTCCCATTGTTTTATGAGCTTTCATATTTTTGGCTTCCTATTCTAAGTTTTGCACACTGTGAAGCAAGTTCGAGGAGTTTATTCTGCTCTTAAATACAGTTTCTTTCCATCTAGAATTTTGCTGTCTCTTTTGTACGCCATGTCACTTTTCCTCTCTGCATTTTTGTTGTAGTTATGCATAACTGCAATGCCATTTCTTTTAGTCTTGCTCATGCTTACTGTGGGCAGCTCCCAAACTCTCTCTTTGCTCTGTAAGTGTGTCTGAATGAATTCTCTAGGATACTTTTGCCACTAGGTCTCTCCAGTTTGGCCTCTCTCAGAGCTGTACTCTGACGCCTGAGTATTGCTATTACTCAATTTTTCTCTAGCCTCAAGTCATGAGAGTGGAGAAGGCAGAAAGCTTAGGCTCTGCTTTTTCTTCAAGTTGAGTAAATTTTCTGTGTTACAATCAACTCCATCAAACTAGGAAGGTGTTCTCTTCCTACTCACTTCAGTTCAATCTTCTGATTTGTGCGTGATGCCCTGAAGCGTATGCTTCCAGCAAGGAGAGTTTGTTTAGGTTATTCATTTTCCTTGTTTTACTTACACATTCTTCCAGCAGCCTTTTGTGTATACACCTTAGTTCCCAGTCAGAACAGGAAAAGATAATGATTCCTATGGGGTTTACCCCCATTACAGTTAATTGGGGTAGAGGTGACATCACCTTCTGTTTAATTGGTCAGCTTTTGGTGCTCACAGGTTTTTTGTTTGTTTGTTCCTATTTATCTACTCTTTTGTTTTCATGTCTGCAACTTACTGCTGGTGTTTTATAGAATCCTCTCTTTTCCCCTCCCTTGCTAGTAGAGCGTAGAATGACACTCACTGAAATTTTTTCTCTTCCTCTGTTGAGTACCTTTGGTAGGGGTGCTTGCATAGCTGTTTTCCTGACTCTTTCTCCAACAGCCTACTTCTTCAGCTTCTCCTCATTTTTAGGAATACCATTAAGACTTTTGAGGTGTTGATTAATCATCTACTTTTCCTATCATTTCTTCTGAAAGATGCAGATAAGTTAAAAAACTTCCTGAACCAAAAAAGCAATTTTTATTCATTTGTTTGGCACTTCTTTTCAAAATTTGTGTTTTGTGTTTCTTGTTCCTTTCATCAAGTGTTGGGGTAGGAACATTCTCTTCTCAGGCTTATCTCCACTGTCTCACCTTGGAAGTCTAAACTATCTTTCCATTTGTTTTTCTTTTTATCTTTTTTTATGAGACAGGCAGATATGTGTTTGTTTAAAATTTTTTTCTACTGTGGATATATACTGCTTTGGTTAAATTGTTTAAAAATTTAAAACATTAATCTATCTTGAAATAGTTTTTATATCATTTAGACTTGTGTAACTACTTTAATATTTTATATCATTTAGGTTTATATAAGTATGTTTATAACACATTATATTATAATTTCTATTTGAACTATTTATAACAATTTTGCCACCAGAGTTATGCTAGTTTTATATAAAGATGTGGGAAGTTGAAATAATTTTATGTATTCTGACAATATTTAAACAGCATGATACTTATTTATTAAATTTTATATTGAATTTACTGGTCTCAGTGGTTATTTCAGAGGTACATTTTGATAACTGTTCCATTATTTTTCATGGTTATTAGCATATTTTTGCTCCTTGAAATAATTTTGATAATGTCTTAGATAATCTTATATTTAACCTAGATTTTTCCATTTTTCCACTGTAGTAATCTTATTTCCATCACAGTAATTACATATTTCCTTTATAGTAATTTTATTTTTTTTTATTTGATTTCCATAAGTGCATATCAGAATACTTTTCCCCATATTTTTAGCTGGGTAAATGTTGTATTTGATTATATCTTTATAGCCTTTAGAAAACTACATTTTCACCATAGTTTTGTAGCTTTTTGTATTTTAGAGGGGAAATTTGAGGCAAGTATCATTTTCGTGCTTGTGTGTATTATGTATATACATTTTGTACCTAGACTTTTATGCATTGCTTTTTTTTAAATAAAAATAGGTATGATATATCATTATTTCTCTTTTTGATGGCCCTTTTTTAAAATTCAGGAAACTTTTCTTTTGTAATATCTTTGATTATTGTTTTTGTCCAATTTATTTACATTTTCTCTGAGTAACAATTATTTGAAAGTTGGTTCCATAGTCTCTGTCTGCCATATCAATTCTCTTTCCTCCATCATTTTGCTCTTTTTTCCTCATATTCTACATATTAAGAGTGCTTCTTAAATGTGTTATTATATTATTATTATATCATTATTTTCAATTTCCAACATATGTTTTACTATTTGCCACTATCAATGTGCCTGACAGTTTTCTACTATTTTTAAAGTTTTGTGAACCCTACTGTTTTAAAGTTTTTTGAAACTCTCATATTGTATTTATTTTAAATCTCATTCTAAAGTTTTTACAGCTTAACTTTTGCACTTTTTATAGTTTTCTGCTCCTGTGTCAGAGACTACCTTTTTTGTATCTTTTGGGGGATGACAGTCAGAAAAACAATAGTATCACAACAAGAACAAAAACAACAACAGTAGCAACAACAATAAAACTAACACAAAAAACCCCCACAACAACAAAAAACCCAGCAAAGAAAGAAAAACAATTTGGTTAATTTTTCAGATATTTTTCTGTGCATTATAGTAAGTAGTTGTCAGAGGTGAACTTTTCTTTCCTGTCTTCAGACTCTGTATTAATAAGGGTTCTCTAGAGTGTCAGAACTAATAGGATAGATGTATATATGAAGGGGAGTTTATTAAGGAGAATTGACCTACACAGTCACGAAGTGAAGTCCCATAATAGGCTGTCTGCAAGTTGAGGAGCAAGGAAGCCAGTCCAAATCCTTAAAACCTCAAAAGCAGGGAAGCCAATGGTGCAGCCTTCAGTATATGGCCAAAGGCCCGAGAGCCCCGGAAAACCACTGGTGTAAGTTCAAGAGTCCAAAAGCTGAAGAATTTGGAGGCTGATGTTCAAGGGCAGGAAGCGTCCAGCACGGGAGAAAGATGAAGTCTGGAAGACTTAGCAAGTCAGCTCCTACCACCTTCTTCTGCCTGCTTCATTCTAGCCACTTTGGCAGCTGATTAGATGGTGCCCACCCAGATTGAGGGTGGGCATGCCTCTCCCAGTCCACTGACACAAATGTTAATCTCCTTTGGAAATACCCTCACTGACACACCCAGGAACAATACTTCGCATCCTTCAGTCCAATCAAGTTGACACTCAATATTAAGCATCACAGACTCAAAGGTCTATTTCTTTCTTATCTCATGCATTGCTTTATAAGACTATAAGGCTGTTGGACCTGGTACACATCTTAATCTCTAGACTGTAGAAAGCCTTCACCTAACTAGGGTAATTATCTTCTGTAGATTCCATCTTCTCTTATCCTCACAACCTGAATCTTTTTGGAAAAGCTCTATTTTGTAAGATACATAATGCCATCAAGGATCTTTTTCCCTTTGCCTTGGTTTTGCTTGGAGTGGTGTGATGGTCATTACGCTCACACATAGTTGAGCTCCCATCAATCAATCTACATTTGCTCAAACACCATCCCCAGAAAAGAAGAGCGTAATAACACATCATTGTTTTCTGGGGATGGTGTCTGAGCAAATGCAGATTGATTGATGGGACCTCAACTATGTCTGATATAAGAAACAGCACAGTGGTGGTAGAGGATTGGATGCCCGGATATCATGTCCATGTAGCTGGCCAGAGAAAGGAAGAATGTCAGAAGGCCATGAAAGAAACACTCCCAGCTGAGTCAGTTCTGAGGGACCTACTTAAAGTCTGACAAACATTTTCACTATATGTCATGAACAGAAATTAGCCCTCTCCCTACACCCAAGTGTAAGAGTGTCTGGGTATGTAGCCTTTTGTTTTGGGTGGCAATATACCCAGGGAAAAATAAGGGTACTGAGAAGGATGGGAGAGAACAGGTCTTTCTGTAGGCAACTGGCTATCTTTGTCATAACCTAGGTCTCAGTGAGTTGGGGCTGACAGCAGAAGGGATTAAAAAGTATTTTCTGTTATTAACCATAAACTACAGGAAGGACCAGAATGATCTCAGTCATCATTTTTTCTCAGGCTTACTTATTATATTCCTTATATTATGTTCAAATTTCTTCCTCCTCCTCCAGCAATGTTAGGGTGACTGCTATGTTGAAAAGAGACCAGAAACTGTTAAAGTCTCATATTGCATGCCTCACCTTTCCACACCCTCCCTTTTGCAGGCCAAGTTGTTCATTCTCTTCTTTTGGGGCAATACCTAGCAGATTACTCATATGACGATTAGTCAGCCCTTGTTCCCTGATGCCACATCCTCCCCCAACCAACTACCATGTATCAAAGAGTCCTGGGACTCCCACTTTTGTCTTTTCTGTTACTAGCACCCTTAATTTCCCACTCACCATCTTCCTTCTTGCCTCCCACTCTGTTCCTACTAATAGTGTTAATACTATCAACAGCAATGACTAGCATTTTTATTGTTCTTTACTTCTTACAAAGTTCCTTCTCATATTTTTATTTTTATCTCATGTGCACCTCACAGCCATCCTGCTATATTTTTTCAATTTTCACTAAGGCATGTATTTTAGAAGGTTGGCAATTAAACAAATCCGTGTGAGTAACGGGTAGAAATGTAAGTCCAACCCAGATCTCCTAACCTTACATCTCATGCTCTTTCTATCACACTATGCTGCAAGTCACACCTCTTGTATATTGTCTCCCAACAGCAGCAGTACAAATGATAAAAAGTCCTGGATTAGTGGGTACATGAGAAGGAAGGTTACAAAGTGCACTAAATGGAAATGGAGGCCATGAGGCCCAAATAGTTGGAGATGATCCTTGCTACAAAGTAGGAATGAGCAGTGACTATTCGTGCTTAAGGACACATGGACTTCAAAATATTCTTTCCTCTTACCAAAATGTTCCTGGAACTGGACAATATTAATAGGACAAACACTGGAGAAGTTCACAAATAATGAACAGCTGCAATAGCAAATCTCTCTTCCTCCAGAATGTTTTATCAGAGCTCGTGCGCTCCTGGTTTAATGCTTAATGCTTCACCAAGGGAAGCAATTCACGGGTGGAAGCAACCATGCAGATCAGAGAAGATTAGTTTTCTTTCTTTCCAGTGGTTTGGGACCTCATAGAATAGCCTCAGATAAAAGAGGAAGCTGCGGGCAGAAAGCCATGAACTCCTGAGTCTGACTGTAGAAGACAGGCGAATAGGTGGTAGAAATACAGTGATAATTTTTCCCAAGGGAGTTAGACAGCTTTTTAGTGAATGAGAGAAGCACAGCACAAATTAGTTCAGATCAAGTTCTCAGCTTCTAAGCTTGGGTTCCTCAGGCTATTTCTTGACTTTCTTTGAAACCACTGAAATCTGTAATAATACCCTAAGCTTCTGTTTTATTTTAGCCACCACATAGGCTATACTCAGATGTAAACATATTTGTCTAATTTAGCCTCAGTCCAATACATTCAACATTTTATCCGGAAGTTACAATTTTACTGCTGTGTCCAGGGAGTGGTATGGAGGGTAGTGCAAGTGTATTAGTCAATTCACACACTGCAATAAAGAACTACCTGAGGCTGAGTAATTTATAAAGAAAAGAGGTTTAATTGGCTCACCTTTCCACAGGCTATACAGGAAGCATGGCTGGGAGGCCTCAGGAAACTTACAATCATGGTGGAAGGCAAAGGAGAAGCTGGCACGTGCTGGCATGGCTGAAACAGGTGGAAGAGAGAGAACAAAGGGGAAGGTGCCACACACTTTTGAACAACCAGATCTCTTGAGAACTCTATTATGAGAACAGCAAGGGGCAAGTCCTCCCCCATGATTCAATCACCTCCCACTAGGTCCCTGCCCCAATACTAGGGATTAAAATTCGACATGAGATTTGGGTGGGGACACAGAGTCAAACCGTATCAGCAAGGAAGAGGGCTGGGCCCTTATGGATATATATATAGACTTGTGAGAGCTTTATATTTGGTCACTGTGCCATTTACTCTTCTATACAATGTGGCATTTAATCATCAGTGTGATTTGCACAGACTAAAGATAGTAGGGCTGGATAATATTTTAAGATAATAATGTACTTGTTTCTTTTATGTATTCAGTTATTTATTCATTCAGCCATTCAACAGATATTTACTGAGTGCATCTATAGTGTGCCAAGCACTGTTTTACCTGCTAAGGATACAACAGTGAAGAAGACTAGCAAAACAATTCTTGTCTTCATGAAAATAGAGCATGCACTATACTCATGAATAGCCTCATGAATAGCCAAGAGGAAAGCAGAAAACATCTTTGTTTTCCATCAACCTCAACTATGCTCACAAATGCGAAGCCTGCTGTACCATTGACCCAAATAAGTGTGTTGTTTGGCCTCCACAGTTAAAAAATTTTTAATATTAATGCTTTTTGAGGTTCTTTCCCTTCCCAGTGTACAGCACTCTCTATCAGTCTTTATTCTATTACAACTGTCTTGCTTCTCCTATTTATTCTGTTCTTATGTCTCCTGTAAGTGTCAGACTCTTAGGATTTGGGCCTAAATCCTAAAAATTGGAGAACTGTGAAATAAGTAAAAGTGAGAAAAACATTTTTAAGTCCCAGAGAATTACATGTAGAAGCCGGGGAGTTTGGGTGACCCCAGTCACAAACTGAAATGGGATTCCCCTCCAGGCTGTAGGGGGAGAGGAGCAAATAGTCTGTGAGCGCTCGAGCAGTGGCAACTCTGCTTCCTGGGATGGAGAACCCAGAAGAATCTAGCAGGGAGTTGCTCTGCAGTGCGTTTAGTCAGACTGAGCCATAGATGCTTCATAAGAAAGTCTCATAGTAACAGTGTGAGGAAGCAGCTGATAGGGACAGAGCCCACGGACATACTGAGGATGACTCATGTGGGTTGAGGATTGACACTTGATGAACACAGAACATTGAACTCCACACTGTGCCTGGGACTAGTCTAAGATTTCTGAGCCATATCCCAACCCTGGGGGAGAGCGGAGACTTCTCAAATGACTGAGGTTGCATTTTCCCAGCTAGGATAGCGCTTGGATTCAGCAATAAAGTTAAGTACTGAATAATCGGGAGAATGGTGCTTCCTGTACACTACAGTCAGTGGAATGAAATTCACACTTGTTTTGCTAGCTTGTAGGGGAAGCTTCTACCACTTTCCATTAGGGTAGAGGATGGGAGGACTGGAAAATGATCATATTTTGAGATGCAGGATGGTTTTTCCTTGTAATCTATATGTCTCAGTTGTTGTCATCTTTTAAAGGGCTTGGTATGTGACCTATCTTTCCCTTTTAAATTTTTCTGGCACTTTTTTCTTATCCTGTAGGCTCCTTCGTTCTCATATCTCTTGGTTCAATCTGACCGCGTGGAGTATTTTCAAGACCATACTCTCCACAGAGTAGCTATGGAGTCAGCCCTTTGTTTCTACAGCCTCACAGGCTCAGCACCTTTCCACAGATCTCTCTCCTGGCTCCTGTACTCCTTCTCCCTCATGCTTCCAAGCTTCTCCACGCTGCTCCCTCTTTAAACCAGAGAAGTCCAAAGTGCAGTCCCCAGGCCAGCAGCTCAGTAATCCTGGAGTCTTGTTAGACATGCAATTTCCAGACCCAGCTCCAGACCTACTGAATCAGAGATCTGCAGCTGGAACCCAGCCCGCCAGGGGACTTGGAGGCTTGCTTATATTTGAGAATTTCTGTTCTGAAAGGAAACACTAAGAATGTAGCATCCTGTGACAGGCAGCAAGAAAGGCTCCCCCAGAAGTAAACAAAAGTGTCTTGTGAGGAGTGTTGCTGTCCTTTATAAAAAACAAATACACTGATGTCCATTATTAAGTTTTTAAGCTCTCTTTTATAAATTCCAACCAATTCTCTCCACATCTAAATCAAATTTAAATGTTTTGACATTGTGGGTAACTTTTCAACAAAATCCTAAAATCTAGAGATTTCACTTTACTTTTAGTCCTCTTTGCAGTGTTGTTTCAATTGAGTTTCCATTATGTCATGTGTATTTTCATGGCTGTATATGGTGGATATTATTTGATTGTCTTATTGGCCTGAAAAAAAAAAAAAAAGAAGAAGAAGAAAAGAAAGACTTGGCTTTGTAGAAAGCATGTGGAAAGTTAGATGGAAATTCTTATGTGAAGTGTTGCATGATTACTACAGGTTTTCTTCTGGTAATTATGCATGCTCTTTATGAAACTCCTCTTTTAAAAAGTGCAGAAAGTTGAGACTTAAAAAATCTGAAACCTGGACAAATTTAATATTTCCAACAAGAGAGTCAGTGATCAGCAATACGTTTTTTAGCTTCTGTGTTTGCATAACATGCAAGATTTGCTGCCTGCTCATTTACATTTTCACTCAACAGTCTAACATGAATGGAGTGTTTCACTTTTTCTCAGCCAGTAAAGTATTGATTCTGCATCACAAGGGGAAAATATAAATGTAGATCTTTCAAAGATGACCTCAACCACAATGTTAGAAAATTGCTAAGTGTTAGAAATCTTAAGTATAGTATTGGCAGAGAACAAAGGTTCACAATTTGGGATGCATAGTGTAAAATCTTTAGGTTCTATTTTTAATAGTCAAACCAAATCAAAATGGTGGGGCCAGTTAAATCTCTTAAAAAGACAAGACCTTTAAACCTCCAGTGTCATACATTTGAAAAAAAAAAAAAAAAGCAGGGTCAACTATCTGTATAGATAGTAAAACACAAATCCTGAACATTCCCAAAATTGAAAATAAAATTCCTGGACTATAAATCATGCTGCTATAAAGACACATGCACACATATGTTTATTGTGGCATTATTCACAAGAGCAAAGACTTGGAACCAACCCAAATGTCCAACAATGATAGACTGGATTAAGAAAATGTGGCACATATACACCATGGAATACTATGCAGCCATAAAAAATGATGAGTTCATGTCCTTTGTAGGGACATGGATGAAATTGGAAATCATCATTCTCAGTAAACTATCGCGAGAACAAAAAACCAAACACCGCATATCCTCACTCATAGGTGGGAATTGAACAATGAGATCACACGGACACAGGAAGGGGAATATCACACTCTGGAGACTGTTGTGGGGTGGGGGGAGGGGGGAGGGATAGCATCAGGAGATATACCTAATGCTAGATGACGAGTTAGTGGGTGCAGCTTACCAGCATGGCACATGTATACATATGTAACTAACCTGCACAATGTGCACATGTACCCTAAAACTTAAAGTATAATAAAAAAAGAAAAGAAAAGAAAAGAAAATTCCCAGTGGATCAGTTATGGCCTCCGAAACAAATCTGCTTCCTCAATTCCCCAAGAATACTGAATCTTATTGGAAAAAAATGCATTTAGTAGAATACTACCTCTGTAAATGTATTATGCAAAAATCTCACTGCTTTTTTATAGGTTCATTATGAAAAAGTTTCACTCCTATGGTATAGGTAGTTCATTTCTGATTACTATGTCCTTTTATTTTGTAGCAGTAACCACCCACTCAGTAATTTCCATGCTGATGTTAATTGTATTTTAACTTGTGGTGCTGTTTTATATTAGTGTGCACTGGCTCTGTCTTCTCCTTTCATTTCCTTGAAGGAAGTATAGTATTTAGACAGCAAATTATTGTTTTAAAACAAGGGATGGGGTTATTGTTAAGGCATAGTGAGAAGATTTACTTTATTAATCAGACTTGGTTTGTTCTGAAGCAGTGTGTCCAAAAGGAAGCCAAGTAGAAACATCCATGTTTTAATCATAGGAAACCTTGATATTGTTTGTGCATGAATAAATACATTAAAGGAAAACATGTGAAGTGATCATGTTTGAGTTTTTCCTTATGGTGTTTGCCAACATGAGTAATTATGTATTAGATGTTAAATCAGGTTGAATTTCCAATTTGACATTGTCTCTTTCTTTGTTTTCCCTCATTTCCTTCTTTCTTTCCCACTACCCCCACACCACTTTGTCATCTGATACATTTATTTGAAGGATGTGGGCATCATCAAATTAAAAAATGTGTTACCTACTAGCTGAATAACTGAGCTTGGTATAGAAATATGAAATTGAAGAGGAATGGGTCCCTATGAGTAAAGAGAAGTGCAGTGCTCAAGGAGCTAACAATTTAGTGGTGGCACAGACATGGACACAAAGAATCATAACACAGTCAGAATGTGCTATAATAAAACTATAAATATAGTTTTAATGGAGCCATTGCATGAAACAAGAGGGAATGCATACGTTTCTTTATAGAAGAAATAGCTTTGAGCTTGACCTTAAAATCTGAATAATGTTTGAAAGATGAAGATGGAATAAAATGCTCTATCAGATGAAGGTAACAGAGGTGGGTAAGTGTGCAGATAGAAATGTAGATGTCATGAATTGTGGCTGTGGAAGATGCATTAATATAAAGAAAAAAGTCAGACCATAATGAAGACTCTAATAAAGCGATTTTAACAAGACCAAAAACAAACTAAGTGAGTGACAGAATGCCTCAGTGAGGGAGGTCATGGCTCTGAGATGGTCACTTATACCCTCCTACCCAGCTCCTCCTCCATTCCAATGACAATGGGGCTATTCTGGTTGAGAAATATATTGTCTAACCTAGAGGCCAAGAAGCAGAGATGATAATAAGGTGGTGGTTTCCAGGAAGAGTCAGCTGTATAAATCTGTTTATAAAAAACCTGACATGGTTTGGCTGTGTCCTCACCCAAAATCTCATCTTGAATTATAATCCTTATACTCCCCATAATCTTCGTGTGTCAAGGGCAGGATGAGGTATAGGTAATTAGATCATGGGGGTAGTTTCCCCCATGCTGTTCTCGTGATAGTGAGTGAGTCTCATAAGATCTGATGGTTTTATAAGCGTCTGGCATTTCTCTTGCTTGCACTCACTCTGTCCTGCTTCCCTGTGAAGAAGGTGCTTTCTCTTTGCCTTCTGCCATGATCGTAAGTTTTCTGAGGCCTCCCCAGCAATGCAGAACTGTGAGTCAATTAAACTTCTTTCCTTTATAAATTATCCAGTTTTGAGTATTTCTTCATAGCAATGTGAGAACAGACTAATACAACACCAAAGCATCCCAAAATTTCAGGCCACTATTCATTAATCAATTAATCTGTTACTCAGAATGTTTGTTTTATATACTATTTGTCCAAAGCAGTTTACTTCAGGTTTAACATTTCTCAAGCAAAATAGCCAGATTATTGAGCTAAATTTTAGAATTAAATTTACTAGATATTTTGGAATCATGTAAAACCAGCCTATATAAAAAGCATCTTCATCAGTGAGTTGGCTGTAGTTATTGTTAAACAAAAGCCATAGCACTCTGTCATGGGGTTGAATTTAGTTTCCTACCACATTTTTTTTCAAGTGAGTCACTAAAGCAACATTCTGACCCCACAATATGTTACCAACAAAAGCACTTCTTTATTTTTCTCTGGTTTCTCTTTGCAGCCAAGCAAATATCATATTCATCAGCAAGAAATCCCCAAATACCAAGCAGCATACCAGCATCTGCTTGGGCCACGGATTCAGGACAGATTTCAAATCCTGGAAGAGAGACTTAATATCCTCTTCTTCTTGGGCATGATCTAGAGCAAAAAATGATTTCACTGACCCATGTCAGTCTTAACACTTTGTTTCTCAGAAACAGACAGGGATCTCCATCAGGTATTATTTGTTGAGGATGTCTGTATATAGAGCATGAAACAGGAAACTGGCCTTTGCTGTATGCAGAAATAAATCTCTGGCCTTGGAATAGCCTTGTCTAAAACTCTGAAAGTGAGCATTTCTGCTGAGGTTTATTCTGAGTGTTTACATGTTAAGATCAGATGAAACCATTTTCCTTTTCCAAGTCAAGACTACTCTTTTAGGGGGCCAGTAAACACTATTTATCTTTAGCAGTGCATATTGCAATGATAAAAAATTTAGTCACTTACCCTTATCTGACAGTCCAAGTCTCCATGTGCATACACATTGATAGAGGAGTAGTTGCCAATTACTGAATCAGTTATCGATTCGCTTTGACGTCAAATGGCAGCAACATAGTTTCCTTTACGGTGAGCTTCTGAGCAGCAGCTTAGGACAAGGAGGAGACCAATAGGAATTCCAGGAGAGGGTGCGGCTGCACGCACATCCACAGTCAATGCTTAGAAAGCCTGATGCAGCCAGGAGTAACTTGCACAAGAGCAGATGTGGGCTTTTGTCATACTTAAAACAATAGCTTTGCTCCCCTCTAATAACAAAATAAGAAATCCCCTGAGTCTTTAGATGGAAGAATATAAATTATAGTCATATTTTCCATATTTTAATAGTTCACTGTTTAAATCAGGGTAGAATTAAAACTCAACATCTGGAGACAACATCCAAGAATATCCTAGATTATTTTTTTCCTGGCAATATTATGCTTGCTATGTCTTTAAAACTTTCCTCACAGCATAAAGAGATCTATGATTTTCTGGAGAATACAGTTTTCATTATTTTCCCTTTAGAAAGGAGAAATTTTTAGCCAATGTTGACAGTTAAGGGTCCTTGGAAGGCTTTTTGGTTCATCCTCTTCTTAAATGACTGGAAGATCTAGATTTTCAAGTTCCACAAAACTAAGAACGTCCGACTTGCTTTGCTTTCTTATATTTTAGGCTAGAGCTCTGTCATGTAAATGAGATGGGCTGAGGTTCAAACCCAGGTTCTGTCTATCTAGCACAATCATGTGAGGGCCTAAGTCTGTATGGGTGTGTTTATTGCTGCTCTTGATACATGAAGACAGAGAGATATAAGTTGCAGATATGATCATATTACTCCTTTTCTTAAAATGTGTCTTTGGTTCCCCTTTGCCTACAGAAAAACATCACAATTTCTTGGCCCAGTTTTCAAGCCCTTCTAATCTATGCAGCTTCACCCTCATCACATCTTCTGCTTAAAATTTTACTTAATAATTCTTAAACACTATGTGATTTCCCTTTCTTTCTGTGTCTTTCCCTTCATTTTCCACCCAATGCAACTTCATTAATCCTTTAAGGGTCACTTCAAATTTCTCTCTCCTTGGGAGCCTTCCTTACTTTATCAAGTAGAATTGACTGATGCATTCTTTGGCCCACACCCTTAGTTAATATCACTATTCTTACCCTTAAAGAATTACTCTGTATTTATTGGGCCATGGTCTATTTAATCTAACTGATTGCTACTTGCTTGAGGGAAAAGATTGTCTTAGTCATTTTCAATGTCTTTGGCATGCACAGTGCCTAGAAAATGGTAGATTTTTTTTTTTAAATCAGTGGTACATAGATTGATGCTGGTCAGGTTTTCTGACATTTAAGCTATTAAATTTGCTTCATTGGCACATGGTATGATCAATGTTTCTCAATGCTGATTGCTCACTGCAATCACATAGATTTGGATTTAGTTAGTCTTCAGTGGAGCCCAGGGGGTCTGTAGTAATAATAGCAAGTACTTACATAGCTCTTACTATATAAGGCATTATTTCTGACACTATTTTAAGCACTTTATTTACATTAATTTATAAGCATTTTTTTGAAATCTGTGGTTGAGAATCACTACAGTCTGATTCAATGATAAGAAACTATAATCACTGAGATTGAAGTAGAATTCTGATACACAGTGATAGAACTAAACCAGTTTCTTTTAGCAAAGCCAAATAAAAATATATTTACTTGTTTTTGTTTTTAATTAAAGGAGTAAAGTAGCAGTCTCAATGTGTACAGTGTGATGAGTTGTGATTAAACTAAAAATAATTTTTAGTGACTGAAGGAAGAATTGAGATTGACCAAGGAGATGTTAAACATTTCCAGCTTAATGTCCAGTTCTCATGAGACAGCATTTTACTAACCAATTTGCCATAAACATTTGTCTTTGCTCACTGGAGCTTTTCACTTTTGAAACAGGGGGCTAATTTAATATGACATCTTTGCAATTACTTAAAGGAAGCATAACATCTGGAGAAAAAGAAACAAACGATTTAAGTGAAGCAACATTAAAATAGGTTTACTAAAAAATGGTCCTAAGTTAAAATAGTAAGTTTAGAACATTTAAATGGGGATTTTATGTATTATATTTAATTATGAAAAGAGTATTTTCAAACTAAGTACATTAATAAAATAGTTTACATTTGTGTGAAAATGTATTTTTCTAGTTTTCTTAAGGAGCGTTACTCATATGATTTAAGCCACCTTCAGTACTGTTCATAACCTGCTCTCTAGTCTTTTTTGTCATGGGTAGTAACTATCTGGGGCAAGTGGTGCAGACAGTAAAGGAATTTACCAAGACCATTGTAGGTATAGAAAAGCAGATTTATTAGAGAAAGTATGAAAATATGTGGCAAGATTGCAACAGGCAGGACAGCAGAGAAGAGGCTGCCTGCAAAGAGGCAGGGGCTGGAGGGAAGTTTTATAAGGTCCTGCTGGAGGGGGGCTACGTGCAAGGTTGTTGTGCCCTCAGAATGAGGTCCTTGTGCCCTCAGGTTATTTGTGGTTAGCCATCTCTCAAAACAATTGTTCATTGTTCTTCCCCACCTGGGGACCTCCGCCACCTGGGTCTCCTTCCTTGTTATTGCTTATTTATCAAGACTCCACATTCTTGCTGCTTTTTCTTTCTTCCCATCCATCTTTCCCACCTGCCCAGTCATCTGTCCTCATCTGTGTTTGGAGGGTTAACTTCAGTGAAGTAAGACAGATTTGTCAGTGGGCCTGGAATAAACCCCACCATTATATAATACATAGACTTTTGTGTATGATTGAATTTTCATGATATTCAGAAACTATTATAATATTATTTTTATTTTATGAGTTCAGAAGATAAGTTTATAACTTAGATTAAAAAATCCAACGGGTCTAGTCATTGTCTTGTGTTTTTAATATTGAGTATTAGCTGTTACTGAATGATTATGTATAAATGAGAAGGAGTAGATCAGCATTCAAAATTATTCTCACAACTCACTACTCACTCCTCAGGGATGTCTGACAATATATAGAGACATTTGGTGTTTTCACAAATTGGGGGCAGTGCTAGTGGCATTTAAGTGAGAGACTAAGTGTGGTGATAAAAGTCCTGCAATGCACAGGATAATCCCCCACAACAGACTTGCCTGGTCTAAAATGTCAATAGTGCTGAGACTGAGAAACTGGGTATAGTACAAGGCTAATGTTTGGTCTATTGAAAGTAACTGAAATACAGTCATGCACCACATAATGACGTTTTGGTAAACAATGGGCCGCATAAATAACAGTGGTCCCATAAGATTATAATGGAGCTGAAAAAATTCCTCTCCCCTAGTGATGAAGCCATCATGAAGTCATAACACAATGCATTACTTTTTCTATGTTTAGATACACAAATACTTACCATTGTTACAGTTGCTTGCAGTATTCACTAGAGTAACATGCTGTACAGGTGTGTAGCCTAGAAACAATAGGCTCTATCATGTAGCCTGGGTGTGTAGTAGGGTAGGGGTCCCCAACCTCCACGCCCACATTCTGCCAAGACCGGTAGTGGTCTGTGTCCTGTTAGGAACCAGGCCACAAAGCAGGAAACAGGAGGTCAGTGGGCCAGCGAGCAAGCATTACTGCCTGAGCTCTGCCTCCTGTCAGATCAGCAGAAGCATTAGATTCTCATAGGAGCGCAAACCCTATTGTGAACAGAGCATGTGAGGTATATAGGTTGCTGCTCCTTATGAGAATCAGGGAGGTGGAACAGTTTCATCCCCAAACTATCCCTGTTCCTCCCCTTCCAGGTTTGTGGAAAAATTATCTTCCATGAAACCAGTCCCTGGTGCCCAAAATTTTGGGGACCACAGACAGGTTTGTGTAAGTACACTCCATGATCCCACAGCAAAGAATTCTCCTAAATTTCTCAGAGTGTATCCTTGTGATTAAGCAACTCATAACTATATACACAAGCTAAGTTCATTGAAAGTATTAGCCACAGAGATATATTAGCTTCCATGAATAGGCTAAAGTTAATCAAAGTTGAAATTACGTAGACAATTAAGATGTAGAATAATCTTTCAGAGATTACTGAGTCTTCTTATTACATAAAAATTTACTGTGTTGACTTTTGCTTAAATAAGTGAGTCCAATTCTCCATAAAATATAGTTTAATAATGCAGAAGTTTTGTAGTGGTTGTATAAACGTGGTTGTTTTGGATTGGATTCACATGTGGTTAAGCTACATGTTTCTATGGTTTCGCTGGATTTCAGGTTTTACTTTACGAAGTAATATTGGTAAATGGAGGGATAGATATAAGGTGATTAGCCTGCTAATCAGATGTAATGTTGGAACTTTTTTCTCCGCTTTTAAAGTTTTGTATAGATTGGACTCCTATACTTTAAATCAAACTACTTATAATCCAAATGATTTACAGAAAAACTCTGCAAGGTGAGGTCAGTATGTGCTTCAGGGCCAGGGCAAAAGACTTTACTCTGCCATTTATTTCCACTGTTTTGTTTGGCCTTGTCCAAAGAACCAGATGGATAAGCAGGACACATATGGTGTCTGAACTGGCTGGAGCTCCCAGCAGGCCTGAGCTGTAGACGCTGTGGCCTGCTGCTCTGCTTTTATGTTTCAGTTCAAAATTCTCCTACTCTTTTGTGCAGGGGTAGAGGCCTAGCCCATTGAAGCTCAGCAGGAAACAGCCACTCTGAAATCCAGAATGCTCATCTAGAAGGAAAAGACCTTCAGCAACAAAAGCCCTCTGGTCTATAATCTGCTTCTCTTTTCCTTTGTGCCAATGATTTCCTCTCTCAGGATCAAAGAGCTCTGTAGGGACACAACTCCTGACTCAACCCTTCGAGCAGTTTCTGTTTTGAATCCACGTTTGGGTCTCTGGGTTGAATTTCCTTCTGGCTAGCCTTGTGACCACTCCTGGAGACAGATAGAGAAACTGCTACAAGGATTTGTAAAGACCAGAAAACAAAGGCCATCTTTCATGTTGACAATAGTAGTTCTGAGCCAGATGGGAGGTTGGGCCTAGGACCATTGTCTTGTGATTAGTGTTGAAAAAATCCTGGTCCTGTCTAGGGCTGAGCCACCTCAGTGAGATGGTGTGGGTCAGGTCACTAATATAATTTGTTCCCTTTTGCTTGTATTGTTTTTGAGGGTCATGATAACTTTCGCATCTTACACAGTGGTCCTGCATTTAGGAGGCTGTAGTGGTTTTATAAGCTTATAATTGGCTATAAGCCAGACTTCGGAATCAGAAAGATTAGTGTTGACTCATGGTATCTATCATATGTTAGCAGAGGAAGCTTGAAAGTTATATAATCCCACTGAGCCTCAATTTTCCCATCTGACAAATGGATATAATAGTACCTATATAACTAGGTCAAATGAGATGTTATATTTTGTTGTGGTAAGACTATACACTACAGAGTCAGACTGCTTGGGATTGAATGCTGGCTGACCTTGGACATATGCTTCAGTCTTCTGTGCTCTGTGGACATAATAATAGGATAAAGTAAGATGGCTCCTATGAAGATTAAGAGACTACATATGTAGAACACTTAGAACAATGTCAGGCATCTTGTAGTGCTTAAGAAAGGCTAGCAAATTATTATTGTGTAGGTGAAAATACTTTTTTCAGTAGCAGAGAAACCCTTTTGTGAGTAATGTATTTATTACATACATTCATAACATTTATAGGTGTATTACATAGAAACTCTTTTTAATGCCCTAAACGATTGCATTATCTGGATAATTTCTCAGTCTTCTACTATAATGGAAAGTTATTTCAGATATATATGGCCACTTGGAAAGCCAGATCGGAGTGTCTGGTATTGTACTTTTTTTCATTGTTATTAAAAACACTTACTTTGCATTTTATACAGGGCAACCTGAAGTCTGCATCATGACCTGACAGTTACCAGGGGCTTATACTGTGTTCATCTCAGCAGTGTAGTTCTGGGGATGGTAGATCTACAGAAACACAGGCAGGAATTTGGAGGGAAGAAAGGGGCACAGAAGGAATGTATCTTAATCCTTTCTTAAAGAAAAGGCAGCAGAGCATTCTGAGTTTCTGAAAACCTGTGCAAATGGGGCTTCTAAGACAAACACTGTACTGTGAGTGCTTGAGGTAGGACAGGAAAACGATGTTGATAAATAAGGGAGCATTTTCTTGAGGCAGAGGATGAAGAGGAAGACTTACTATTTTTAATCCTCTCAACTCCAGGACCCAATAATCAGAGGAGACCATGTCCAATCTTGAATCGTTTTCTTGTTCCAAAAGAGGTGCTAATACTCCTGGGACCAGACCCTGAAGCTATCATGCTATCATTCCTGAGTCCCTGTTTATGCCCCACAGCACCTTAGAAGGGCAGGGGAAGGTCAGAGGGTAGTGGCTTGTGTTCTGTGGAAGTAAAATATTTAGTTCACATTAAGCACTGATAAAAACCCAATGACTGGGACCACATATCAGACAGAACTGTTGAAAGAGGTCCCTGGTGAGGACCAAGATGGGGAGGTCCCAAACATCCTTACCTTGAGGTGCAACAGGTGTAGAAATTCTGAATGGGGGTGAGTATTAAAGTAATGGGAAACAGAACACTCTGAGACCTTAATTTTGATAGGATGGTTTTGAAAAGAGAAATCACATCAAACACTGGGTGCCAGTTACAACAAATGTCATTCCTTTATGTTCACCTGGTAGCATAAAAAATTGCCAAAGCATGTCCAGCTAATCAATAGGTCTTGCTAGGAGGTGTTAGTGTGCAGAGGAGAGGGCTGAGGGACTTGGTACAGCTGATTATCCAACATCATTCCTATGGAAACAGAAAGGGAAGAGTCCTGGCTTGCTGGCTTATTGTGCACTTGGCAGAGTAGAAGCAAAATCTCAGAAGTGACTGCACATTCTCTGCAACCAGCTTTGACCCAGGGAAAGAGGAGCCAGATTCTCACTCTGAGATGGTGTGGGGGCCAAACTTAACCCATTACACATGCATTAGTCGTGGTCATTCTGCAGTTGATGGGCAACTCATACCAGGCAAGTGAAGGGAGTTGGTTAGGTTTTTCATCTTTTAAGCTTTTAATTTACATTTTAACCTCAAATCTATTATCAGTGCCTCAGATACAATTTAATCTTAAGTCTTTAAAGACCCCTTAAAACTAAAGTAGACTTTTTTTTTTTAAAGTGTCTTCACTTTCTGGTAGTCACTTTTCCCCCAGTCTCCAGTTTTATCCCAACTTAGAGTCCACAAACTTATCAGACCATCTATGTCTTGGACTTGGGCCTTTCTAGAGGGAATCCTAGTGCATGACTTCAGATGAGCTGTGCCAGTACACCCAATGCCTGAGACACTCTGAACAGAACAGTGTAGTAATTCATTTCCATCATGCCATAGTACTAGAGCAGTACCCCAGGGTGTGTCTACATTGGGCCAAGGATTCTTGGCCTTGCCATTCTCTAAGACGATATTGAGCACAATCTTGTGTAGTTGAGCAACCAAGTTAACATGGGGTCATTATGTGGTGTTTCAGAGCAAACTCTCACAGCAGGTACCTCGTGGATCAATCTTCTTTAGCACTACATGGCCATAGTCTGGAATAACTTCATCTGGGTTGAGTGTGTTCCAGGTGTAGTCTCATAACTTCTCATCTGCCACATCTTTGCCAACTTCCTTCTGTAGTTAAGTTAGCCAGACAAGCACTTCCTGATTTGCTAGTACACGTAGAGGGCCTGTCAATCCATTCATGGCTGTTGCAAAGGACAGATAAGGGCTTGAAGGGGCACTGCCCAACAAGTTGCTGATATAGGCACTTACATTGCTGCCCTCATGGTCACTGTGGATGGTTTGGTACAGATGCATGAGCTCAGTGAACTGAGCATCAGTATAACCTAACATGTTGGTGAAATTGTGGGGCCAGTGCAGCTTGGAGTCAATGTCCCCAACATTTTTGCCCTTTTAGTAGAGATTTTGGTAGATCTTTGCTGCAACAGAGGTAGCTTTGTGATCAGATCCACACAGTCTTCATAAATCAGCTCCCGGTACTTGATACCCTCTGCATATGCTCAGGCAGTATTACTTTCACTGTTGAGGGCTGTAAAGGCTGCACTGAGCTGAGACATGGGATGTATATTGGTGGGAAAGTTGTCCAGCATGATGACCATATGGGAGGGTAGAGCTGTCCTCTTTGCCCACTTTTTTGAAAGCCAAGATGCCTGTTTCCTCTGTTGGGATCTGTTCAGCCACCAGCAGCTGAAATAAACCCTCCAGCAGGGGTTCTTTCTTACCCTTAGGCTTGGGTGGCAGCTTTTGGCACTCAGGGACACTAAAGCCTCAGAAATGGATGCTTTCATTAGGATCAAGAACTGATGTTTCATATACCAATCCCTTCTTGCCTCTCAGGCCACCACACATCATGCCCACAGTGTTTTGGCCCACCACCCTCTTGCCACGTTGCTGTCTGGAGATCTTAATTCTGGCCTGCTCCTTGGGTATGAGGTAAGCCGATATGTCTTCCAAATTCCTGGAGGAGGTACTGGCATGCCAGGCAACAAGAACAAGACAAGATACGTCCTTTGTTCCCAAGAACTGGGTGACAGTAGTGAGTAAAGCCATGGTGGGCCAACTCTGGGCTCTGATGGGCAGAGAGGGAAGGAGGGAGCTGTGGCAGGAACAGGAGCCTATGTTGCTGCACCAGAGGCCATGCCAATGGGTAGACAAGGTTCTTGTTCTTTAAAATGAGGCTCATGCCTGTAATCCCATTACTTTGGGAGGCCAAGGGGGGGTGCATCACCTGAGGTCAGGAGTTCGAGACCAGTCTGGCCAACACAGTGAAACCCTATCTCTACTAAACATTCACAAAATTAGCTGGGTGTGGTGGCAGGCATCTGTAATCCCAGCTACTCAGGAGGCTGAGGCAGGAGAATCGCTTGAACCCAGGAGGCAGAGGTTGCAGTGAGCCTCTCGTGCCACTGCATTCCAGCCTAGGTGACAGAGTGAGACTCCATCTCAATAAATAAATAAATAAATAAATAAATGTGACTAAAGTTTGAGAAAAGTACAAATACACACAGGCACCTTATGATAGAAGTAGATGGAAATTAAGTTTGATGAATGCAGCAATTGAAGAAAGGCCATCACAACTCAGGACTATTAGAAACCCTTGGCTGTAGGTGTGCCTGGAAATTGAAGGTCTGTTTGCCACACGACTGCAAATCATCTGCTATACAATTGGCAACTTACACTGACATTTTCTTCTCTGTTGCCATTGTGTTTGTCTATCCCAGGAGGAACCCCTGTGTATCGTCCCTCCCAACTCTTTTTCTCCCCTTGACCCAGCTGTTCATTTCTAATTCTTTTCTGGATTACTCTGGCAGAGACACTGAGCACATTTACATAATGCATATTTTAAAAAGCACCAAAAGGAAGATCTATTTACTCTTACAATAGACCCAATTCTACCATTTGGTTGTTCAGTCCACAGCAGGACATTTTCTGGTTGATATTCTGACAGATTAAACAAAAGGAACAGATTGCTGGCTTGTATTTTTACATGTATCTTACGAAATCTATTTGTTTGAAAAAATGAAAAAACCGAAATGCAAAAATGATTATGAAAACCAATACACTTCATCTCTGTATGCTACCAAAGTTTCATTTCAGATAAAAAGGCTACATGTCGTTGAATTGATTAAAAATGATTTACTGAGAAAATATACATATGATGGCTTAATATTCCTTCCTAAGTTTAATTGGGTTTAGGTTATAAACAAATGCTAAAATGAACTGCAAATATTTTAAAGATAATTTGTATAAAAATATATTTAAGGAGTGTAAAACTCAAAAAGATTTCATTTAAAGTTTAGCTGACAGATGTTGCTTTATGTTTCAGTAAGCTAAAGTAAAAAGTGGTTGATATCACAGATATTTTATAGTTCATTTATCAAAATAAATTCATAAAAAGTTTTACCTTGTTCTCATAGAACTGAAATGCTTTAGTTTTTTGTAGGAGTATGTAAATTCTTTCAAATCTAATTGTAGCGTCAAAATTAAAGTATGATGAAGACCTGCAGAACTTCAAGACTTCTTTCAAAACAAAAAGCATATTTAAAATTGTTCTGAGTTTTTCAGTTCATTTGGCCTGGGCAGCTTCCTGCATGTCTTGTCATAACTCCCATGTTAAATTTAGTCATATATTCAGAAAATGGAGAAAAGTACTCACCACTGGCAGGTGAAAACAGGAAATAAAAATATTGACTTGGGATGTTCCCACGGCCATTAATGAAAGGATTGTAGTTCCTAAGGCCACCATGAATAGGAAAGTGGGCATAATTACCTCATTGGGCACCCACTTTATTCCAATTCATGGTGCCTATAATTTCTGGTTATGTGAGTAACATGGCAAAATAGATTGTATTGTAGTGAATTTTTTTAAGTGCCTCTTAAAGATCTTCTGTTTTTAGAATCACAGAGAATCTTCACTCTTCCATTTCCTCTCTTTGGAAACACCTGGGATTTTTTGGAAATGCCTAGTCTTTCATTCTGATGCTTTAGTTCTAAACAAAATGAGCACACACCTAATCACCGATGGTACTGTTTATCTGGAAGACCACGCTGTTTCGGATCTCATAGGACCCTGAACTAGAATTGCTATAAAAATGGATATATATATATTTTGTTGTTGTTGTTGTTGTTGTTGTTGTTGTTGAGGTTCTGATTAGAACACTAAGATAAATTATTTGGAAAAAATTTCTTCAAGAGAAAGGTATTCGTCTAGGAATCATCTATCAGAGAGTTACCATGTATGAAGCACTGTGTGCTAAAAGAGAGAAAAATAGTGTTTACATGTTATCTTGGAAAGTTAAATTGATGGAATTTACTGAGAGGTGAAGACTTTTGCTTTTAGAAAAATATAAAGGCAATTCGCTGTTTACGTAGCAGTTTTCAAGGCTTATGGCAGTCTGCATCAGGCATTTACACTGAATGCACTTTGATTATGGTATAAATCATTCAAACTGTGTCCATTTTGTTTGAAAGTATTGTTTATTGAATACATTGCCTACAGATGATATCAGGGAAATAACTTTTGTTATAAACCATGACTGATGGATTAGATGGTAAGGCTTAGTTCCAGAGGAGGGGGTTCCAAGATGGAGTTTCAATTAACGCAAGAGGGTAAGACTTGGAAGTTCTTGTGAGCGAGGCATCTTAGGGGAACAATAAAATCCACCCCTACTCTGGCTCCACTCCTACCAGATAAAGAGATGTTTGGAACATGAGATCCTGGAGGATTTGTCTCTTTCCTAGGGCCTGAAAAAATGAGTATGAATACTGCCTGACTACATTGTAAGGCACCACTGTGCCTGAGCACGTTATAAGGCACCAATATATTTGGCTCTCAAAAGGGAAAATAGTTTATTTATAAGCCAGTTGTCCCTGAAGAGTTCTCCCCATTGTGATAAGGGGATGCTAGAAAGTGGGTTGGGCTAGTGGCTGCAGAACAGGTGGACACAGTGTCTGCCTGTGTTACCCCTAGTGGAGGGATGGTCCTGCCTGAGGTCAACCACCAACTTAACACCAGACACCTCCACCCACTTCTCATGACTAGACACCCCAGGGGAGGGAAAAGGCCAATTCAGAACTAACTGAGTTTATGCCTCACTTGACCGAAAAACTTTGAAGTGGCTGAGAAAAAAAAATACGTGGAATTGACTTAATTAAGTTTCTGCCATCCAGCAACTAAGCTCAATTATAAAGACAAATATTATTTTACATATCTGATTTTTCTCAGCTAAAAATATTGTGCTGACAAAGATTGCTGTAATTTCAGTAAATGTGCTCTATTTCCTATGTGGATGTATAAAATGATTTTGGAGCATTTATTCGATACTAGGATCAGCTTCATAGATAGGATTGTAAACTATTTTATAAAGTCCCTTTAATGGATTAATAAGGAGAAATTAATTACCATATGTTGATATGCTCAGAAATGTTTACATAACCTATTAGTTGATTGGAAATTTTAAAATAATTATGTTTCAAGTAAGAAATCACCAATAGCAGAAGTTCAACAATATCAATTACAAAAACCTTCAGGATTTTGCCTGTCAATTTCTAGAAATGCTCACTTAAGGGAGCAGATTCTATTCTGTGAATGCATTTAGAGTGTTTGGAGCTGATTTTATGACATCCTAACTTTTTTCATAATTGTAAGACCATTGAGAGAACCATTGAATTACATTTTTTAATTAAATACTTTTTTTTTTTTTTTTGCTTTTCTTACTTTTTAAAGCAGTTGAACTTAATCTTTTATTGCTCTAAAAGTATGGCTCAAGTAATTTGTAAGGATTTCCCTTACGGATGTATTTTTTTACATACCTGGTAATCAACCATTTCTCCAAGGGTTTTGGAGACATCAACGTTCTGAGTATGGCTAAGACTTGGGTGGTTTTACCCAATCACAGAACTCCCTGTGTTCACTATAATGCATATCATAGATCTAGGTTTATGTCTAGACAAATTCTTTACTCTGAGACCTCAGTGATTGAGAAGGTTGTTTTGGATTTATGTAGCCTAAAGTAACTAATGATTGTGCTGCATAATTTTTATTAGGAATCTGTTACATGTCCTCTCATTATCTTTCTTACCTTTATCTCTTTTTATCTGAGTTGATTTTCAGATACATTATTTCTTGGCAGGTATTATATTATGCTCATTGCTGAAATTCCTAAAGATTACTTCCTATTGCTTTTCAATTATCATTAATAAATTTGCATGCAATGTTATAGGAAACCTAGGATGGGTGGTGTTTTTAACAGGTTGTAACCTAAGCCTGAAAAGGCTTGTTGTGGAAAGTTTTAAGAAAAGCTTATGTATTTTTGACATATAATAAACTGCAAACATTTAAAGTGTACAATTTGATATGCTTTGCAATAGATACATACCTGTGAACCCATCACTATGATGAAGATAATGAACATATTCATTATGTCCCAAAGTTTCTTGTGCCATGGTAATACCTCCTTCCTGCCTTTCCCTGTCCCTCTTTTCATCCCCACACAACCACTGATCTGTTTTCTGTGACTATAGATTACATTTTCTAGAGTTTAATATAAATGGGATTGTACTGTATGTACTGAAGTTTTCATCTTAATTCTTTCATTGAACATAAATATTTTGAGATTTGTTACATGTATTGATAGTTCATTTCTTTTAATTGCTTTTTCCCCATTGTATGGCTATATGACAATGTGTTTATCCACTCATCTGTTGGTGGTTATTGGAATTATTTCCATTTTGTGGCTTTTACTAATAAAGCTGCTATTAAGTCATCATATGGACATATGCTTTTATTTTCCTTTGTAAATACCTAAAAGTGGAATGGCTGGATCTTATAGTAGGTGTAGGTTACACTTCTTAAGAAATGGCCAAACTGTTTTCTAAAGTGGTTGTGGCATTTTACATTCTATAAGCAGTGCATGAGAGTTGTAATTACTCCATATTGTTGACAATCGCTCACTTGGTATGGTAAGTCTTTTTAGTTTTAGCTATGTAGTGGTATCTCATTGCGCTTTTAATTTATACTTCCTTAATGTTAAATGACACTGAAACACTTTTCCTGTGCTTCTTTGACATGCAGATATCTTCTTTTATAAAGTATTTGTTGAACTATTTTGCCTATTTTAAAATTTTTACATATAAAACTCAGAGATTCCAAGCCCATTCATACATTTGGTTATTCATTAGAAATACTCACAGGACTCAGAAGCAGCCGTAATCCTGATTATATTTTTTTAGTGATCAGCAATGGAAAAAGATACGTCAGGTAGTCTGGAGGAATCCCTGCACAGACTTCCAACATTTTCTCTCTCAAGAGGGATCACACAGAAATGCTCCTCCTCCACCAGTGAAATGCCCCAATATATGTGCAGTGTTTTGGCCCAGGAAAACTTGTTTGAGACTCAGAGTCCAGAGTTTTTATTTGGGGCTAGTTATATAACTACCCTTTGCTGGTGTGGCCAGCCACACGTAGCAAATTTCCAGAAGGGAAGCAAGTATTCACCATCAACCACATTTTCTTATACAATCAGTGTAGGCAAGCTGGTACAACAACAGTACAGTAACTCATGTAGACAAAACAGGCTTATTAACATAGAGAATATTCTGAAAGCCAAGTCCTAGATGCCAGCCAAAGGCCAATTCTGCAAGCAGACCCATCTAAAGATAGTAACCCCCAAAATGCTACGTTATCTCTCTCTCTCTCTCTCTACACACACACACACACAATTTTATTTTCACCAAAATAATCTTATTATTGTGGGATATCAAGAAGAAGTGAGAATATGGTAAACCAGAAAAAGTCATTATGTTGGAAAAAGTAAATAACATAAGATACAGGGAAGCACAACATCTGGGAATGTGGTATTTGCCTTGGTGCCATAGCTGCTGGGATTTGAGTCAGATGTAATTTATAATAATTTGGTAAGGAATCCAGTTTCACCCAAAGATAGAACTTGCTTGATCTGATTGGAAAGTGAGGCTGAGAATAGGATGAGGTTTACAAAAACATAAAACTTTCTTCCGGATTGTTCTTCAGCATGACCTGAAGCCCAGGGGACATATTGGAGGTGAGTTAAGGAATGAATTCAGTGGAGGGGGGTTACCACTCTGGTAGCACCTCAATCCCAGAAAAGAAATCTTTGGGATGAACATGCCATGCTCCCTCTGGGAGGCTAGATGGGTGCCTTTGGGGACATGAATCTTTCTACATCAAGCGGTGTTGCCCTCTTGAGCTTATTTTGATTAGTGCTTATTAAACTGCTTGTCTTAAATTCTATGTCCCACCCTCTTTACCCATGAAAACTTCTTGTCATATAATAAACAATGACCTCCCCAACATTCTGGCGGTAAAAAGTACTTCCCATGAGGCTGTTTTTCTTTTTCCAGAATGTTCCTCAGTGCAAGCCAATGGGGTATGAAGGAGAATGAGGATGTGTGTAAATTAATAATTCAATCCAGGTGGGCAATGTTCTACTGGTCTATCTTAATCCAAGGACAGGTTTTAGAGTATGTGGTGGAACTGACTACTGGAATCCTTCAGGCAACATTGTATAACTGTTGCTTTTCTTAATTTGTTTTTTGATAGCCAAGTAAAGCCTTTCCACTAGGTTCAAGATTAGGCTTCCTGAAAAGTACTTGAAGAGTAGGTATCAGATATGTTCTTGTTAATAGGTGAGAGGCACTGGCTTTGAATTTATATTATTATGTGAAAATGAAGGCAGTCGAGAAAGACAGTTGTCTAGTCAGGGTCACCCCTCCTTAGTGAGAGGATGTGAAGTTACATTAAAGGTAAAGTTACAGTAAAGGCAGTTAGTTAAGAATGGATAAAGGGACTAATTGAAATTTGTCTTTGATGAAAATAGTAGATATTTAGTTTATGGGCTGTCACCTGTAGTTTGATTATGCTGCTAAATTTTTTTAGGTCAAGTTATCAAATGTAAATTTTCTAATTTTACCTTCATGAGAGATATGGATTTTGTTATCTGTATCTTTTGGAATTGTGTTAAAAATCAAACAAACAATTCCTATAAAGCTTCTCACCCCTGATGCCAAATGTTGGCTGAGGTAACCTTATTTATTGAATGCTAACTTTATTAAATGAATATAATTTCTATCAGTGCCATAATTATTATTGTGCTAATTGTGAGTTATTGATATGCTTAGTGCCTAAGGAGCAGAAAGCCATGTAAAGATATTTAAAAGCTTTCAGGTCTTCTACTAATACAACACTAATCATAGCCCTGAAATATTTTGATATTACATTCCAGATATGGAGAGAGTCTCCATACATCTATTTAGCATGTTGCCATTTCAAATATTACTTTCATCTTTTTAATGGAGACAAAGATGACTCATCAGATTCATTTAGTTTCATTAAACTACTTCGTGCTTCTTGAGATCAACTGTGGCAAAAGTGGAGGAAAACAATTTTCAAAGACAAAGAGTTGATGTTAGCAGTGAGCAGCAACATCAAGACCATGTCTATATTGGCACAAAGTGAAGTAAGGATCTGGTAATCAAAGGATTAATTTCTTCTGAGTAAATAGCCGTTTCTGATGATAATGTTGATGATGATGGTAGTGGTGGTGGTTGTGGTGAAGATACTAACCAAAACTACCACTTTTTGAGTACTTATCAGGTGTCAAGCAATGTTCTCAGCATCATTCTTGCATTAATTCATTTAGTTATCAAATAACTCTAAGAAGTAAGTCTTATTTTTACCCTCATTTTTACAGACAAGTAGATTGAAGAACAGACGGGTTAAGTAAATTGTTCAAAGTCACACACTAGTAGTGGTAGAGGCAGGATTCATCCCTAGGCAGTTTAGTCCTGATACTGTACTCTAAATCGCTATTTTTTAAATGTGCAAAAGTGACAATGTTATGTAATCTAATGTTCTAAATGATAATCTAATGTTATAAACTCTCTAACCATCTCTAACCACCTCACATGATTGTCTTCAGAGACAAAAAGGATTGGTGAATGGGAAGCACTTTTAAAACTCGGAATATAATAAATAAAACAAGGATGAATTATTTAACCAAAACCTTTTATTAAAAAAGTTTTTAACATTTTTAAAACCATGGTGAGCTTGCTTGACTTTACACACAGGTGTTTAAATCCAGGGCTAAAGATATTACTGTTTACTTTCTCTGGGAAGCCTAATGCATGAGTCAAAAAGAGGAGAGCCTATAGGGAATGTTTAAAGGTGTTGGATAGGCTGTTTTGCTTCAAAATCCTTCATAACACATCTCTTCTGGTTCTGGGAACTCCTCCATTTGAGGCAGAATGGTACAGAGAAGAACAGTGCACACAAGATCAGGGCTGGTGTGGCTGGTACAGCAGGCCAGTGAGGTGCAGAGGGCAGAGGATGGGCCTGGCTTCAGTTTCTGGTACTTTTAAGGCCCTTTCCACATTTAACAATCCTTTGGGTGATGGTCATGCCTGTTAAAATGCACAGCCTCATAGGATCGACCTAATCAGTAATACCTAGTGAGAATTAATTAATTAGATTATTCTCAGGTAAACATACTAGGGAAGGGCTTGCATTAGGGTTAATGGTAGTTGGAGGTGGGTAGAGGGAAAAGCGAATGGCTACAGGAGGAAGTCCTGTGGAGCTGGTAGCATCAAGAGAGTGCTCTAGATCCTTGAGAGGGTCCTACAGATTCTCAACAAGTGGCCCGTAGTGGAAAATAACGAGAACGGAGTGAGATGAGGAAGGCACAATCGGAGCTTTTCGTTTCATGTCATTGCTTGTGTCTGTTTTTTATCATAGTTCCACTTCCCCTACTGCCCCTTTGTACCCTGCAGCCTTTCCCTTACCTCAGGAAAGATCTAAGGATTCCTTGACATGCCCACTCCCCACTTCCATTAATTAATTTCATCATCCTCTGCACATACTAATGTTGAACTCTATTCCCTATCACCTGTTTTTTGATTTGACTTTCAAAACACACAAGCTATGGGAAGGAACTGAAAGGTGGAAAGAAAAGTAAATCTGAGATTACTGATTTTTTAAACCTAATTGTTTACTTCTTCCTGTAGTGTGAAAAACTGCCTTCTATGACTCTCTGCAGATAAAGTTCAGGAGTTGAAGCCTTATGTTTTGCATAGGAAATCATAAACTCACAGTTTTAGAGCTAAGTTTGACTGTAGTTCAGATCTTTTTCTTAAAGGGACAATTTAATGCATCCCCAAATATTTGAGACTTTCACAAGATATGGCAGGTCTTCTGATTCCCAGTACCATGAAATTTCCATTCCACTACATCAAAACACTGAGTACCCACCTGTGTGTGTACCAACCCCCCCAGTATATCCACATACACATGCACACTCTTATTGGTTCTAAGACCAGTTCCTGTGCCTGAGCGGTCAGTGATGGAAACAGCTTTGCTACTATTTTCCCTTACACTGTTATTAGGCCTATGATTTGCACTTGGTATAGAGAGGTGGTTACCATGTTGAGTACATCTAGTTTGTCTACATATCTAAGTACTGGACTAAAGTGATTTATTACTATTTTCATGATGTCAAGATTCCTAAGTGGCACCAGATGAAATTTCAAACTGGGACATGGTTACCCTGGTTATATTCCACTTTATGTTTTGAGACTGCAAAGAGAGATGGATTTGTGTTTGTGTTTTGTAAGCATTAGAGTTAAAATCTCCTTAAGGACAGGGATTTTGTCTGTCTTGTTCACCAGTGTGCCAGCACCCAGAACACTGTTAATAACTGTTGACTGAAAAACATTAGCCTTATCATATGTACTGATCTTTGCAGTAGAGTCAAGCCCTGGAAATATTGTGCCCTTTTTCTGGTCTTGTCAATTCATTTCCCTCACCCCAACCCCCAATTTATTTTCTACTATAACATTACTGAAATTGACCAGATATAATTCAGTGAATATTATTTCCATTGATTATTTAGCAAAATCTATATAAAAGCTGTTTTTAAATACCCAGTAAGTTCTGGGTGGAAAACAAAATTAATATTGGCACTTAATGCTTTAAATAATATCTGGACTTGAATGTATAGTGTACATTATCTCTGCTAATGTCTCAGCATATGCCAATTTTGTGAATTTGCTTGGCAGATCAGTATATGTTTTTTCCCAGAAAGCTCTACTTCCATTTTATAGTTTGGCTAATCAAAGAACAAAAAGATTTTTCTTTTATTTTTGACTTTTTAAGCTTTAAAAATGAAGGTGGACATAGGAAGTCAGACTTACCCATATCCCTTTATGAGGATAGTGAAAAAAGTTATCAATCAGCTAAACATGAGTTTAATAACAGAAATTACGGAAAATATTGCTGTCCTGAACAGTGGAAACTGACAAAATAATTGTGTTTACTTGGAGATAAAAGGAAACCTACTTCCAGTTGTTCTTTTAGAAATAAAATAACCAGTGATTCTGTAATATTTACCAGATTTGAGCAAATATTCCCTAATATATGTCCTCTTGTTTTGAACTAATTTAGACCTGAAGTGAGCATACTTCTGCTCTCAGTCTGATTTTATTTTAAAGGTTAGAAATATCCTGAAATTTTGAAGCAATGATTAATGTATATCTTGTCATATATTGGACATCCAATTATTCAATAAGATTTCAACATATTACAAGTCTGAATACAAATGTCATAATTTTAATTTTGGTTCATCAGTATTGTATATTTATTGAAGGAAAGGCAAATTGACTTTTTGCTTTTGTCTTTTTATCTTTTAAAAATAGTTTTGTGAGATTTAATTTATATGCCATATAATTCACCCTTTTTAAATTTATTTTTATTATTATACTTTAAGTTTTAGGGTACATGTGCACATTGTGCAGGTTAGTTACATATGTATACATGTGCAATGCTGGTGCGCTGCACCCACTATCTCGTCATCTAGCATTAGATATATCTCCCAATGCTATCCCTCCCCCATCCTCCCACCCCACAACAGTCCCCAGAGTGTGATATTCCCCTTCCTGTGTCCATGTGATCTCATTGTTCAATTCCCACCTATGAGTGAGAATATGCGGTGTTTGGTTTTTTGTTCTTGCGATAGTTTACTGAGAATGATGATTTCCAATTTCATCCATGTCCCTACAAAGGACATGAACTCATCATTTTTATGGCTGCATAGTATTCCATGGTGTATATGTGCCACGTTTTCTTAATCCAGTCTATCCTTGTTGGATATTTGGGTTGCTTCCAAGTCTTTGCTATCGTGAATAATGCCGCAATAAACATACATGTGCATGTGTCTTTATAGCAGCATGATTTATAGTCCTTTGGGTATATACCCAATAATGGGACGGCTGGGTCAAATGGTATTTCCAGTTCTAGATCACCGAGGAATCGCCACACTGACTTCCACAATGGTTGAACTAGTTTACAGTCCCACCAACAGTGTCAAAGTGTTCCTATTTCTCCACATCCTCTCCAGCACCTGTTGTTTCCTGACTTTTTAATGACTGCCACTCTAACTGGTGTGAGATGGTATCTCATTGTGGTTTTGATTTGCATTTCTCTGATGGCCAGTGATGATGAGCATTTTTTCATATGTTTTTTGGCTGCATAAATGTCTTCTTTTGAGAAGTGTCTGTTCATGTCCTTTGCCCACTTTTTGATGGGGTTATTTGTTTCTTTCTTGTAAATTTGTTTGAGTTCATTGTAGATTCTGGATATTAGCCTTTTGTCAGATGAGTAGGTTGTGAAAATTTTCTCCCATTTTGTAGGTTGCCTGTTCACTCTGATGGTAGTTTCTTTTACTGTGCAGAAGCTCTTTAGTTTAATTAGATCCCATTTGTCAATTTTGGCTTTTGTTGCCATTGCCTTTGGTGTTTTAGACATGAAGTCCTTGCCCATGCCTATGTCCTGAATGGTAATGCCTAGGTTTTCTTCTAGGATTTTTATGGTTTTAGGTCTAACATTTAAGTCTTTACTCCATCTTGAATTAATTTTTGTATAAGGTGTAAGGAAGGGATCCAGTTTCAGCTTTCTACATATGGCTAGCCAGTTTTCCCAGCACCATTTATTAAATAGGGAATCCTTTCCCCAATGCTTGTTTTTGTCAGGTTTGTCAAAGATCAGATAGCTGTAGATATGTGGCGTTATTTCTGAGGGCTCTGTTCTGTTCCATTGATCTATATCTCTGTTTTGGTACCAGTACCATGCTGTTTTGGTTACTGTAGCCTTGTAGTATAGTTTGAAGTCAGGTAGTGTGATGCCTCCAGCTTTGTTCTTTTGGCTTAGGATGGACTTGGCGATGTGGGCTCTTTTTTGGTTCCATATGAACTTGAAAGTAGTTTTTTCCAATTCTGTGAAGAAAGTCATTGGTAGCTTGATGGGGATGGCATTGAATCTGTAAATTACCTTGGGCAGCATGGCCATTTTTATGATATTGATTCCTCCTACCCATGAGCATGGAATGTTCTTCCATTTGTTTGTATCCTCTTTTATTTCATTGAGCAGTGGTTTGTAGTTCTCCTTGAAGAGGTCCTTCACATCCCTTGTAAGTTGGATTCCTAGGTATTTTATTCTCTTTGAAGCAATTGTGAATGGAGTTCACTCATGATTTGGCTCTCTGTTTGTCTGTTGTTGGTGTATAAGAATGCTTGTGATTTTTGTACATTGATTTTGTATCCTGAGACTTTGCTGAAGTTGCTTATCAGCTTAAGGAGATTTTGGGCTGAGACAATGGGGTTTTCTAGATATACAATCATGTCGTCTGCAAACAGGGACGATTTGACTTCCTCTTTTCCTAATTGAATACCCTTTCTTTCCTTCTCCTGCCTAATTGCCCTGGCCAGAACTTCCAACACTATGTTGAATAGGAGTGGTGAGAGAGGGCATCCCTGTCTTGTGCCAGTTTTCATAGGGAATGCTTCCAGTTTTTGCCCATTCAGTATGATATTGGCTGTGGGTTTGTCATAGATAGCTCTTATTATTTTGAAATACATCCCATCAATGCCTAATTTATTGAGAGTTTTTAGCATGAAGGGTTGTTGAATTTTGTCAAAGGCCTTTTCTGCATCTATTGAGATAATCATGTGGTTTTTGTCTTTGGCTCTGTTTATATGCTGGATTACATTTATTGATTTGTGTATATTGAACCAGCCTTGCATCCCAGGGATGAAGCCCACTTGATCATGGTGGATAAGCTTTTTGATGTGCTGCTGGATTCGTTTTGTCAGTATTTTATTGAGGATTTTTGCATCAATGTTCATCAAGGATATTGGTCTAAAATTCTCTTTTTTTGTTGTGTCTCTGCCTGGCTTTGGTATCAGAATGATGCTGGCTTCATAAAATGAGTTAGGGAGGATTCCCTCTTTTTCTATTGATTGGAATAGTTTCAGAAGGAATGGTACCAGTTCCTCCTTGTACCTCTGGTAGAATTCGGCTGTGAATCCATCTGGTCCTGGACTCTTTTTGGTTGGTAAGCTATTGATTATTGCCACAATTTCAGAACCTGTTATTGGTCTATTCAGAGATTCAACTTCTTCCTGGTTTAGTCTTGGGAGAGTGTATGTGTCAAGGAATTTATCCATTTCTTCTAGATTTTCTAGTTTATTTGCGTAGAGGTGTTTGTAGTATTCTCTGATGGTAGTTTGTATTTCTGTGGGATCAGTGGTGATATCCCCTTTATCAATTTTTATTGCATCTATTTGATTCTTCTCTCTTTTTTTCTTTATTAGTCTTGCTAGCGGTCTATCAATTTTGTTGATCCTTTCAAAAAACCAGCTCCTGGATTCATTAATTTTTTGAAGGGTTTTTTGTGTCTCTATTCCCTTCAGTTCTGCTCTGATTTTAGTTATTTCTTGCCTTCTGCTAGCTTTTGAATGTGTTTGCTCTTGCTTTTCTAGTGCTTTTAATTGTGATGTTAGGGTGTCAATTTTGGATCTTTCCTGCTTTCTCTTGTGGGCATTTAGTGCTATAAATTTCCCTCTACATACTGCTTTGAATGCGTCCCAGAGATTCTGGTATGTTGTGTCTTTGTTCTCGTTGGTTTCAAAGAACATCTTTATTTCTGCCTGCATTTCGTTATGTACCCAGTAGTCATTCAGGAGCAGGTTGTTCAGTTTCCATGTAGTTGAGCGGTTTTGAGTGAGATTCTTAATCCTGAGTTCTAGTTTGATTGCACTGTGGTCTGAGAGATAGTTTGTTATAATTTCTGTTCTTTTACATTTGCTGAGGAGAGCTTTCCTTCCAAGTATGTGGTCAATTTTGGAATAGGTGTGGTGTGGTGCTGAAAAAAATGTATATTCTGTTGATTTGGGGTGGAGAGTTCTGTAGATGTCTATTAGGTCCGCTTGGTGCAGAGCTGAGTTCAATTCCTGGGTATCCTTGTTGACTTTCTGTCTTGTTGATCTGTCTAACGTTGATAGTGGGGTGTTAAAGTCTCCCATTATTAATGTGTGGGAGTCTAAGTCTCTTTGTAGGTCACTCAGGACTTGCTTTATGAATCTTGGTGCTCCTGTATTGGGTGCATATATATTTAGGATAGTTAGCTCTTCTTGTTGAATTGATCCCTTTACCTTTAAGTAATGGCCTTCTTTGTCTCTTTTGATCTTTGTTGGTTTAAAGTCTGTTTTATCAGAGACTAGGATTGCAACCCCTGCCTTTTTTGTTTTCCATTTGCTTGGTAGATCTTCCTCCATCCTTTTATTTTGAGCCTATGTGTGTCTCTGCATGTGAGATGGGTTTCCTGAATACAGCACATTGATGGGTCTTGACTCTTTACCCAATTTGCCAGTCTGTATCTTTTAATTGGAGCATTTAGTCCATTTACATTTAAAGTTAATATTGTTATGTGTGAATTTGATCCTGTCATTATGATGTTAGCTGATTATTTTGCTCGTTAGTTGATGCAGTTTCTTCCTAGTCTCGATGGTCTTTACATTTTGGCATGAATTTACAGCGGCTGGTACTGGTTGTTCCTTTCCATATTTAGCACTTCCTTCAGGAGCTCTTTTAGGGCAGGCCTGGTGGTGACAAAATCTCTCAGCATTTGCTTGTCTGTAAAGTATTTTATTTCTCCTTCACTTATGAAGCTTAGTTTGGCTGGATATGAAATTCTGGGTTGAAAATTCTTTTCTTTAAGAATGTTGAATATTGGCCCCCACTCTCTTCTGGTTTGTAGGGTTTCTGCCGAGAGATCCGCTGTTAGTCTGATGGGCTTCCCTTTGAGGGTAACCCGACCTTTCTCTCTGGCTGCCCTTAACATTTTTTCCTTCATTTCAACTTTGGTGAATCTGACAATTATTTGTCTTGGAGTTGCTCTTCTCGAGGAGAATCTTTGTGGCGTTCTCTGTATTTCCTGAATCTGTACGTTGGCCTGCCTTGCTAGATTGGGGAAGTTCTCCTGGATAATATCCTGCAGAGTGTTTTCCAACTTGGTTCCATTCTCCCCGTCACTTTCAGGTACACCAATCAGACGTAGATTTGGTCTTTTCACATAGTCCCATATTTCTTGGAGGCTTTGCTCATTTCTTTTTATTCTTTTTTCTCTAGACTTCCCTTCTTGCTTCATTTCATTCATTTCATCTTCCATTGCTTATACCCTTTCTTCCAGTTGATTGCATCGGCTCCTGAGGCTTCTGCATTCTTCACGTAGTTCTCAAGCCTTGGTTTTCAGCTCCATCAGCTCCTTTAAGCATTTCTCTGTATTGGTTATTCTAGTTATACATTCTTCTAAATTTTTTTCAAAGTTTTCAACTTCTTTGCCTTTGGTTTGAATGTCCTCCCGTAGCTCAGAGTAATTTGATCGTCTGAAGCCTTCTTCTCTCAGCTCGTCAAAGTTATTCTCCATCCAGCTTTGTTCCGTTGCTGGTGAGGAACTGCATTCCTTTGGAGGAGGAGAGGCACTCTGCTTTTTAGAGTTTCCAGTTTTTCTGTTCTGTTTTTTCCCCATCTTTGTGGTTTTATCTACTTTTAGTCTTTGATGATGGTGATGTACAGATGGGTTTTTGGTGTGGATGTCCTTTCTGTTTGTTAGTTTTCCTTCTGACAGACAGGACCCTCAGCTGCAGGTCTCTTGGAATACCCTGCCGTGTGAGGTGTCGGTGTGCCCCTGCTGGGGGGTGCCTCCCAGTTAGGCTGCTCGGGGGTCAGGGGTTAGGGACCCACTTGAGGAAGCAGTCTGCCCCTTCTCAGATCTCCAGCTGCATGCTGGGAGAACCACTGCTCTCTTCAAAGCTGTCAGGGACATTTAAGTCTGCAGAATTTACTGCTGTCTTTTTGTTTGTCTGTTCCCTGCCCCCAGAGGTGGAGCCTACAGAGGCAGGGAGGTCTCCTTGAGCTGTGGTGGGCTCCACCCAGTTCGAGCTTCCCTGCTGCTTTGTTTACCGAATCAAGCCTGGGCAATGGCGGGCGCCCCTCCCCCAGCCTCACTGCCGCCTTGCAGTTTGATCTCAGACTGCTGTGCTAGCAATTAGCTAGACTCCGTGGGCGTAGGACCCTCCGAGCCGGGTGCGGGATATAATCACGTGGTGTGCCGTTTTTTAAGCCCGTTGGAAAAGCGCAGTATTTGGGTGGGAGTGACCCGATTTTCCAGGCGCTGTCCATCACCCCTTTCTTTGACTCGGAAAGGGAACTCCCTGACCCCTTGCACTTCCCAAGTGAGGCAATGGCTCGCCCTGCTTCGGCTCGTACACGGTGCGTACACCCACTGACCTGCGCCCACTGTCTGGCACTCCCTAGTGAGATGAACCTGGTAGCTCAGATGGAAATGCAGAAATCACCCGTCTTCTGCGTTGCTCACGCTGGGAGATGTCGACTGGAGCTGTTCCTATTTGGCCATCTTGGCTCCTCCCCAATTCACCCTTTTAAAGTGTATGATTTAATGGCTTTTAGTATATTCTCAGAGTTGCACATTCATCATCACAATTTTAGAAGATTCTCATTACTCCATAAGGAACTTCATGCCCCCACACCTCTTAACTGTCATCTCCTTTAGGTCAAATCTCCCTGACCCTAGGCAACTGCTATCTATTTTCTGTCTCTATAGACTTGCCTGTTCTGAACATTTCATATAAATGGGATCATACAATATGGTCATTTGCAACTGGCCACTTTCCTTTAGCATAATGTGTCCAAGGTTCATCCATGTGATAGCATGTATCAGTACTTCATTTCATTTTATTGCCCAATAATATTCCATGGCATGAATATACCACATTTTTTTTTTACCTATCCATCAGTTGATGGACATTTGAGTTTTTTACACTTTTTGGTTATTATAAATAATGCTGTTATGAATATTTATGCACATTTTTTTCGTGTATGCTTCCATTTCTCTTGGGTTTAAGTACCCAGGAATGGACTATACCTAGAAATGGAATGGCATGGTAACTGAATATTTAACCATTTAAGGAACTTACAGATTGTTTTCCAAAGTGGCTCTACCATTTTACATTCTCACCAGCAATGTATGAGGGTTTCAATTTCTCCATATTCTCATCAACACTTGTTAGTTTCTGTCTTTTTTTAATTATGGCCATTCTAATGGGGATAAACTGCTATCTTGTCATGGTTTTTGTTTGCATTTCCCTGATGGCTAATGATGTTGAACAGTTTTCAAGTGCATATTGGCCATTTTAATATCTTATTTGGAGAAATGTCTAAAATATTATAATTTTAACTCTATATTCATGATGCATCCCCATCAACTTCCATTTTAGGAAATAAGTTTGAGCTGGTGACTTGAGAATTAAGGAAAAATCCAGTTACAAAAAGCTACATGTTATGTAATTTCATTGATATAAAATGTTTGGAATAGCAAATCCATGGAGACAGAGATTATTGGTTACTTAGGGCTTTGGAAGGGGAGGAATGGAGAATTACCACTAATGGTTGAAAGGTTTCCTTTTGGAGTGATGAAAATGTTCTAAAATTAAATCGTGGTAATGGTTATACAACTCTGTAGATATACTAAAAATGATTTAATTGCATACTTTAAATAGGTGAATTGTATTATGTATAAATTATATCTCAATACAGCTGTTTCAAAAAGAGTAAAAAGAAACAAAAACAAAAACAAGAAGTAGGCAGCTAGTTCTTTTGGGTACCTATCTGTTGAACTCACAATATTATACTTTCTTCTTGATAGTTTGCATAGCTCCTAAGCGATGCTTAGTTAGAATAGAGAACAAATAATATGACATGCACAATTTGTTAACCTCTTTATTCCAAAACCAGTTGTCATTTAGTTCTATAACAGAGTATTTATCTTTTCTTTCTATTTCAGAGTAATAATTCAGATAAAGTTAACATTTCCAATAAAAATTTGGGTTTTTCATTTTCGATGTATTCTATTTTAAGCTAATAATAATGAAAACTTCAAAGTATAGTAAATTAATGCCTTTCTCATTTGGCACTTTTTCAAATAACTTTTACTGAGAGGCTGCCATATGACAAACATTGTGCTAGACAATTTTACATGTTGCTTTATTAACTCCACTTTATAGTTGAAAAGACTGAGGTTTCTGTGTTTATTTCATTTAATAGCATAATTAGAATAGCATACTTTTGACTGTGCTATGATAGGCAGAGCAATTCTGCATTAATATCATTTCCCTTGGAATATCTTCAGAATATAATAGTTATAGGCATTCTGGTTCAAAGGAGAGTAGAAGATAAGAAGGGAAAAAAGTCACTGGTTCTAAGCAATTGTGAAATTCAGCCAAGCATGTTTCCATAAGTAATGCTTAGATTCCTTTATTAGAAAAATAATCTGGGCCAGGCGCAGTGGTTCATGCCCATAATGCCAGCACTTTCAGAGGCTGAGGTGGGTGGATTACCTGAGGTCAGGAGTTCGAGACCAGCCTGACCAACATGGTGAAACCCTGTCTGTACTAAAAATACAAAAAAATTTAGCTGGGTGTGGTGGCAGGTGCCTGTAATCCCAGCTACTTGGGAGCTACTTGGGAGGCTGAGGCAAGAGAATTGCTTGAACCTGTGAGGCGGAGGTCGTGGTGAGGTGAGCTGAGATTGTGCCACTGCAGTCCAGCCTGGGTAACAGAGCGAGACTCTGTCTAAAAAAAGAAAAAGAAAAAAGAAAAATAATCTGCCTTCTTGTTAAAGTATTTGATAAAAGAAAATCCACATGGATTCTGAAAGTGACTAAATAGCCAAATTATATATATATATATATATATATATATATATATTTGTTTTTTTTTTTTTTGAGAATGGGAAAAAAATTGGAAGTCAATTCTTAGTTTGAAAATTATCCAGAAAACTTGACCTGGAATTTTTTTTTAGTTAAAAGGTTTTCTCATCAAGGTAGATTATTTTAATCCACATTTGAAATAAATGAGAATTTTTAACTAGAGTCTAATTCTTTAGCCTTGTCTATCCAGTGAAATTATATTCCAAAAATTAAGAAAAATTTCTGCCAAAAGATGCCAAGAGAACTCATTGCTTTCAGAACTGCATTAAAACAAGAGAGTTCTTCAGGCAGAAGGGAAGTGATACCAGGTAAAATTTAGACCCTTCTTATCTTTACCAATCTTTTATCACTTCTGGCACTCTTCATTCTTTTGACTAAAAGAACTAAAAAACATCTTTAAAAGATACTTCATTGCTTAAGGCCAAAATAATTAGAATTGATTGTGGGGTTTATAACATGTGTAGAAGTAAAATGCATGACAATAATAGTATAAAGGATAGGAGAGGGAAATGGAGGTGTGCTGTTGTAAACTTTTTTGTAGCTTGTGTAATGACATATCACTTGAAGTTAGCATGAGATACGTTAAAGATGTATGTTGTAAACCCTGAGCAATCACTAAAAAGGTAAAACAAAGAGGTATGGCAAATAAGACAATAGTGAAGATAAAATGGGATACAAAAATACTTAATCCAAAACTAGCCAGGAAAAGAGGAACAAGGTGCAAAGAACAGATGGAGCATTGAGCACTATTAGAAAGATGATAGATTTTCAACCATACCATATTAATAATTATATGTTGATAAATACATAAATAGGCAATTATATTACACATAAAATGCAAATTGTTAGACTAAATAAAAAGCAAGACCCATCTTTGTCCTGTTTATAAGAGATCCACTTTGAATATAAAGTCGCAGGTGAGTTAAAGTAAAAGAATGGAAAACACAATATTAAGCAAACACTAGTCAAAAGTAGCCAGAAGATGCTATATTAGTGTCAAACTGGACTTTAGAACAAAGAATATTACCAGGAATAAAGACATTACATATTAATAATAGGATCAATCTACTATGAGGATATAAACAGTTCTAAATGTTTATACAACTAACATCTCAGCTTCAAAATACTTGAGGAAAAACTGACACAACTGAATCCTTTTCTTTGTTAGAAACTTTTAAGCTCTTCAATAGCAATTCTATTAACTATTGGAATTTTTAAGAATCTAAATCCCATGGATGAGATTTTTAGATGTTTGCTTTTGTTCTAGAGAACTGCTAAACATAATTGCAGTTAGTTTAGGTAGAGACTCCCTTCTATAGGAGCCACACATACTAGTATAGTCTAAAGGCTGATAAGAAACCATGCAAAATTTGCAGTAATGTATACGCTGTAATTTCACAAATCTATATACAGCACTGCTACATTAATATTTGTTGAATGACTGAATGGATAGATATATTTCTGCAGTCAAATTATAATATCATGAGGTTTTAGTGTTATTAACTCACCAGTTTAAAAAGCATGTGGACCAAAGTAGTGGGATTTATAGAAACTGTTATTTTTCTGAAATTGATAAAATCTTCCTATTGCAATATTTCCATGACCTTATTAATTAACCAAGTCTTGCAAACTTGTTTTAGCAAAGGAAGTAGAACTGAATCAAGATACAGAGAAAGCAAACTGGTTGAAGAAATAAAAGGTTGAATTAAAAAATATCTTCTTCTGATTGCTACCACAATTTACAAACTATTTTGGAGATTCAAAATATCACAATCTATGACAATTATCTTCATATTCACAGCTTGGACATGTTCACTACCTACATCTCATGTAACAGACAGTCAGCCGAATCAATGTGTTGCTAAGGAAACACATCTAGCACAAACATAAAAGACATAACAGGTTCAAAGGGCTCCAGGGAATTATTATAAAGCCATATAACCTGCCAAATAATTGGTGGAAAATTAATTTCAAGCAAGACTAAACATTTCAACTGACTGCTGACAGGCTTTTAAAGAGTATATGCATAGACAAGGAAAGAGGTGAGGACTTTTAAAGATCCAAGTGGCTAATTAATGGAGACTGAAGCCAAATGCAAGCATTGGGAGAATAGCAGAAAAATTTGGTTTCTGGTTTCACAAAAGAGGATTTACCTTAATCAAATTTATTAGTAAGAAGGATGAAGGTTCAGGGAACAGGCTCCTTGAAGCAGTTAAAAAATGGACCAATATTCTAAGTGATGCAATTTGATGTGTTTCTTGGTCCAAGTAAAATATAACTAGGGTGTTAAAGGAAGTAGAGACAGAAATAGGAGACCTTTTTATGAATAGTTTTACAAGTGCACTTAGTTCTGGAGAGACCCCCTAGGATTAGCCAATGTGATGGAATTATTTTTAAAAGGTCTGGGAATGTACCAACTGACTTGCATGCCAGTTGACATCACTCATAAGAAAAGTGCTAAAAGGTGTTTTGAGGGTCAAATGAAGAAACACTTGGAAGCTTACTTGCTTGATGAAGGAATGCCAACTGAGTTCTTCAGATGGGAGAGAAATGCTTCATTAATTTCTCAAAATGTCAGAAAGGTATTATTTCTGTGGAAGAAAAGAGGTGTTGTAACATATCCTTAGCATTTCTATAGTGGGCAATTTACTGAAATGCTCCACTGGGGTTAAAATGATCTCCTCTCTTAAAAGTGGCATAATGAGAAAATTGGTAGATTGAATTGAAACTTGCTAAATTGTAAGAAACAGAAGTTATTTGGCAATTGAATCATTGCTAGTTCAGAAAATCACCCTCCAGAGGACTTAATTTTGGCAGCCATGAGGATAGCTTCCTCTCTTTAGACAAAATCTATGTAAAATCCCCCCTTAGGCACTGTGTGCATAAAAAGTCATATAGTACGTGAGGTGTGACAAAATTATTTTTTAATAAAACTTATTTTGAAATAAAACTTAAAAACTTACACACTAAGGAAAAGTTAGTTCCATCAAAGTCATCAACTTGGCAGGCTTCATACTCATTTCAGGGACACCCCCTTTGGACAACTCATTCTTGGAATTTCTCTTGTGGAATTGTCCCACAAGACCATGCAAACTTTGAAAATTGTATTTCACAGTAAAAATTTTTCATGCTTTGAGCAAAAATATTGTATTTGGGAAAGGTCCAAAGAAATCAGAGGCTCATCTGGTAAAGAAAGTGAGTGATTAAACCGTTATTAATTTTTTTTAAAAATGAGGTGTAATTATTAAGTAAAGAAAGTGATATTCTTTTGTGGCTTGTAACCTGATTTTCAAAGTAACTCCTAAAACATTTTAAACATGTTTTGATCAGTCAGTTATGCTTGTAATGGTACTAAAGATTTTCAAGGTGACTGCTTTGAAGGACAGTTTTGGAATTGGTAGCTGGTATGCTGATTAGAAAGCCAGTCTCATGGTGTTTTAACTTAGAGAGAAGTAGAAATATATTGATGTCTAGTAAAAATTCCTTGGTGATTTTAAGAAATGAGAGCAATATATTTTAACGTTTTTATAGAAAAGGGAAAAGCCAAATTTCTGTTGTGGTTTGCTGTGGTGAGAAGAGCATGGTACCTACCGGAAGTCCAGAAGTGAAGCTATGTGAATTTGGGTAAGTCACTTTGACATCTTTTAGTATCTGCTTTTGTCTTAAAAATTGGATTATTTTTACTTTTGGACAATGACCGAAATATTATTTTCCCATTTGAAAAACATATGCACACATACCCGTTAAAGGGTGATTGTGAAGTTCAAATGTGATACTGTATGAAAATTCATTTTGAGAATGCTAATACACAGTATATATAATGTATTGTAATTTCAGAGAAAATATTTTATTGAGCAAAAATTAGAAGCATATAATGATATCAGACTTTGTTCTGCATCCTGACTTCCTTCCAACATTAGGCTATTGCTTTCATTTTTGCATAAACAGAGGCATGGACTTTGTCACAGCTTTTTCATACATAAAAGAAAGAGAGATGATACTTGCCTTTGAGTTATCACATGAAAATACAATGGAGTATTAGTAGAAACACTTGGAAATAAAGGCCTTTTATAAGTGTAAATTTACATTGCTAAGTGAAATGACTTGGCAAGTTCTTGGCACACAGTCAGTTTACAATACATTCTATTTATTATCGATATTCTTAGGCTTCATGGACAATGGTTTGTCATTGAATGTCATACTTTTGAATTTACATATCCAGAACTCAGATTTGAGCAGATTTTCTAGTAAAAGTACTGATATTTTATTTTTTTAATGCCTTAATTGTAGTCCAAGAGATCCTAGAGATAGGAAAAATAAAGTTCCCTTTAGCAGTAGAAAAATTCACCACGTCGTGGAAAATTTGACTTGAATAACAAGAATTACTTTGGACACAAAAGATTGAGAACAAAAGACCTTAGTTTAGCTTCAGCTTCAGATTTCTAAATTACATATTAAAATTGGGCATATAATAATAGAAACATCATGCAAAATGCTTGGAACTTGAGATATTTTGCATTTGGCATGAAAAAAATCATTGAGACCTCTGAAATAATGAAATTTTGTCATTACTCTCTCTTTTCTACTAGTGGTCCAGGCTGATATGTGTTGTAAATGATCCCTTTATGCCCAGGAAAAGATATTGAATAGTCTTGATGTAGTGAGGAAAACAGCAATAATACATCTTCTTAGACAAGAAGTCATCCCTTTCTCCAGTGTTCTCCACTGTGCATCCAATAATTCTCTGAGCTTGATTTTGCCATGTGAAAATTCAAGCTCTGACATACAGTGAGAAAGAAAGTGAGAGAATGTTTGGGACACAGGGTGATACCTCAGTACAGCTATTATACTTTTGTTTAACAAACTCTGAAATCTATCTTGGGTTCAGCACATCAAGGAGCTAGATATACTATATCACATGTTAGGAGTTCTTCCTCTACCTCATGAAATGTTTCAAAAATGAGTCCACGTTTTCTGAATCTAGTGGTAAAGAATGGGAATGATTGTTTTATGGGCTGAGAGCTCACACCTCATTTCACAGACGTTTCATGAAGTGCCCAACTAGTTATCATAAGACCCAAACTCTACTTCTTGCTCCAGGTAGAGATATTGCGAATGGACATGTATAAGAGAAATAGCTTTATCTAGGTATAGAATTTGGGGAGGGAGGAGATATTTACTATATGCAACAAAATTAGGGAAATTTTTATTAGGTGGAATTCAATCCATCAAGATACCAATGTGAAACAATAAACAGCGGTCTTTGAATTTGGGATTAATGAAGTGATTTACTTAATATGCCTAAATCTTAAAAAAGACTAATACCTATGTTAGTTTCATTATAAATTAATTTAAACACACAATTTAAAAAAAATAGACACTTCTTCATGGACTAATGATATTGCTAGGTACTGGAGATAAGACTAGAGGGGCCAAGAAGGAGGCTTTTCTGATCAGTTGGGACTCTCATTTTTTGTGTTATCACTGTTCTTCCTTTTTTTTTTTCCTGGCAATCCCATAGAAATCTTGGAATTGTCTCTTTTCAGTTTCAGGTCTTTATTCTAATTTTTTAATGCACTTGATCAAATTATAGTCTTTATCAATTAATTTATACAATCCCTTTGCTTCACCCTTATATACTCTGCAGAAATCCTGACTGCTCAACCTGATAAATCATTTTAGTGTGTTTACTTGACCCAGTAGCTCTCTGAACAATTTTTTATCTATGTATCTATGTCAACATATTTTCTGCTGTCTACTTTCTCTGGTTCACTATGTGAAGGTAGGGTTTATAATTCATTTTCTTTAGCGGGAAAGTGATTTGCGTTTGAGATCCATGCAGAAAACAGATGCTCAATAAATAAAAAAGACTGCTTTGACTACAGGTAACAGAAAACTAAGGATGTCTTAAACCATTAGGATGTTCAAGCTGATGAATAGGAGGCCCAGAAGTAGGCTGTATGGGAATACTTAACTAGCTTGGTGATGCCAGCAAAGAATCCAGACATCTTCAGCCTCTGTCAGGATGTTGGCCTTGTCCTTTGGCTCAAGTGCAGTCACAGAGGACTACTGCAGCTCCTGACATTAGTCCCAATGTGATGGCATCTAGAGAAAAAAGAAAGAGCAGGGGTTAAATGGGATCACTCAATGTGTATATCTCTTTTTTTTAAGGCTGGAATATTTTCCAGAAGCAATCAGATATTTTCTACATAGTAATTTCCAGAATCATGTCTCATGGCCCCCTGAGCTACAAAAATGGCTGGAAAAAAATTTCTATTATTCCTAGACTCCCTGAACTAAGAGCAGGTTTAGGCTATTGAATGGGTGACTAAGGATTCATATCAATTACAGGCCAGGTGCAGTGGATGACGCCTGGAATCCTAGCACTTTGTGAAGCCAAGGTGGGCGAATCACTTGAGGCCAGGATTTTGAGACCAGCATGGCAAAAACCCATCTCTCAAAGAAATAAAAAAGTTAAAAAAAAATTTATGTCAATTACAATAATTGTGTTTTAATTTCCTGTTATACATAAATGTCCCCCTTCCCACCACAGCAGGACACTTCTAATATCTTTTAATATCACAAGAGCTACATATACCCTTGACTCTGTTCTCTATTCATTTCTAAACTGTGTCATAAAGAACAATAACAGTTCTTAATTGCACAGTTATGTGGATAAACATAAATTTTCATATACTAGAAATGGGTGTTTTGCTGTATCTCACATATACATAATGTGTGCTGGATAAATAGTTTAAAAAATTAAGAGCAGAAACTGATCCAACACTAGAATTTCTCCGAATATCACTGGATAAATGTTCATTGCTACAATTAAAGCAAAAATTAAAGTCTACACTTGATTAATGTAGAAACAAAAATGTTCTATTAATAAAAATAGCTATTGCAGTAATATATGTAAAATATATATAAAATAATATTAATATATATAAAAGTAATAATATAATCAATAATGAATTAATTCAGGAACTGTTCAAGGAAATGAGGACATAGGAATGAACAAAACAGGTAAGATTTCATAGACCTTGTATTCTGTAGGTGAAACAGACAATAAACAGATAAGTAAATACACAGTATGTCAGGTGATGTTAGGTGCTTGTGAAGAAAAATAGCAGAGAATGCTGTTTTGGGTGGGTGGGTGTGTGAGGACTGTTGCTATTTTATACAAGGTGATCATAAAAGCACTCATAGGTGAGATTCCTTACAGATAAATATTCTGAAGGAAGTGAGGGAACATGGGAACAAAGGGAAATGACAAAGACAGAAGTCAAGAGACAACTTGGCCTTTTTAACACACAGGAATACATAGTAACTTCAAAAACTTTGCTGAATGGAGTGTTGCGTAAATGAATGAACATATATAAATAATACTTAGGTATGCTTGCCTATTGGTGTGTTGTTAAACACCAATTCTTCATTATAAGGGCACTGGTGAAATGAATTTTTTTTTAAAGGTTTTTTTTAGATTCAAGGGATTTGTATGTAGGTTTATTACTTGGATAAATTGCATGATGCTGAGGTTTGGGCTTCTAAAAGATCCTGTTGCCTGAGTAATTAATATAGTACCTGATAGGTGGTTTTCCAACCCATTTCCCTGCTCCCTTTTCCCTCCTCTTTAGGAATCTTCAGTGTTTATTTTTCCTATCTTTGTATCCATGTGTACCCAGTGTTTAGCTCCCACTTACAAGTGAGAACATGTAATATTTGGTTTTCTGCTTTCAGCATGAATTCACTTAGGATAATCGTTTCCAGCTACATCCATGTTGCTGCAAAGAACATGATTGTGTTTTTTTATGGCTGCATAGTATTCCATGGCATATATGTACCACAGTTTGAAGCGGAATTTTTAAGGGAAAGTCTGTCCTCATTCAATCTAGGTCATTTTCTTTGCCTGTACACCCAATTCTTTGTTACCTACTGGTTTTCTTATTGTAACAGTTACTATGTTGAGTACTTACTATGTGTTGGATAGAGTGTAAAATGGTTAAGACAGAAATCTTACTTAATAATTTTCTCAGTCTTACAGGGTGAGATACATCAAGATTAACTTTTCCAATTTCAAAGCCAATGAGTGGCTAAAACAGAATTAGAACTTTGTTCTTAAATGATACCACATTTCAAACTAATTCACTAAAGCTCAGAATGAACTTATAATTTTCTTGTACTTTGTATCACATGCAAATTGAAAAAGGTATCTCCATGTCTGTAGCTGTTAAATATTTAGAACTTAGGTAAACATTAATTTCTCTAGGTACATGATTTTAAAATTATATTCCTTGGAGCACTATTGCAAAAGGTATTAATACTTTTTGTGTGAAAAAGTAGTTCCATGGTCAAATAATTTTTTAAGAACACCAGATTATAGAAAGGTAAACAGGCTACTTGAATATAGGGCTTCCCAAAGCCTTTACAATGCTAGTGATATGAATGCTCCATGAAATGAATGTCTCCAAATTATTGGATTATGGAAGGGCTGTTTATGAAAGACCTCTAAGTGTCTGAATGAACTAGTTTATGTGGTACACAGTTCTTGAAATTATACTTTGGTTATGTCAGTTTCTATGAGATACTATTCAAGTCCATTCAATGCAGGAGGTTTACTATGTGATATGGTTTGGCTGTGTCCCCACCCAAATCTCATCTTGAATTGTAGCTCCCATAATTCTCATGTGTCCTGAGAGGGACTCACTGGGTGATAGTTGAATCATGGGGGTGGGATTTTCCTGTGCTGTTCTTGTGATAGTGGTTGGTTTTATAAAGGGCAGTTCCCTGCACATGCTCTCTTGCCTGCTGCCATGTAAGACATGCCTTTCCTTCTCCTTTGCCTTCTGCCATGACTGTGAGGCCTCCCCAGCCATGTGGAATGTGAATCCTTTAAACCTCTTTTTCTGTGTGAATTACCCAGTCTCAAGTATTTCTTCATAGCAGTATGAAAATGGACTAATAGAGTAAATTGGTACCAGAATAATGGGGTGCTGCTCTAAAGATGCCCCAAAATATGGAAGCCACTTTGGAACTGGGTAACAGGCAGAGGTTGAAAGAGTTTAGAGGGCTCAGAAGAACATATAAAAATGTGGGAAAGTTTGGAACTTCCTAGAGACCTATTGAATTGCTTTGACCAAAATGCTGATGTGATATGGACAATAAAGTCCAGGCCAAGGTGGTCTCAGATGGAGATGAGTAACTTGTTGGGAAATGGAGTAAAGGTCACTCTTGCTATGCAAAGAGACTGGAGGCATTTTGTCTCTTCCCTAGAGATCTGTGGCACTTTGAAATTGAGAGAGATTATTTAGGGTATCTGGCAGAAGAAATTTCTAAATAGCATAGTATTCAAGAGGAGGCAGAGCATAAAAGTTTGAATTTTTTTTTTTTTTTTGAGACAGAGTTTTGCTCTTGTTGCCTAGGCTGGAGTGCAATGGCACGATCTCAGCTCACTGCAAAACTTTGCAGCCTGATGATGCATTAAAACAGGAAAACCCATTTTCTGGAGAGAAATTCAAGCCAACTGCTGAAATTTGTATAAGTAACAAGGAGCCAAATGTTAATCACTAAAACAATGGGGAAAATGTCTCCAGGGCATGTCAGAGATCTTCACAGCAGCCGTCACAGACCTGGAGGCCTAGGAGGAAAAAATGGTTATGTGGGCTGGGCTCAGGGCCCCCCTACTGTGTGCAGCTTAGGGACTTGGTGCCCTGCATCCCAGCTGCTTCAGCCATGGCTAAAAGGGGCTAAGGTACAGCTTGGGCTGTGGCCTCAGAGGGTGAAAGCCCCAAGTCTTGGCAGCTTTGTTGTGTTGTTGAATCTGAGGACACATAGAAGTTAAGAATTGAGGTTTGAGAACTTCCACCTAGATTTCAGAGGATGCAGGGAAATGCCTGATGTCCAGGCAGAAGTTTGTTGCAGGGGCAGGGCCCTCATAGAGAAACTCTGCTAGGGCAGTGTGGAAGGGAAATGTGGGGTTGAAGCCTCCACACAGAGTCCTTACTTGGGCACTGCCTAGAGGAGCTGTGAGAAGAAGGCCACTGTCCTCCAGACCCCAGAATGGTAGATCCACTGACGGTTTGCACTGTGGGCCAGGAAAAGCTCAGACACTCAATGCTAGGCTGTGAAAGCAGCTGGGAGGGGGTCTGTACTCTGCAAAGCCATAGAGGTAGAGGTGCCCAAGGCCATTGGAGCCCACTTCTTGCATCAGTGTGACCTGGATGTGAGACATGGAGCCAAAGGAGATTATATTGGAGCTTTAAGTTTTGACTGCCTCACTGGATTTCAGACTTGCATGGGGCCTGTAGCTCCCTCATTTTGGCTGATTTCTCCCATTTGGAATAGGTGTATTTTTCCAATGCCTGTAATCCAATTGTATGAAGGAAGTAACTAACTTGCTTTTGATTTTACAGGCTATTAGGTGGAAGGGACTTGCCTTGTCTCAGATAAGACTTTGAACTATGGACTTCTGAGTTAATGTGGGAATGAATTAAGACTTTGGGGGACTGTTGAGAAGGCATGCTTGGTTTTGAAAGGTGAGGACATGAGATTTGGGAGGGGCCAGGGGCATAATGATATGGTTTGGCTGTGTCCCTACCCAAATCTCATCTTGAATTGTGGCTCCCATAGTCCCCTTGTGTCGTAGGTGAGTTCTGGTGGAAGGTAATTGAATCATGGAGTGAGTTTTCGCCATGCTGTTCTTGTGATAGTGAATATGTCTCACGAGATCTGACAGTTTTATAAAGGGCAGTTCCCTTGCTCATGCTCTTTTGCCTGCCACCATGTAAAATGTGCCTTTGCTCCTCCTTCACCTTCTGCCATGATTGTGAGGGCTCCCCAGCCATGTGAAAGTGTGAGTCCACTAATCCTCTTTTTCTGTATAAATTACCCAGTCTCAGGTATTTCTTCCTAGTAGTATAAAAATGGAAAAATACGCTATGCTTCAGTCAGAATGCATTCTAGCTATTGCTTATATAAAAAAACTTTCTTGCCCTTCCTTAATTTGGAAGAGCTCCTATATATAACTTGAATTTAGATGGTAAAATAATTACATCAAAGATGAGTATCATCTAGAAGCTTTCCCCCCTTAAGCACTGATTTGTAAGTTACATTTAGAAATACCCATTTCTTTAATTCTTTCCTACCCATTTTCAGTTGTTTGGAATAAAGAGGGGATAAAGATCTGTCCACTTTATCCTTTTTTATAGGTTGCTGTTTAACTGTTTCTTGCCTATTTGTGTGCAGTTTAGGTCTTCTCCACCTGATACAATAGTCTTTAGCCAGCTTCAAGTAGGGCTATTTTAATCCCACATGTAACATGTCACAATTTACTCTGAGAACAAATGCTGTCATTTTATATTTGGCTTGTAAATGAGACTTCTGTTCATTAGTGGTACCTAGTTGGGGCTTTGAGGAGTAGCTAATTTTGATGTAATTTATCAATGACAGAAAGGAATACACGGGTGAAATTTCCAAAATTCAGCTACATCCTGACCTTGGGTTTCTATTTTCTGGAGGTACCAATTATCTTGGGAACTTTTAGTTTCAAGAACATCTTTTCATCCTGCAGAGTTTCTTCAACCACAAGGTCAGCAGCAGAACATAAGATGTTGCCTTGAATCATTTCTCCATTTATTTTCATTCTGTTACATATTGTCTAGAAGTTAAAAGAGTTCCCTGGAATTAATACCATTTGTTGGAACAAGCAGGGGAAACTCCTACTTTTTTTCCCCAGGCCCTTCTTTAGGAAATATGACAGCTTCTATCACCCCTGGTTTTTCTGGCAGTACTGTGCCATGGTTGTCCAGTGATCCCCCATTGTGAAGAGAGCTCAGTGACACCTGGGCACAGAATCCTGGGATCCCAGAGAGATTTTCACCAATTCATCTGTTTTCCCCTGCTCATATCTCCTGGGAGTGAAACCCATGAAGTTTACTCACAGGAAATTTCTGTTTATTTTCCTCAAAAAATATTTGCCAGAGCTGACAGTGTGTGTTCTTCCATAGAGTTTAAGAGTAATTCACATTAAGGTGACAAAATCTAGATGCCACAGAGTCATAAGGTCACCGTAGGCTGACACCTTTCTAGAAATAGCAGCTGTTAGCAGGACCCAGCACAGGTTCCAAGCAGGAGTCCCTTTGGGAAGCCACTTCAGCCAGCATAGATGTGGACTTGGACTGTGGCAGCTGGTCCTGGGGATAAATGCTCTTTTGGGTAGCAGCTTTCAGCATGTCAGCTAATAGCCAAGTCCTCTCAGTGGCCATGGATCAAAGTGCCGACCAATTCTTTCACAAAAGTTCCTTCAAGAGCTCTGATAATTATATTGGCAAAACAAGTCTTTGCTAAATACTACACTCCTAGTCTCCAACTCAGTTCCTTTTCATTCATAAAATGGTAGAACTTTTGAGTTAGAAAAACCATGTCTGAGCTCAACCTCTTATTTTATACTTCTGAAATATTGGCCTCAGAGAGGTGCTCTGATTGTCTAATTCTGCATAAAAAAAATCAGGGTTACACCAAGATTGGAAGAAGTTTATACCATCCCCTGACCAAGTCCAAGGCTATTCTTACAAGTTATATTGGTCTCAAAATGTTCTAAATGTGAGCCCTGCCACATCAAGTGAGTTTCTTGGCTCAAAGCAAAGGAAGCTGACTCCAACTTAAGCCAATGGAAAAGGTATACACTAGAGATATAATGGGATGCCCAGAGAATTAAAGGAAGCTTGGAAAAATCAACCCTAGCAGAGACAAAACCTGGAAAGCTGCAAGCACTCCAACCCCAGAAAATTGGGATACAAATTTCTAGGTTCTGCTTCCTGCCCCTGTGAGCATCCTCTCTGTTGGCTGTACAGGCATGACACCAACATCTGCTTCTGGGGAGGCCTCAGGAAGCTTACAATCATGATGGAAGTCGAAGGGGGAGCAGGTGTGTCACATGGTGAGAGCAGTAGCAAGGGAGGTACCAGGCTCTTGAAACAATCAGATCTCACAGGAACTGATAGAGTGGGGACTCGCTTATTATTATTGACAGCTCTACCAGAACCACATGAAATAAGGGAGAATCAGTTTGCCCAGAAAAGGGATGGGGTGGGGTTCTTTAGCCTGATGCCTGATGCTCAAAGGAGAGGAAAAAATGCTGTACTTAGCTCAATAATCCTGAAGAAACCAAAGAAATGCTACAGACATGTAAATAAAACTGTAACACTGGATTTCTATTCACTAGAAAAAAATGAATAATTCTATTAATCTATAACTATTAAAAGTAAACCAGAGGGATGTTTTGGCCTTTGTTATTGAATTGTTGAGTAATCACCATTATTGTTTTACTAAAATACTATATACAGTGCCATAAGATAATGTCTTTTAATGTTGAATTCTTTATCTTAGTAAGATTTAGAAAAATCTAATGAAAGAGTCCTTTATAAAAATAAAATAAAGGAGGAAACTGGAGGGTCCTACTTAGAAAATACTCAACTATAGGGACAATAGTGACCAAATATATTAGATCGATATAAAATTAGGCTGTAACTTTTCACCTTTCTAATCTCTGTTTTCTGAGACAGTATGTAATATTAGAGGAAAAGCTTTCTCTCTGCTAAAAAGAATCTAAGAACCAATGGGGGAAGAATATTATCATTTAAGTAAAATGTTCAACTTAGTCTAAAATTCCTTTAAATACTTTATAAGGTTGTGTCAAATAGAATGTATTCATTTGGGAATTGAAGCATTTTGAAATATTCAGAAGAAATCCTCTTGGTCAGATCGAACAGTTGAACATTTATTCACTTTTTGAACACAATTAATTATCTGTGGGGGCATTCATTACACAGGAGACTTACAAAATAAAGCATGGCAACAAAATGCACATATACTGGTTTCTTCTTTTTTATAAAGATAAAATTCACATGACATAAAAGTCACCATTTTAACCATTTTAAAGTGTACATTTCATGGCTTTCTTATGTTCAGAATGTTATGCAATCATTACCACTAATTCCAGAATAGTTCTATCACCACCCCCGCCAAAGAAACTCTATACCCAATTCTCCCATCCTCTATTTCCTGGCAACCACAAATCAACATTCTGTCTCTATACATGTGCCTACTTTGAAGATTTCATATAAATATGGTAACGGGATAATAAAAATATCATATAATAGGCAGCCCTTTGGTCTGGACTTTTTCAATTAGCAAAATATTTTTAAGGTTTATTCATGTTGTAGCATGTATCAATATTTCATTCTTTTTATGGCTGAATAATATTTCATTTTATGTATCACATTTTGTTTTCTCATTCATCAGTTGATGACATTTGGGTTATTGCCACTGTATTAGTCTGTTTTCACACTGCTATAAAGAACTACTTGAAAATGGATAATTTATAAAGAGAAGAGGTTTAATTTACTCACAGTTCCACATGGCTGGAGGCCTCAGGGAACTTATCATGGTGGAAGGCAAAGGGGAAACAAGGCCCATCTTACATGGTGGCAGGAGAGAGCAAGAGCGAAGGCAGCCACAGACTTTTAAACCATCACATCTCATGAGAACTCACTCGTTACCACAAGATCAGCATGGGGGATCTGTCCCCATAATCCAATTACCTCCCACCGTCCCTCTCCCTCGACGCATGGGGATTACAATTTGAGATGAGGTTTGGGTGGAGACACAGAGCCAAACCATATCAGCCACTTTTTACTATTATGAGAAATGTTGCTACAAACATTAGTGCATGAGTGGTTGTGTAAACATATGTTTTCAGTTCTCTTGGGTATATACTTAGGAGTGGAATTGCTGGATCATATGGGAACCTTGTTTTTAACTTTTGGAGGAACTGCTAAATTCCACAGTGGCTGCACTATTTTAAATTCCCATTAGCAATGTATGAGGGTTCCAATTTCTTCATGATCTCACCAACATTTATTTTTCATTTTTAAATCTTGTAATCATTATAGTTATTCTGGAGGATATGAAGTAGTATGCTATTGTGGTTTCAATTTGCATTTTCCCTAATAACAATAATGTTGGATATACATTAATTTTCAACCTATATCATTATATTAGAAGAACAGCAACAAATAATTGCACAAAAACTCAAGCAGTATGTATAAATTAACCATCATGTCAATGTGTGGCAATTTCTAATCTGTCAAATTCATGTGCGTATTTTCTATAGACCTTCAATCACACAGATGTATAGGAACGTGTGAAAATAGTCTAATAGGAAATTCAGTTGACCATGAGACAGAACCTTCTTGAGACTTTTTTGATGAGAAGAAATTGATCTTTCAAAGATTGTTATTATATCTGAATATTAAAGTGTCCTAGGTATAAAAAGTAAAATGGACAGTTGCCTTCAATAACTTCAACCTAAAAATCATGAACCATTTTTATCTTCTGTAGCATCCCATTTCTCCCTCTTTTCTTGAGATCCTCAAGCATAGAGTGTCCCTGGCTTTTCTAGCTTTTTCCTTTCTGAACTTACTCTCTTAAAAATATCCTATTGCTACTAGCTACATGCAAGTGTGAATGTAATTCAGTGTGTTACAACTGCAACAAGAACAAGGAAGTCAAGGTTAACGAAATAGTTTAGTCTGCTGCTTGAACTGAGTGGACTCCATCTCTCATACTTGTATTCTTTGTGTTATTTTTATGGCTTTTCTCTCGTTCCTTTATTCCTGACTGGTCATCGTCTGTCACCTGACTTTTTTTTTCTGTTCTGAGTGTAACTCCAATTTCACATGTGGACTCTGAAGCCATATTCTAAAAATCTGTTGAAAGGGTGTTTAAATAATAGTAGGCAGATGCTGAGTTGTTTCCTCTATAAGATAACTTCAGGGCGTTAGGAGATAGATTATGTGATGGCTGTTTTGTCTGTTTAGTTATTTTTCCCTTTCTGTTACTTGATTACTTTTGCATTATGTGATATCTGGTATTTGATGGCAAATATTCAATGACCTCAGTTTTTTGAAACATCCAAATTGTGTGAACTTTTGACGCTTAACACTTTTATGAAGCAGTCAATTTAGATTCCAAAACAGCAGAGTTTAACTATGCAAACTTTCAGACAAGCCTAAGTTGGTCTAATGTCCCAGCAAAGCATTTACTGTGCTGCAACATGGCTGATCTTAACATCTACTCTGTGTTTCATGGGCCTGGTGGTGTTAACTGTTTCTTTGAGCAGATGTTTGTCGACAGTTAATGTACTATACTTTGTTGCTACCTGTTCTTTTCAGAAGCAATTATAGACCTTGGATTGCACTCTTAAATTAACAGCACGCTTGCCAGATCTAATAGAAGGGCTGTCCTCATCTTTTAACCACCTGCCCCGAAGAGATGCATCTGAGTTGTCAGAAATGCTACCTCTGGGCTTTAGAGTAATGTGCTTCTTATCTCTGCACTTATAACTACCATATTGAAATAGAGTACAACACCTTTTATCTTCTCCCACGCAGATGTACACCATTAATTTATATAAGTACAACTGCTCATCTTGGTTATCTTTGCTATGGATAGTGTATGATATCTATAATGTCAGTTTTGAGGAAGTCCATTTGTTTTGAAAGGAAAAAAAAGGTGCTAATAATTGATTTAAAGAAAAATTTTAATTATCATTATTTGTAGTAAAGCTATTTTTTTTATCCTACACTATTGTCAGGCTAATACTGGCTGGTACTTTGTTTCTATCTCTTATTCTCTTATCAAGGAAACTACTTTTACTTTGATAAAAAGAAATGATAATGGCTGATTTGACTAATTCATTCTTTTTTTTATTGAATTCAGATAAAAATTATGATTAGCCTAAATAAATCACATCTGAAAAATTTAGAAAGTGTTATCTCCAAGGAAAATAAGGTAAAATTATTTGACAATACTTTGCTGGTTTTGTTGAGACCTCACTATGAGTAACAGATTGACATGTAAAAATTTTATGTTCCCAAGGGTTGTGCCTCCTCCCAGATTTCTACACATCTGTATCGTTCTGTCTCCAGTTTATTTGATCCCATGCACAGGTGTCAAAGTGTGTGTGGTTACTAAATCATGTTTGATCTTAAAGCATATTTCCAAACATGGTCAAGGATTGATGGACATCTCAAAGATGAAGGGTCTAAACAAGGAGTGAGGATGACTTCAGAAGGCCTGGGAAACAATAAAGTCATGCAAAAATAATGAACTCGAAATGAAGAATAGAAAGAAAGACAAAAGCATTAGATTGAAGAAATATTGTTACCAAGAAGAGAGAATGAAAAAACTAGGGGAATTGAGATGCAAATGTATTATTATACATGTATGGATATAGGTGAGAGATGAGAGAAAAAGTGGTTTTTCTTACCTGAGCTGCCTGTCCGTGGCCTAAACTGGTCCTTGGTCTTATTTCATTGTGAAGGTTTACTTCCTAAGGGATTTTTTTTTTGGTGTGTGATGTTTAGACTCTACAATCTATTTTTTTCTGGTCTTTTTATTTATCTTCTATGTTCATGTAAAATTCATGACTAGGATGTGTTTTCCTCATAAAGGCTCTAAATCACTGGAAATAACATTTCCTTTTATAAGTTAGATATTAATACAAAAATAAGTAATGAGACAAACTGTTTTAAGTCTTAGGAGGATAGTTTTTATAAAATATGAAAGTGTAATATTATAGAGGTAATATAAATAGATGTTTAATATAACCCAGATATCATTTGTGATCTTTGATTTTACTGAAATGGTATCATTTGTAATATTGCCTTCTAAATTTACATCATGGATTATAAGTGCTAGAACTAAGAATATCTATAAGGGTTTATTAATATTTTGGTAATGCAAGACAATATAGTGGTAAAAGCACATACTTTGGTATCAGACATGTTCAGTTCAAAATCTGACTCAGTGCAGTGGCATGACATCTACCAGGAATCAGAGACCTAGATTCAAGCCTTGATACTACCAGTAACATCGGTCAAATTGTTTGAATCTTTCTGAGCCTCAATTTTCTAATAGGGAAATGGGGATAAAAATACTTGCTCTGCTTAATGTTTAGGCTGCTTAGGGAGCTTAATTGGGGTAACCTGTGCAGTGCGGATAGATGTGAGACATTGTTGTGAGCACAATTGTGAACTTGCTTTTTAACACCTGCATAATCCTGGCTCATGTACACTTAGTGGCCCTCAGATATTTTTTACTTATTCATCAATCTGGTATTTTTTTATCCTGAATCTTTTACAGACAGGGATCAAGGAGAAACTGCTATGAGGAAACTCAAAGAGCCATACCCTTAATTTTGGGCCTCTTACATCCTCCCGAGGGGAATTTGAGGATTTCAAACATGATAATTGTATCAGGATGCAATTTCTACTCTGACATATGCTTTAACATTTAATAAAGAAGAAATGGAAAATATTTAGTTTAAAAATTAAAATTCTTGACCAAATTGAATTTTTCAAAATGTAACATTTTTCACCTAAAAACGGGTTTTCCATTTGATTTTGTTTTTGGAGAGAAACTGGTTTTCTTATACAAAGGTGATAGAACTCTTTTTGTGTGGTTTGTCTTTTTAAAAAGTTTTTTGTTTAGTGAGGAAATTCCTCTGGAATGAGACGATGTTACTAGAACAGGCATTTTTAACACGTGAGAAAATTATAGGACTATGTGAAATTACAGTTTTAAGATTTAGAGATGTCTGAAATTACATAATGTATTCATATTATATGTTAAGGACTTGCTAATTAAGGTGGGCCTTTTAAAAATAATTAAGCACTGTGAGTGTTACTTAGCAGTGATTTAGTCATTTAAAAACAACATAAGCAATATATCTAAGTTGTGTGTAAGTTTTATTAGGGATCTTCATAATTACAGTATTGGAGACCAAGGAATTGATATTCTTTTCAGGAATAGCACTAATTGCAATATAATTAATGATATGGTGGCATATAAGCACAAGAAAATTATATAGAATTTCTTATTTGTTGTGGCCAAGATATTAATATTTTGTTTATGAGACTTTGTATCTGAACATATATAGAGAAATATTTTATTCAGTATTTGAAGCAAAAGACTTCTTTCCACATTTCTGTATGAATCAGTGTATATTTCATGTTCTGTTAAAACCAAACACCACTGTGAAAAAGTTTTCACTCTTTAAAAAAGTGTGACTATTTTATTTGTTTGTTAAATTCCTTAATATACTATAGGCAAATTTGGTGCTTGAAACATGACAGATAAGTTTTCTGTTATGGATGTGATTTCCTAATCAATAGTAAACTGAAAAAAATGTAGTAAATGTAGGCAGGTCATAAGGAAAGAAGGTATTACAAGGGATTGTCCTAGTGCCAGGCTGGCAGAGAACCACAGGGCAGTGTAGAGTGTGGTAAAGTGGGATCAAAGGGTTTGAATTCTAGCTGTAGTCCTGCCACTTAATCACTTGTATGTATGATCTCAGGGTGGTCCATCTACCTTGGAGCCTTAGTTTCCCCATCTTTAAAAGGGGTGTAATTATACCTGCTCAATAGAAATTCTGTGATGATGACATCAGATTATGTTTTAAAATAATACAATGTAAGGGACAGGTAGGTAGCAAACAAACACTAGTTTCAACCAATATATTGAAAATAAATTTTTCCACTGAAGTGGGCCATAAGAATTTATATCATCTCCATCTTGATTTACTTAATATTTATAGATAAATAATTAGTCCCAGAAAAAACCAATTGCCTTAGGAATAACTTTATTGAAACAATCATTTCTCTGTCATATCATTCATTAACATGAGGTTGTGGCTCTGGCATTTTCAATAAGGATTTGCTATGTAAAAAGGGTTCATTGGAGTTACTTATTATTAGTGTGCTTATTCTACATTATAACCTATTTACAGTTTCCATAAAAATTACCTGTTTTGGCATTTGAGGTGATCCACGAAAATTTTAAACAAAAAATGAATTTCTATATTAAATTTCTTAAACTAACCATTCTCTGAGAATATAGCTTTAATTGAATTATTTGCTCAGAGGCAAATCAATAATTAATTTCCCCATTCAAAAGCTATGACTTGGATGTTTCCTTTAAATTATGCCAGTTAAAATAGAAAAGCCAATACATTTATATTTACTGACAAGTTGGAAGGTGTTGCTAGGCTTTTTCATGTGTTCTCTGAAGATTAATGCTTTATTTGAAAAGAAATCTCAACTATCCTTCATCAGGGTGCTTAAGTCTTAACATTATATTTCTATTTCATAATACACATCTAGCTCCCAGTGATAATTCTACCATAGTTTGTGGTGATTAGGAAGAATTTTGTCAGACGATGAATAAGCTTGTTATGAGTTGACTAAGATAGAAAGAACATGTTTGAATTTTTGTATTCCATGAACTTAAAGGGCAAGTGAAAAACTGGTTGCTATGTAGTATTTGTTAATGTAAAATGTTGGTAAGTTTTAGCAAATTTTATTAACAGAGGATGTAAATGGGGAAAATGAGATATTTCTAAAACTATGAGTTTTCTAAAGCACAACACTAACAATTATTCTTCTATCTGTTTACTTAATGTCATTTTATTCAAAGCACCTAATCTGATCTCCCCCCATGTAAAATTATACACCCCAATGCTTCTAATTTTCCTTGTCGTGCTGTTTCCTTCTGGAGTGCTAATTACCTTCAAATGCACTATATATTTTAAAATATTTATTTGTTTTATTTTCTTCACTCTTCTCCCATCAACTGTAAACTTCATAAAGTCAGAAGTTTTGTTTGCTTTATTAATGCTTGCAATATCATCTGATAGCCTGCAAATGGTGAATAAATCCTTGTTGAATGAATGCATAAATGCATCAATATCTGCAGAAATAGATAAATAGATTCAATGCACTGCATCAGCTTGTGCACCTGAAAGTGGTTCTAATTGATCATTTGGTTGTTTGTCTGAAGCCTGGACTCATCAGTGGAATGTATCAAATGAAGTTGAAATGACAGAAATGAATTTGTATCTTGTAGAAAGATAAATCTAAAGAATTTAGGGAGACTGGGTATCCTCCAAGTTTATTCCTCAAGAGGATACTGAAAACACTTCCTTCAGGTAGCGTGATGCCTCCAGTTTTGTTCTTTTTGCTTAGAATTGACTTGGCTGTTTATTATTTTATTATTTTGCTTAGGATTGACGTGGCTATTGATTGGCTCTTTATGGTTCCATATGAATTTTAAAGTAGTTTTTTCTAATTCTGTGAATAATGTCAATGGTAGTTTGAACGGGAATAGCATTGAATCTATAAATTACTTTGGTTAGTATGGCCATTTTCACAATATTGATTCTTTCTATCCATGAGGATAGGATGTTTTTCCATTTGTTAGTGTCCTCTCTTATTTCCTTGAGCAGTGGTTTGCAGTTCTCCTTGAAGAGATCCTTCATGTACCTTTTTAGCTGTATTTCTAGTTATTTTACTGTAGGTATTTTATTCTGTTTGTAGCAATTGTGAATGAGAGTTCATTCATGGATTGGCTTTCTGCTTGTCTATTTCTGGTGTACAGGAATGCTTGTGATTTTTGCACATCGATTTTGTATCCTGAGACTTTGCCTAAGTTACTTATCAGCTTAAGGAACTTTTGGGCTGAGATGATGGGGTTTTCTAAATATAGGATCATGTCGTCTGTAAACAGAGACAATTTGACTTCCTCTCTTGCTATTGGAATACCCTTGCTTTCTTTCTCTTGCCTGATTGCCCTGGTCAGAACTTCCAATACTGTGTTGAATAGGAGTGGTGAGAGAGGGCATCCTTGTCTTTTGCTGGTTTTTAAAGGGAATGCTTCCAGCTTTTGCCCATTCAGTATGATATTGGCTGTGGGTTTGTCATAAATAGCTCTTATTATTTTTGAGATATGTTCCATCAATACCTGGTTTACTGAGAGTTTTTAACATGAAGGGATGTTGAATTTTATTGAGACATTTTCTGCATCTACTGAGATAATCATGTTGTTTTTGTCATTGGTTCTGTTTATGCGATGGATTATATTTATAGATTTGTGCATGTTGAACCAGCCCTGCATCCCAGGGATGAAACAGATTTGATTGTGGTGGATAAGCTTTTTGATGTGCTGCTGGATTCAGTTTGCCAGTATTTTATTGAGGATTTTTGCATGGATGTTCATCAGGGTTATTGGCCTGAAGTTTTCTTTGTTTTTTTTTTTTGTTTTGTTTTGTTTTGTCTGTGCCAGGTTTTGGTGTCAGGACGATGCTCGCTTCATAAAGTGAGTTAGGGAGGAGTTCCTCCTTTTTAATTGTTTGGAATAGTTTGAGAAGGAATGGTACCAGTTCCTCTTTTTACCTCTGGTAGAATTTGGCTGTGAATCTGTCTGGTCCTGAGCTTTTTCTTTTTTTTTTTTTTTTTTTTTTTTTTGGTTAGTAGGCTATTTATTCTGCCTCAATTTCAGAACTTGTTATTGGTCTATTCAAGGATTCGACATCTTCCTGGTTTAGTCTTGGGAGGGTGTATGTGTTCAGGAATTTATCAATTTCTTCTAGATTTTCTAGTTTATTTGTGTAGAGGTGTTTATAGTATTGTCTGATGGTAGTTTCTATTTCTGTGGGGTCAGTGGTTATATTCTACAAGGCTACAGTAACCAAAACAGCATGGTACTGGTACCAAAACAGACATATAGAACAATGGAACAGAATAGAGACCTCAGAAATAAGACCACATATCTACAACCATGTGATCTTTGACAAACCTGACCAAAACAAGCAAGGGGGAAAGGATTCACTACTTAATAAATGGTGCTGGGAAGACTGGCTAACCATATGAAGAAAACTGAAACTGGACCCCTTCCTTACACTTTATACAAAAATTAACTCAAGATGGATTAAGGACTTAAACGTAAAACCCAAAACCATAAAAACCCTGGAAGAAAATATAGGCAATATCATTCAGGACATAGGCATGGACAAAGATTTTAGGATGAAATTGCCAAAAGCAATTGCAACAAAAGCTAAAATTGACAAATGAGATCTAATTAAACTAAAGAGCTTCTGCACACCAAAAGAAACTGTCATCAGAGCAAACAGGCAACTTAAAGAATGAGAGAAAATTTTTGCAATCTACCCATCTGACAAAGGTCTAGTATCCAGAATTTACAGGGAACTTAAAAAAATTTAAGTTCCCTTTAAGAAAAAAGCAATCCCATCAAAAAGTGTGCAAAGGATATGAACAGACTCTTCTCAAAAGAAGCCATTTATATGGCCAAAAAACATGAAGTAAAGCTCAATATCACTCATCATTAGAGAAATGCAAATCAAAACCACAATGAGATACCATCTCATGACAGTCAGAATAGATTATTAAAAAGTCAAGAACAACAAATGCTGGTGAGGCTGTGGAGAAATAGGAACACTTTTACACTGTTGGTGGGAATGTAAATTAGTTCAACTATTGTGGAAGACAGTGTGGCAATTACTCAAGGATCTAGAACTAGAAATACCTTTCACCCAGCAATCCCATTATTGGGTATTATAAGGAATATAAATCATTCTATTATAAAGATACATGTACACATATGTTTATTGAAGTACTATTCACAATAGCAAAAACATGGAACCAACCCAAATGCCCATCAGTGATAGACTGAATAAGGAAAATGGGGTGCATATACACCACGGAATACTATGCAGCCATAAAAAGGAATGAGATCACGTCCTTTGCAGGGACATGGATGAAGCTGGAAGCCATCATCCTCAGCAAACTAACACAGGAACAGAAAACCAAACACCACATGTTCTCACTCATGAGTGGGAGCTGAACAATGAGAATACATGGACACAGGGAGGGGAACAACACACACTGGGGCCTGTCGGTGGGTGGGGAGGGAGAGCATCAGGACAAATAGCTAATGCATGCAGGGCTTAATACCTAGGTGATGGGTTGATAGGAGCAGCAAACCACCATTGCACATATTTACCTATGTAACAAATTTGCATGTTGTGCACATATATCCTGGAACTTAGAGTAAAATTTAAAAAATAAAAATAAAAAGGAAACACTTTCTTCATTAGATATTAAGAAATTCATTGAGAAGGGGAGTGCAACATTCTTGAAAAAGACTGCAGTGTTTGCTGTATCTTTGCTGGGATGATACCACCATATACAGTGGCATCCCATATTGACTGACACCACACAGCAACACTTAATTGGTCAAGCTAGGTGATGTGGTTTTCATAATAATCAACTGGATGAGAGTGATGATAATAAAATTTGACATTGAGAAAAACTTTGGAAGTGACTAACTGATCACGAGGATCCTAGAACTGAAACTGATAAAAGCCCATTAAGGTCCCACTTAAAAACTTTCTAGGTTTGGCAGTGACTTGGGTGATGCACCACATTGGAAATTCATGGTCCCTCCCAACTTGCCTGCCTGACCTAATCAAATAATAGACTCAGAGCTCCTTAAATAAAGGGAAAGATTTACATCATTGAGAAGGGCCCCATAGTAATCTCTAGTATGTCTGTCTTCTAGTCTTCCTCTAGTATTTTAGAGAGAGCGTATTACTGGTTATTAAATTTATGCGATCCATAAACAGCAGGATATCAAAACTAGCTTTGTGATGACACTAAATATAAAAGGACTGAATATTTCTCAGAGATAATTATGGTGACTGAATGTGGATATTCACTTTGAGGAAGAGGATGCATGCATTTTCATTTGGAATATAGATAATTTCATTATGTCAAGTTTGAGTATGCTGTCATTGCTATTGCTTTGTTTTGAAGTTATATGTATGAGAAGGCGGTGTTGTGGGGAGAAGTCAAAAGGCAGATTCTTTATTTTATTTTAAAATAGTTGGCTGACTTTTATTTTTATTTATTTTTAATTTTTGTGAGTACATAGTAGGAGTATGTATTAGGTACATGAGCTATTTCAATACAGGCATACAGTGTGTAATAATCACATAAAAGTAAATGGGGTATTAATCATCTCAAGCTTTTATCCCTTATTTGTGTTATGAACAATACAATTACACTCTTTTAGTATTTTACAATGTACAATAGATTATTGTTGACTGTAGTCACCCTGTTGTGCTGTCAAATACCAGATTTTATTCATTCTAGCTACATATATTTCAGTACCCATTAACCATCCTACCTTGCCCACTACCCTAGGACTCTTCCCAGCCTCTGGTAACAATCCTTCTACTCTCTGTCTCCATAAGTTCACTTGTTTTAATTTTCAGTTCTCACACATAAGTGAGAACATGCAAAGTTTGCCTCTCTGTGCCTTGCTTATTTTACTTAAAGACCTCCAGTTCCACCTGTTGTTGCAAATGACAGGATCTCATTCTTTTTATGTTTGAGTAGTACTCCACTGTGTAAATGTGCCACATTTTCTTTATCCATTCGCCTGTTCATGGACACTTAAGTTGCTTTTAAATCTTGGGAATTGTGAATAGTGCTGCAATTAACACAAGAGTGCAGGTATCATTTTGATATACTGTTTTCTCTTCTTTGGGTATATACCCAGCAGTGGGATTGCTGAATTATATAGTAGCTCTATTTTTAGTTTTTCGAAGAACTTTCAAACTGTTCTTCACAGTGGTTGTACCAATTTATATTCCCACAAACAGTGTAAGAGGGTTCTCTTTTCTCCACATCCTTGCCAGGATTTGTTATTACCTGTGTTTTGGATAAAAGTCATTTTTAACTGGGGTGAGATGTCACATTGTAGTTTTGATGTGCGTTTCTCTGATGATCAATGATGCTGAGCACCTTTTCATACAACTTCTTACTATTTGCATGCCTTCTTTGAGAAATGTCTGTTCAAATCTTTTGCCCATTTTAATCAGATTATTAGATTTTTTTCCTAAACAGTTGTTTGAGCTCTTTATATATTCTGGTTATTAAGCCCTGTCGGATGGGTAGTTTGCAAATATTTTCTCCCATTCTGCGGGTTGTCTCTTCACTTAGTTGATTGTATCCTTTGCTGTGAAGAAGGTTTTTAACTTGATGTGATCCCATTTGTCTATTTTTGCTTTGATTGCCTGTCCTTGTGGGGTCTCAAGAAATCTTTGCCAAGTCCAATGCCCTATAGAATTTCCCCAATTTTTTTTTTGGAGAGTTTCATAGGCTAAGGTGTTAGACATGTCTTTAATCCATTTGGATTTGATCTTTGTGTATGACAAGAGATAGGAGTCCAGTTTCATTATTCTGCATATGGATATCCAGTTTTCCCAGCACCATCGGCACCGTTTATTGAAGACACTGACCTTTCCCCAATGTTCTTGGCATCTTTGTTGAAAATGAGTTCACTATAGATGTATGGATTGGCTTCTGGGTTGTCTATTTTATTCCATTGATTTATGTGTTTGTTTTCATGTGAATATCATGCTGTTTTGGTTACTATACCTCTGTGGTATAATTTGAAGTCAGGTAATATATCCCCAGTGTTGTTTATTTCTGCTCAGGAGAGCTTTGGTTATTGTGGGTCTTTTGTAGCTCCATATAAATTTAAGGATTTGTTTTTCTATTTCTGTGAAGAATGTCATTGATATTTTGGTAGAGATTGCATATAATCTGTGGATTGTTTTAGGTAGTGTAGACATTTTAACAATATTGATCCTTCCAATTCATGAACATGGAATGAATATCTTTCCATTTTTTAGTGTGTCTTCAATTTATTTCATCAGTGTTTTATAGTTTTCATTATAGAAATCTTTTATTTCTTTAATTAAATTAATTCATTAATATTTTATTTTATTTGTAGCTATTGTAATTGGGATTACGTTTTTAATTTCTTTTTTGGATTGTTTGCTGTTATCACATAGAAATGCTACTGATTTTTAGATATTGATTTTGTATCCTTCAACTTACTGAGCTTGTTTATTAGTTCTAATAGTTTTTTTTGGTGGAGTCTTTAGGTTTTTCCAAATATAAGATCATATCATCTGCAAATAAGGATAATTTGATTTCTTCCTTTTCAACTTGATTGTCTTTTGTTTCTTTCTCTTGTCTAAATGCTCAAGCTAGGGCTTCCAGTACTATGTAGAATAACAGTGGTGAAAATGGGCATTCTTTTCATGTTCCAGATATTAGAGGAAAGGCTTTCAGTTTTTTTTTTTCCATTCAGTATGATACTGGGCCTGTTAAATATGGCTTCTATTGTGTTGAGGCATGTTTTTTTATACCCACTTTTTTGACGGTTTTTATCACGAAGGCATGTTGAACTTTATCAAATTCTTTTTCAGCATTAATTGAAATGATCATATGGGTTTTGTCCTTCATTCTGTTGATACAATGTATCACATTGATTGACTTGCATATGGTATACCATCCTTGCATCCCTGAGATAAATCCTACTTGATCACAATGAACCATCTTATAAATGTGTTGTTAAATTAGGTTTGCTGGTATTTTGTTGAGGATTTTTGCATCAATGTTTATCAAGAATACTTGCCTGTAGTTGTCTTTTTAAAATTTGTCTTTGTCAGTTTTGCTATCAGGGTAATACTGGCCTCATAGAATGAGTTTGAAAATATTCCCTCCTCTTCTATTTTTTGAAATAATTTGAGTAGTACTGGTATTAATTCTTTTTTAAATGTTCGGTAAAATTCAGCAGTGAAACCCTTGGGTCCCGGGCTTTTCTCTGCTGGGATACTTCTTACTATGACTTCAATCTCATTAGTTGTTATTGATCTCTTCAGGTTTGGGATTTCTTAATGGTTCAGTCTTGGCAGGTTGTATGTGTCTAGGAATTTGTCTATTTCTGCTAAGCTTTCCAGTTCATTGGGATATAGTTGTTCATAGTTGCCACTAATGATCCTTTGAATTTCTGTGGTGTCATTTGTAATGTCTCCTTATTCATCTCTGATTTTATTTAGATATTCTCCCTTTTTTCTTCATTGGTCTAACCAAAGTTTTGTTGACTTTAATTTTGCAAAAAACATTTTTTTTGTTTCATGTTTGTATTGTTTTCTTCATTTCAATATCATTTATTTATTCTGTGATATTTATTATTTCTTTTCTTTTACTAATTTTGGCTTCAGTTTGTTCTTGCTTTTCTGGTTAACATGAATCATTAGGTTATTTGATATTTTTCTACTTTTTTGAAAAACTCCCCCTTAGTACTCCTTCTGCTGTATCCCACAGGTTTCAATATGTTGTGTTCCTATTTTCATTTGTTCCAAGACATTTTTCAACTTCCTTCTGAATTTCTTCATTGACCCACTGGTCATTCAGGAGCATGTTTTTTAATTTCCATGTGTTTGTATAGTTTCCAAAATTCCTCTTGTTATTCATTTCTAGTTTTATTCCATTGTGGAAAGAGAAGATACTTGATGTAATTTCAATTTTTTGGAATGATTTAAGACTTATTTTGTGACCTAACATATGGTCTATCCTTGAGAATGACCCATGTGCTGAGGAGATGAATATGTATTCTGCAGCTGTTGGATGAAATGTTCTGTAAATATCTATTAGGTTCATTTGGTCTAGGTGCAGATTAAGTCCCACATTTCTTTGTGATTTTCTGTCTGGGAGGTCTGTCCAATGCTGAAAGAGGACTGTTGAAGTCTCTAGCTATTATGGTATTTAGGTGTATCTCTCACTTTATCTTTAATAACATTTGCTTTATATATCTGGCTGCTCCAATGTTGGGTGAATAAATACTTAAAATTGTTATATCCTCTTGCTGAATTGATCACTTTATCATTATATAATGACCTTTGTTTTCTTTTTTTGGAGTTTTGCCCTTAAAATCAATTTTGTCTGATATAAGCATATCTACTCCTGTGCTTTTTTGCTTTCCATTGTAGTGGAATCTCTTTTTCTATCCATTTATTTTCAGTCTGTTTGTATTTGTAGGTGAAGCGTGTTTCTTGCAATCAACAGATCACTAAGTCTTTGTTAAAAAATCAATTTAGCCACTTGATCTCTTTATTGGATAATTTAGTTGATTTACGTTCAATGTTATTATTGGTAAGTCAGGACTTTTGTTATTTGTTGTTTCCTGGTTGTTTTGTGGACTTTCTCTTTCTTCTTTCTTTCCTTCCTGTCTTCCTTTTAGTGAAGGTGGTTTTCTCTGGTGTTATGTTTTAATTTCTTGCTTTTTGTGTGTGTGTATCTGTTGTATGTTTTTTATTTGAGATTATCCTGAGGCTTGAAAATAATATCTTATAACCCATTATTTTAAACTGATGACAACTTAACACTGATTGCATAAAGAAACAAGCATACTAACAAAAAGCAAAGCGAAAACTAATAACAATGCCACACTTTAATTTTGTCCCTCTGCCTTTTAACTTTTTGATCTTTCTATTTATATCTGATTGTGCTGTCCCTGGTCTTGAAAAGCTGTTGTAGTTATTATTTTTGATTGACTCATCTTTTAGTCTTTCTGTTTAAGATACAAGTCATTTACACTCCACAGTTACAGTGTTTTTTTATTTTTTTTGTTTAATTACAGTGTTTTTTAAAACACAATATTCTGTATTTTAAATCAGCATATTATTGATGACACTGTATCTTGCTCCTTCAACAACTACTCCTATTGCTTTTGAGTTTGTGTTCTATAACAGTCATTTTTGAGTTTCAGCCCAACTCCTGCCTCTTGTTTATGAATTTTTTCAAATCTTTGAACATACAGTTGATACCATACAATTTAGTCCTGAATTATATACTGCCTCTTTGTTGGGTAATATTATATACATGTGTCTTTTTCTTCCTTGAGATCATATTACTTTAAGACGAGGATGTCATATGTTCCCTTCTGAGTCATGCTCAATAACTGCTGGACTGTTAATCTAATGGAACTTCCATATTCATGGTCTCCTATCTAGTCATTTATACTTCAAACAAGTAGAGATCCAACAACTCAATTACAGCATTAATCAGCTAGACAAGTCCTGATACCCAAATCCTTAAAGTCTGGGAAAAATTAAAATATATTAGCATTTTTGAGGCTGATAATGGGGCTGGCTAAAAGGAGAGTTCAAAGCACCCACTCTTCATTCTATGAAATCAACCAGCAGAGGGAGCAAAAGAGATATTAAAGTTTTTCTGTTTCTGCTTGCGGACCTTCCTTGATGGTTGCTGTCTAAAGCTAGGCTATATTTTAAAAATATATTCCTTTAATCCCAAGGTAGAAATTCTGCCATATAATTACCATGTGTCTGTAAAACCAGTTCTAAAAGATTCTACCTGCAGGATTTCTTTCCCCAATTTTGAGTGGAAACCTTAAAATCTGCTGTTCAAAATCTAGGACTAAAATTCTAGGCTTCTAGGTGGCTTAGGAAGTAAGGCAAAGGGATTTTGAATGAATAAAAAATTTAGCTTTCTAACTGTTGCTTAGGTAAATGATATTAATAAATTTCTGCTATGTTTGGTGTTATCTGAAATCTTTCAAGAGATTTTTTCACACTATAATGGAGTTTTTACTACATTCAGAATCAATGTATATTTTCTATACAATCAGGAATATCACAGAGATGGTCACTCTGAAAATAGTGTTTTAAAAATATATATACATGCAAGTATCTATGTGTACACATTTAACACATATACTATACATAATATGTGTTCATATTTTCATATGAAATGTCTTTTAAAGATTACAGGTCAAAGGAGCTTCTCATTATCCTGGGTATTCGGGCTTAGACAATTTTGTCAAATATAATCATGATGATTGCCAAAGACTCATGTATGATTTACAGCACCCTTTGCAAAGCTTTAAGAATGTCATTTCTTGCATTCTTCAGATGAATTCAGTATAAAGTTTTCTTGGATGTATCATATCTTGTTTCCAAAAGTGTCCCCTAAATTCAATAAAGTTATATTAAAGTATTGCCACAAGGGAAGTAAAGAAGCAAAAAATAATAAAAATATGTGATGATGCAAAGCTAATATGAGTTTAATATGAATCATTTTATTCCTCTGCTAAAGGATATCAAGAAAAAGAAGGATTTATAGCATATTTCATTTTTAAAGAGAAGACAATTTTGTTTCTTTTGTGTTGGGCTTGTATAAATTGTTACACTAATGAAATATAACACAAACTCTGGGAATTTCCAGATATCATAGCATGGCGGGCATTCTCATCACTTGTAATTTCTAATATTAGGTAGAATTATATTAGATTTAGTTGTTTCAATTGATCATTAAAAACATGTCATATGAAGAGTCCTTTGATTGAGACTATTAAAATTATTTTATGAGGAAGTAGATTGGACATATTGTGTGTGTCTGTATGACTGATCAACAATATAGTATTTGCCTTCTCTAGGAAGAAACAATCTATCTGTCATAAAAGTCGTTTCTTCTATTATCTATTTCTACTCTGTAGAAAATTTTTAGCATAATGTGGTTATTCCTTGTGCCAAAGGCATAAATTCACAGAGTAACTGGAACTCTGTGTGGGACACCTTTTCTGTCCTCTGGCTGGGTGGTTGGATTACGCTGTGGAAAGAACAGCATTACAGCTTGGAGAAGAAAACGCTCCACCAAGTGTTTTGTAAGAACATCCAGAAGAGAAACAAATAAACCAATGTTGGCATTCATTTCATGAAAGACACTAAAAAAGTAAAGTTTGAAAACTCAAAGTCTAAAAGCACCTTTTATTTTAAAAGAATTAAACCTTTAGGAAGATTTAACTGTCTGGTGCTTCTTGGTAATACAGTTTAAAGAAGTCCATTGTTTTAGATTTTTTGGTTGTGTGAATATGGATAATGTTTGAGTTTGTTGAAGTGATTCACGGATTGGGAGAAAGTGCTGAAGGGAAGGTAGAGTGGTGTGGTTCAGTGAGCTGGCTTGAATTAGCAGCCCAGACATGTCAGTTGTATAGACCCAACTTTATCATTCAGTAATTGCTTATCCTTGGCCAGGTCAGCAAATTTTTTCTCATCTGCTCTTCTTGTAGGGTCCAATAATCAAATGGAGAAACTGAAAAAGCCTGGCATGTTATAAAAATATGGACTATCTTTATGAAAATTGTTGGTATTAAAAATACTCAAGTAGATGATCATTATGGTAGTTCTGAATGATTTTTAAAATTATACTCTAGAATACACAGCTTGGAAATAATAAATCTTAACTAAGAATAAGCCAAAGTGCCCTGATCTTTGGAAATCAGATGAAAATAATGCAGTATTCTTGAGGACATTCATGGTGATTAGGGAGATGACCTTGACCGGTTATCAAATTCACAACCTCTTACAATGGACCAAACCTAAGCCAATTTGATTAAAAGAGATTTTCCATTGTTTATAAAGACTACCATGGCCAGCCAGCACTTCATTCCAATACAAGCAGTTTCAACATTATGCAATCCTTTCTTATGTAATTCTTGATTCTCAGGCCACACCAGCATGGGGATAAAAATAGAACATTATGATTGCTGCAAACTGGTATTTCTCTGGCCATGCTCCTATTCACCATGTGAGAACTCTGGATTACCCTTACATTTTTATTAAATAATTATAGCATTCTTAAGATGTATGTCATCTACAATCAGAAAATTTAGCCTTTTAACTACCCAGTGGCATCCTATGCTTGATTTTCTCTATCTTTTATCATATGCCAGTGTAATATGTCTCCTGCCTTCTGGTATAAAAAACAGCAGTTTTGCTGCCAATGCCACCCTATGGAGATGATTCTAGAAGGAACAGTGTCTGTTCCCAGGCTGCTAGTGCTGACTGCCAAATGTGTCAACGAAGTCTTAGCATTAGTCACCAGTATCTCCTGCTGTGGGGGATGAGATTAACCCCAGCGCTGTAGTTGTCTTGTGTACTGTATATCTGCCCTGGTCGCCCTTGGTTTTACTTGTTCTTCAGTCAATGCTATTCTGGTATTTGGTCAATACCATTCTGGTATTTGGTCATGAATCTGCAAGCTCTGAAGTAAGGGGAATATGAGTGACTGACATCGTACTGCTCAATAATTTTGTCTTGCCTTTTATTTTGTAGTCCTTGAACCAAACCTGTGTGTCTCAATTCAATTTTGCTGTAGTTTTACCCAGGAGGAGTTTCAATCTCTTCTCTAATACTCCCTAGCAGGCACACCTTATAGCCCTACCAATCACAGGTAGTTCTTTAGGCTTAAACTGATATACTATACCCCAAAATACCCCCTAATAAAATCTATATCATGATAACTTCGAGACTTTTCCTTTAGTTGGGGTCTTAGAGGCCTCTCTCATTTTTATGGAAGTACTTCATATACTAACAGATCATAGACAGCCTTCCCAAATATCACTTCTGCAAAAAGAACCTCAATTTTTTTAAAGTAAGGGTGTTATTTTATAGACTATTTCTTGTCTTTTTGATTGTAGGCTTGAAGTTTTCTTCAACTTATTGAAAAACTGGGATACCTCATTCTAAAATATAACTTCTCTCTTTCACAGCATTCCTTTGTTTATCAAGCCTAAATGATGAGATGAAGCATCATTTATGGGGTCCTAACGTAATCCCCATTCTCAGTATGTCCAGTGTTATTGGAATCACACAAAGAGTGCATGCCTTTTAAATGATGCGTAAGAATGAAGTGTTACAGCAGGCTCCTGCTTTACCCTGGCTTGTAGTTTCCTGAGAGATGCCAGAATTGGCCAAGGGAATTCTTTTTGAAAAGATGGAAAAAGGTTCCATGGAAGACAAACATAGATCACTTTTAAAAAATCATTTTCTTCCATTTCTATTCCCCTCGTCAGTTCATAAATACTAAAGCCCACTTTCAAAAGGTACATATAACATATTTGTGTTGGAATATAATTGGAGGGATTTTGAGAGCCATTTAGACATTTGACAAACGTCATTTTGAAAAAAATTTCATTATTGGCTGAATAAAATCTAAAGCAGACGTCACATTTGATTGTATCTATTAAAGATGATATGTCAATTTATTAGTGCATATCAAAGAGCAAGTTGACATGTTTTTTCAATATATTCATTTCTCTAATTTATCTCAGGCAGTAAACAGTATAGGGTTTTTTGTTTTGTTTTTTTGTTTGTTTGTTTGTTTTTTAACACTGATCCCCATAAAGTATTCTGGGAAAGAAAGTTTCCATGGTGAGTGAGTTTGGCTTTATACCTTGTTTTCAGAGGCCCTGCAGCAAAAAATTTTTGCTTAACTTATTTAACTGACCCATTTCCAAACTAACTTGACCACAATAACTACCCTTTCCCTTTTGTTTCAAACAGGGACACAGAAACACATTTAACTCTTGTGGAACACACTTTGGTAACTGCCCTGGTTTAAACTCTCTAGTACTTTTGACTTAATGAGTAATTTATTTCAATTTTCCCCTCAATAAATATTTCAGGTATTGCACTAGTTTTGTTGAGTCAATCAGGGTTTTTGATATGGCATACATATATAGCTTTATTCTACTCACAATTTTGTATGCATTTTTTGAACATACTTGTTTGCCAAAATAAATGTTTGCATTAGGTTCTCATCATATGGTAAGGCAAATGCAAGAGGATCTAAACATGTATTTTTATTTTATTTTATTTTTTATTTTTAAATTTTTATCTTTTGCCTGGAGCCCACCCTAAGCATGTATTTTTAAAGTAAGGTCTAGGCAGTTTCTTAGGACCAGGGTGGTGCTGAGCCTAGCTGTCTCCTGTTTGGGAAAATACCAAAGGTGCAGGACATTCAGTGAATGGACAGGCAGCTCAGAAATGCAATCAATTCAATAGCTGCAAGAGACCATAGATATCATGTAGTGTTAGCCTTTCATTTTGTGTTAGTAATCAGAGGCCCAGATTACCAATATGACTGGCCTCAGATTAGGCAGCAGTTGTGGTATAGTTGCATTTAAACCTGGCCTTAAAACTCTTAGTCCTCTAAGATTTCTGCTATACTTAGGGCTTCTGCTATTTCTTATGACTCTGGTGGAATAGTCAGACCTTGCCTCAACTTCATCTCTACTATTTTCACCAAGATCACAAAGCCACAGCATTGAAAACATTGACCTTGGTTTTGAAAAGCACAGCTATAGAGCTGACAATGTATACCATGTGGAAAAAATGCCTTAAAATATTAAACTGCATCAATATATTTCTAAGTAAAAAAGTGAGTGTGGTGCCTGTGTGTGTGTGTGTGTGTGTGTGTGTGTGTGTGTGTGTGTGCGTGTGTAGGGTGATGGTGGTGGTGGTGATGGTGTGGGTGGGGAAGGGAAATGCACAATCTACTTGACTTACCTAGGCTAGAAAAAAATTATTGTCTTGGGGTTTCAGGAAAAAAACAAAATAAAAGTAAAACTGTCATCCCATTAAAGTAATTGTTGAATATTTTTTCTTAATTTATTTTTTGAAGAGCTATTAAATAGGCTGTGACATGTGTTGGTGGTAAAAAATGAGCCAGTAGCAATTGTTTCCCCATGTCCTTGTTGACTTGAATAATACCAACTTTGCTTTGCTGTGTACAACCTAACTGAAAATGCAGACCCAATGACTAATGTCTCGGGTGTGTCAAAATGGCATGCAGGCAGTGTTTACAACTCATCTCTCTATTTAGCATTTCTCTCTGTTTCCAGATTAATGTTAGTTTCCTCTTAACTCATCAAGCTAAGTCCTTTCACAGGGGAATACAGATTCTATTGCAATTACCTGGAAGAATCTCTACTCAAGTACTTGTTGGAAGTTCTTTGGGTGGAGTAGGGGTTTTAACAGGGAAATAAGCACTGCAAAATTATGTCCAGCTGTGTACAAATATTTATGGGAACAGCCACAGCAACTAAAATAATCGGTACAAAGAAAAACAATTACCAAACAAACATGACATTGTTTAGATGCAGCAGAATATTCCATGGCATCCCTCTCAATTCTCCATTATGGCTGTATTTATTAAATCTCAAATAATTAGAAAAATTTCTGAAATTAGAAAGTAGTTGTCAAGAACTGGGTAGGCACTAATTATCATCATTTTCTAGAATAAGGACATTAATTAAAGAAAATATAAAGAAAGGGTTGTATTCTAGCCCATGTACCAAAACATGACTTAGAATACTTGGCAATTAAAAATATAAGTAATAATAAAAGGCTACAGTTCAGAAATTTCTGTGTAAGAATTTGTAATTTATTGATCAGTGCAGCATTGACACAAATTAGAAAGAAAGTAGTAAAATATACAAGGGGAATCATATTGATTTTATTTAAAAATATAGGTTGGAGTTCATATAGATTTACATATCTCTTAGGATAAATCTACTTCTGAGAGACTCAGAGCCCAATGTCTAAGAACAGTGGGTTTTAACATAAATACAATACTTCATGTAGCACTCACTCAGGCTCAGCGCAGACCCACCTACGTGTGCCCCTCCCGCCAGCTTCAGGCTTCCCACAACCCTGCCCTGTGACAGCCAGTAGCCTCAGCCACTCCTGAGGGCATGCTGGGCACCCAGTGCATAGGCTTGCCCGTGGAGGTCGCCACGGAAGTCTGGACCACTGAGGCATGTGGCTCATCTGCCGGGAGGTATTCTTTTGATCACAATGGATAGTGACTCTTCTCTTCTGCCTGAGAGTGGTTCAAAATTGAGTCTTCCAACTTCAAAATGACCAGGAAGCTTTCAGAGCCTGTTGAGGAACAGAAGAATCCCCAGGAACAGCTCCAGTCTACAGCTGCCAGTGAGACTGACACAGAAGATGGGTGATTTCTGCATTTCCAACTGAGGTACCTGGTTCATGTCATTGGGACTGGTTGGACAGTGGGTGCAGCCCACAGAGGGCGGGGCATTGCCTCACCTGGGAAGCGCAAGGGGTCAGGGGATTTCCCTTTCCTAGCCAAGGGAAGCTGTGAGTGACTGTACCTGGAGGAGTGGTACACTCCTGCCCAAATACTGTGCTTTTCCCACAGTCTTCGCAACTGCCAGACCAGGAGATCACCTCCCATGCCTGGGTCGGTGGGTCCCATGCCCATGGAGCCTTGCTCACTGCTAGCACAGCAGTCTGAGATCGACGTGGGATGTGGGAGGTTAGTAGGTGAGGGGCGTCTGCCACTGCTAAGGCTTGAGCAGGTGGTTCTGTGGTCACAGTGTAAACAAAGTGGCAGGGAAGCTTGAACTAGGTGGAGCCCACCACAGCTCAGCATGGTCTACTGCCGCACTAGATTCCACCTCTGGGGGCAGGGCACATATCAACAAAAGGCAGCAGACAGCATCTCCAGACTTAAACGTCCCTGCCTAACAGCTCTGAAGAGAGCTGTGGTTCTCCCAGCGTGGTGTTTGGGCTCCGATAAAGGACAGACTGCCTCCTCAAGTGGGTTCCTGACCCCGTGTAACCCAACTGGGAGACACCTCCCAGTAGGGGCCGACAGACTCCTCATACAGGCAGGTGCCCCTCTGGGACAAAGCTTCCAGAGGAAGGATCAGGCAGCAATATTTGCTATTCTGCAGCCTCCACTGGTGATACCTAAGCAAACAGGTTCTGGAGTGGACCTCCAGCAAACTCCAACAGACCTGCAGCTGAGGGACCTGTCTTTTAGAAGGAAAACTGACAAACAGAAAGGAATAGCATCAACATCAACAAAAAGGACATTCACACCACAAAACTCCATCTGTAGGTCACCAACATCAAAGACCAAAGGTAGATAAAACTACAGAGTAGGGAGAAACCAGAGCAGAAATCTGAAAATTCCAAAAACCAGAATGCCTCTTTTCCTCCAAAGGATCACAACTCCTCACCAGCAATGAAACAAAACTGGACAGAGAATGAGTTTGAAAAGTTGTCAGAAGTAGGCTTCAGAAGGTGGTAATAAAAAACTTCTGTGAGCTAAAGGAGCATGTTCTAACCCATCGCAAGGAAGCTAAAAGCCTTGAAAAAAGGTTAGATGAATGGCTAACTAGAATAATCAGTGTAGAGAAGAGCTTAAATGACCTGATGGAGCTGAAAACCACAGTATGAGAACTTTGTGAAGCATACACAAGCTTCAATAGCCAATTTGATCAAGTGGAAGAAAGGATACCAGCGATTGAAGATCAAATTAATGAAATAAAGTGAGAAGACAAGATTAGAGAAAAAAGGGTGAAAAGAAATGAACAAAGCCTCCAAGAAATATGGCACTATGTGAAAAGACCAAATCTACATTTCACTGGTGTACCTGAAAGGGATGGGGAGAATGGAATCAAGTTAGAAAACACTCTTCAGGATATTAACCAGGAGAACGTCCCCAACCTAGCAAGGCAGGCCAATTTTCAAATACAGGAAATACAGAGAATACCACAAAAATACTCCTTGAGAAGAGCAACCCCAAGACACATAAGTGTCAGATTCACCAAGGTTGAAATGAAGGAAAAAATGTTAAGGGCAGCCAGAGAGAAAGGGAAGCCCATCAGATTAACAGAAGATCTCTTGGCAGAAACCCTACAAGCCAGAAAGGGTGGGGCCGATATTCAACATACTTAAAGAAAATAATTTACAACTCAGAATTTTATATCCAGCCAAACTAAGCTTCATAAGTGAAGGAGAAATAAAATCCTTTACAGACAAGCAAATGATGAGAGATTTTGTCACCACCAGGCCTGCCTTATAAGAGCTCCTGAAGGAAGCACTAAACATGAATAGGAACAACCACTACCAGTCACTGCAAAAACATGCTAAATTGTAAAGACCATCTATGTTATGAAGAAACTGCATCAATTAACAGGTGAAATAACCAGCTAGCATCATAATGACAGGATCAAATTTACACATAACAATATTAACTTTAAATGTAAATGGGCTAAATGCCCCAATTAAAAGACACAGACTGGCAAATCGAATAAAGAGTCAAGACCCATCAGTGGGCTGTATTCAGGAGACCCATCTCATGTGCAAAGACACACATAGGCTCAAAATAAAGGGATGGAGGAAGATCTACCAAGCAAATGGAAATTAAAAAAAAGCAGGGGTTGCAATCCTGGTCTCTTATAAAATAGACTTTAAACCAACAAAGATCAAAAGAGACAAAGAAGGCCATTACAAAATGGTAAAAGGATTAATTCAACAAGAAGAGCTAACTACCCTAAATATATATGCTCCCAATACAGGAGCACCCAGATTCATAAAGCAAGTACTTAGAGACCTACAAAGAGACTTAGACTCCCACACAACAATAATGGGAGACTTTAACACACCACTGTCAATATTAGACAGATCAATGAGACAGAAAATTAACAAGGATATCCAGGACTTGAAATCATCATTCTTAGCAAACTATCACAAGGACAGAAAACCAAACACTGCATGTTCTCACTCATAGGTGGGAATTGAACAATGAGATTACTTGGACACAGGGCGGGGAACATCACACACCAGGGCCTGTTGGGGGGTGGGCAGCTGGGGGAGGGATAGCATTAGGAGAAATACCTAATGTAAATGATAAGTTGATGGGTGCAGTAAACCAACATGGCACATGTATACCTATGTATCAAACCTGCACGTTGTGCACATGTACCCTAAAAGTTAAAGTATAATAATAATAAAAAAATTTAACACTTAAAAAATAAATACAGTACTTTATGTAGCCTTCACTGGCTTTGTCACCTTATCTTCCAGAAATCTATAGAATATCCTCATCATGAAAGCCACTTTAGATTTTTCCCTGCATTTCACTACCCCCAGCACTCCTGCCACCACCACATGCCAGTCAACTCTATCTCTTCAATGTCTCTCAAATCTGTTTTCTTTGGGGGGAGTGGGGTGTGTCATCTTTTCAGACCAGGATTACTACAACGACCCTCTTACTAGTTCCTCTTCCTCCATTCTTGATCTTTTTAAATCTGTATTTAAAACAGCTACCAGAGTAATATGTGTATAATAATAAAATGTATTGAGTGACTACTATATACCAGGCACTTTACATTGATAAGGCCATTTAATTCTCATGGTAATATCATTACTCTACTTTGTTTGATAAGGAAATTATGGCTGACAGAAGCCAAGTGGCCCAGGTGTCACATGGCAGTAAGAGGCAGAGCCAGGAGTTGAATCCTCAAGGTCTGAAACCCAGTTTGCTTTTCTATTACACTATGCTTCTTCTTCAAGCCAATCAGATCATGCTGCTCTTTGTATTAATTTTGCTGTTCTGGTCATTCATGAAATTGTCAATTTGGGAAGGCAACTATTTTTCTTTGCGTGCTTTTGTTCTGCTGAGTAAATTGAAAAACTACATGATATTATTTTTATGTCTATTTTATGGTATTGTCTGTTAATTAAACCTATCCGTAACCAAAAGCGTTTCAATGATGCAGACAGACAATGAATGGATTGATTTGTAAGTTAGAGGTGCGCGAGTGTTAGAGAGATGTAGATCTTTAATTAACTGTGGTTGTTTAATTTGGGTGATTCACACACCATATGAATGAAATCACGTTCATGAATTCAGTTCCTGTGTGGGCCACATTATTTACTCATGCTTGCACTCTTAACCTCAGCCAATGTCCTTACTAATGCATATTATTAGCTGAAAGCACAGTGCAATGTGAGTGGAAAAGTGCAAATCCCTTCCCACACTTGGAAAAAATTACACAATATGTATGTCCTAATGCCACTGGCAGAGAAACAGGGCACATTATTAAATCTTTGATTGTTTTTAGTTCTCCTGAAAAATTCATTATGTGACAAAGTGTCATGAATCATAAATAAATTTGAATCTCCTTAGAAGATTACTTTGACTGCATTTTAAACAAGTTAAACATTGAGATACAACAGATTTAGGTACAAATAGAAAAGAAAGTATAATGATACCCTCAGTTTTAAGAAAAACATTCACTTATCTAGATAGGAATAGTTTCTAGTCACTTGAGCATTTTTACCTGGGGTATTCACTTTTTTCTGTTTCATAATAAATTCTTTTCATCTGAATGAATGATGGTGATCTACGATACTACCTTCATTTTCATAGGCTTGAAATAGGCCTTACAAAATTGTAGAAAAATATAGAAAATCCAACTTAATATTTCTCAGATTCTTTCTCTTCCTTTCTAATCAAAGCAATGAACAGCTGACGTAAATGAACCACCATCACCTTTTAGGTGCTAGAGCCTATTTAATTCCTGTTTATAATACTATTGCTCTTACAGTGCAATCTTTTCAACTATCATAAAATACTGATTCTTTTCTTTGTGTTACCGACTATAGAGGGATGAATGTATTTATTTAATACATATTTATTGAGTTTTCACAAAATAAATTCATATTTTTTTAGCACTAGTCCTTGGAAATACATTTGTGAGCAAAAACAGTACATGGCCCTTTCCTCATGGAGGTTTAGAACATAGTGGGGATGAGAGACATTGATAAAATAATACCTTATTAAAATATTTATTAAGTATTTCTATATAGATATAAAGAACTCGGAAATATCCCTGGCTGAGTTTATATTCCTATGAGAGGACAGAGTCTTAAACAAAATAAGAAACTAAAAATATATAATATTTCAGATGATAATAAATTATATGCAGAAAAATAAAGCAGGAGTGGGGTGAGATATATGGGTATAATTTTAAATAAAGTGGTCAGCAAGGCACCATTGAAAAATGTGACATTGTAGCAAAGAACAAAACGAGGTGAGGGCAAGAGTCTCATGCGTATCTAGGGGAAGAGAACAAGGGCAAAGCTCTCAGACAGAAGAATACAGAGTGTGTTCTCAGAACAGGACCAGAAAGGCTGAGGAAGAATAAGCAAGGGTGTAACCAGTATGAGCTGAAGTCAAGGATGTAACAGGAGGCCAGGACAGGTAGGACCTTAGTGGGACACACAGAGAGGTAGGTGGGGAGCCATTGATTGTTTTTATTATCCTTTTTAGATCTTTAGACCAGCACATTCCCAGCTGTTGTGGCTACAGGGAGACACTCTTTCTGTTTGAGAAAAGCAGAGGGAAAAGTAAAGGAGACTTTGTCTTGCACCTTAGGTACCAGCTTGACCACAGTGGGGTAGAGCAACAATCAGGCTCTTGGGGTCCCCAAGTCCAAGCCTAGGCTCTTGGACCTGCCCTGGGGCAGAGGGGAGTCCACTACCCTAAAGAGTGAGTCCCAGGCCTCATAACATTTACCACAGCTGACTGAAGAGCACTTGGGCTTTAAAGTAAACATCAGTGGTGGCCTGGCAGAACCCTCCATGGGCAAGTGGTGGTGGAGGCCACAGGGAGAGTCTTCTCTGCCTGTGGAAAGGATGGGAAGAGCAGGCAGTACTTCGTATTGTGGTTGAGTACCAGCTTAATTGTAATAGAATAGAATGTCAGGCAAATTTCTAAGGTTTTTGACTGCAATCTATGGCTCTCAGATAGGATCTCT